>NW_017619493.1:738289-1338289 GCF_001879475.1 Ipomoea nil
CAAAAGCATAATCCCAATATATTTGTGGGGTTGAGCTTTCAGCTAGAAGTGCCAAGCCGGTTTCGACTATGTGTCTGTTCCGGCGTTCGACACGGCCATTTTGTTCGTGGGTATAGGCACACGATTGTCTGTGTGTAATGCCTAAATTTTCAAAGACTTTATGAAGACGTTGATACTCACCCCCTAAATCAGACTGTATGGCTTTGATAGAACGCGAAAAGCGCCGTTCTACCATCACCCGGAACACATCAAAAATTTTATATATATCTGATTTTAACCGTAATGGGTAAAACCAGCAATAACGGGAGTGGTCATCTACAAACAAGACGAAATAGCGATAGCCAGTTGCACTAATTACAGGTGATGGACCCCATATGTCCGTGTACAACAAGTCTAGAAAATTATTGCTATTGCTAGAAACCCTATCTAAGGGAAAACGAGCTGATTTCCCGAGTTGACACGCAGCACACAATTTTGACGAACTGGCTTTATTTGTAGTGACTGGACAATATTTTAAGGCACGCTGTAGAGCTTGATTGTGGGGGTGACCTAGACGTTGATGCCACACATCGGAGGATACTCGAGCGGTAAGAAATGCACACGGAGATGGTGGGACCAATAACTTGTATAGGCCGCCGGAGGTGAAACCTTTAAGAAGAACCGCCCGAGTGTTGCAATCCTTCACAAGAAACAAGTTTTTGTGAAATTCAAAATAAACGTCGTTATCATTAGTAAATCGATAAACTGACAATAACGGTAATGTTAAATTTGGAACATGTAATATTTGTGACATTGACAAACTTTTAGACTGAGACGGGATTACGGTATGGCCTATACGGGAAACACCCAAACCTTTACCATTTCCAATTTTTAGAACATCACCACCAGTATATGCTTCCGAGTGTCCCATCATCTGTTCGTCTGGCGTTGCATGGGAGGTTGCTCCGGTATCCAGATACCACACGTCCGGTGAGACTGGACCCGAATTGTCGCCGGAGACCGCTACATGGGCGTGACCGGCCGGCCGATCATTGTAGCGTTTGTTGCAATACAAAGCCGTGTGTCCATATGCTCTGCAGATTTGGCATCGTGGACCTCCACCTCGGCCATGCCGGCCTTGATTGCCCCGGCCACAATTCTGCCGGCCACCACGTCCGCCGGAGTGCCGCCCAGGAGCCTGATCGCTGCCATGCCGCCCTCTGCCAGCGTAGAACGCCGCCGGAGAGCCGCTGCCTGCCGTATGATCTGCAACGGAAAAATCATCCTCATGGATGAATTCTTGCGCCTGGAGGAAATCAGAGAGCTGCGCCACGGAAACCGACGCTCCAGTCGCGGTGAGCGAATTCGCCATCGTACAGAACTCCGGTCTGAGTCCCCGGAGAACGTACAGGATCTGCTCGTCCGGCGAGAGGGGCCTGCCGGCGAGGGATAATGCTTCGGCTATCATTTGACACTTCCCCAAGTATTCTGCAGGAGACCCCGGGCCTTGACGGAGGGTCTGAAATTGCCCGAGCAGGCTCAAGCAACGCGCACGGGTGGATGAAGCACAAGTCGACGTGATTGCATCCCAGACTTCCCGAGACGTCTGCCGGCCAACCGCGAGGTGCATAGCCTCGTCGGATAGGGATGAAACAATGGTGGAGAGGATCGCCTGATCCTGTTGGATCCATGCCTCGTAAGCCGGATTCGCCGTGGTGGAGTCGCCGGCGGTGGAGGAGACAACCACGGTCTCCGGAGGACACGATATTCTACCGTCTACGTATCCTAACAAACCTTGGCCGCGGAGGAACGGCACCAATTGAGTGCGCCAGAAGAGGTAGTTCCTCATTGTCAGCCGTGTGGAGACAAAGTGGTGAGATGCCGTAAGAGAGTTAACGGCCACCGGAGTGACGCCGGAGGTGGTGGCGACTGTCCGTTCACTGGAAGATGAAGCCATGCGATAGTTTCGGAAAAAAAAAACGTATGGTGAACAGAGAAAAAAGAAAAACCAGAGGATCAAACCTTCGGCTCTTGATACCAGATTAGAATATGGATAATGAATTCAAAATTAAACGTAACAAGAGATTACAAGTCTATATACTAAAGTCCTATTCTGTAGGCTAATAATAATAAGACTCAGTCTCAACCACAGATTTAAACTATATGACATAATAAAATAAATACAATTATTCATATTACTAACAAGGCAAACCGAGTAAAGGATTTTTTTGTCAATTTTTCTTTTAAAAAATAAGAGTTTTTACTTTGCATAAGTAGTCAAATCCCCAAACGACAAGAATCGAACCTCATCTTATAGGTGGAAGAAAATAATAAGTGAGACTCCTAGCATGCATGTGCACTTGCAAAAGAAAAGGAAAAAAAATAGTCAATGGTACGTGTACATGTGCACACTCCTAGCATGCATGTGCACTTGCACGCAGTTACTGAGACCATTAAGTGGTTGCCATATTTTTTTTTGAAATAAGGTTCAAATTGGCCACTGAACGTAACCTGAAAATGCAATTAGGCCACTGAATGAAAAAAAAAAAGTGCAATTAGGCCACTGAACACTCCAAAAATGTGCAATTTCACCTTATAGCAGGTTACCCTCAATTTTAGCAGGTTATCTGCTTACGTGGCAGCTGAGTTGGCATTTTTAATAAATTTTAAATCATTTTTAATAAATTTTTATTTAAAAAAATTTTAAAAATTAAAAACGACTTTATTTTATTTTTATTTTTTTTTTCAATTTTTTATAAAATTTATTATTAAAATTAATTATTAAAAATTATTTAAAATGCCAATTCAGGTGCCATGTAAGCAGGTAACCTGCTAAAATTGATGGTAACCTGCTATCCGGTGAAATTGCATACGTTTGGAGAGTTCAGTGGCCTAATTGCACGTTTTTGAAGTGTTCAGTGGCCTAATTGCACTTTTTGTTCGTTCAGTGGCCTAATTGCATTTTCAGGTTACGTTCAGTGGCCAATTTGAACCTTATTCCTTTTTTTTTTAATGCATTTTTATCACTATTCAATTGTACCTACCAAAAAAGAGTTATAAAAAACCATCCCGAAAGAGGTGGCCAAGTGAATAGAACACAATTCTCATACATGAAAGTCACAAGTACAATTCTTGCAAACAACCACTTGTTCGAGTCTTAGTATAGTGTTGTGCGCTCTAAGAGCATTAAATTCATAACTTTATTGGCACAGATAATAATGAAAAATTGAGGGAATGGGGGAGGGGGTGGTTAAGATTTGCGAATAGTTAGATTGTGAAAGGTTGTTATTTTCAATCAATATTCTCGATGAGTTTGCTTAATTCTTTCAGTATTCACCAAACTTTCTTCACAATTAAATAAAAAATATAAAAATTAAAAAGACATTGGTGGGCATTAGTGGGAACCAACATTGTCTAGCATATGCGTGCAATGCACGTGCATATTAAGGGCATTGGTTGCTGCCATGCATTTTTTAAATTCTTTTTCTCTTGTGGACTCAACATTAAAAAAAAAACACAAAACAACAAAAAAAAAAAATGAAAAACAAAACCAACCCACTAAAAGGGGAGGGGAGAAGATTTATTACAAAACATAAATTTTTTTGCCTAAATTTTCTGCACAAAAGTCAAAGAAAAACCGTTTCTTGAATTTTAAAGAAAAAGTTTTTTTTTTTTTTTTCCTTCAAAAAAGTCACCACTACGCGCCAAAAGTGTCTTGCACTACACATACACGCTAAGAGCATTGGATGGTCGCCATGTTTTTTAAATACTTTTTCTTTCTTGACCACCTAACAATCTGCGTTTTGCTTAGCTTATTATGGATTGTGGTGAGATAGAAAAGGAATAAAGATTCCCCCGAATATCGTTCTCTAAGGATGACAACTTGGAAGTGTTGATATGCGGTGAGTTAGAGAATGGTTCTAAGCTTGTCACGTACTAAATTCACAAAAAGAATGATGTACTTATGTTCAAGGGAGCAAAGGTAACAAGAGTATGCACAAGTAAAGAATCAATGGTAAAAGACGGGAATAGAATTGTTCATCCATTGCATTATGCTTTTAGTGTCTAAGGTAGGATTTGTAGATTGCAATTGAAGGATTCCAAGCGAGGTTTATATTAGTGTCGTCGCCATTCCTGTCTTAACGACCTATCATAGGTCTAGGAAACACCCAAGTGACAACCTATTCATATGAAACATTTTATCAAACACCTTATCTTCACCTCATTCAGGACTATGCCCTCTCGGACCTAAGGCGGGAAAACAAGTGGAAATGAGGCTATAACCAACCTAGCAATCTCTTGTATAGGTCAAATGATCCTAGATCATCCATAGAGTTGGGCCCTAACTCACAAGATTCAAAACATGTATCCACTTCCAACAAGAAATCAATCAACAATTGCAATTCACAAATCCAAGTCAAACATTCAATTCCACACTAGCATCATGCAATGGATTCACAATTCAATCCTAAAAATGCCTAGCCAGTAGCCACTCATTGTAGCAAATTGGATCAACATTGAATTAAAGTAAAGCTTGAAATTGAGATTAGCAAAAGGAAAAAAGATTACCAAACTTTAACTCAAAAGTGAATCCAATCTACAAATGCTTCAAAATTCAATGAATGTTGTCAAGATTCCTTCAACCTAGAATTGTCTTCAATACAAGTTTTCTTGAGAGGTTAGAGAGGTGTAAAATGAAATGTCCACTAAAATATGATCCAACCTCTCTAAGACTCTAATACCTTTTTCTCACTCTTCCACTGGACCTACCAAAAAAAGAAAAAAAAAAACCAACTCCAAAAGAGGTAGCCAAGTTAGTAGAGAATGATTCTTTTACATAAAAGTCACAAGTACAATTCTTATCATAAAAAACTTGGTCGAGTCTTAGTGTCGGTGTAGTGCGCTCTAAGAGCATTCCATTCCCTTAGGACATGCATGGCCATTCTCATGACTCATGAGTTCCTAAGAGACATTTCATAAAATATATTGTGTTCTTGACATCCCATACTTCCATTTTCTCAAAGGTGGAGTAATGTTAATTAACGATGTTGGGCGTCGACCAGGTTGGTCGAGTTTAGCCCCTACTCGATTCCAGATGTGACGTTGTGGCTTACCATGGCAGGATGTGGTTAAATGGTTAATGTGCATCAAACCCCTTGAGTCTAGATTTGGTAATCACGTTCCAATCAGAACCCAATCATGTTAATTAATGTCAATAAGTCAAGTCTCATCACTCATATTCAACCAATTCAATGTCAGATTTGTAAGAATTTCCCATATAATATATATTATATATTAGGGCCTTAAATTAAGTGGTATAAGTTGACTAGGCTTACTAAGTAATTTGGTTGGACTAAATAACTAGAAGTTGTCAGTCTAGACTCTGTGCCTAATATAAAGCCTGGCTTGGATTGACGGGATACATGATATACATTATATAACACCACCAGTTTACGATACTAGTGCTGCTCAGAAAAATAAAAATACACCATCTGTGGTTCTAAGTCAAGTATGTGACAAAAATGGCTAACGGTATACTATTCAAGAGGCAACAAAATAAGATATCAACTATGACTGGAAATCAATATTGCTTATGCTTCTACTACTACGAGGTTGGGTTCCTCGTAGATTATATTTAGATCTAACATTTGGTATCTTTGCATGGTTGATTGTATTGCCTAAAAATCAACATTAATTTCATATACATCAAGTTTTTGTTTATGTTTTGTTTTCAATTACATTTATTTAATTCTTCAAAATATGCATATAAAATTATATCTATTTAACTTTGATATAATTGAGTATTTGAGCATATATATTTTTAATGAATTAATAGTAATTAATTTTTTTGGTTGCTGAAATTTAATTTCGGCATTAAGTGAGGATTATAGTTTCATAAACAAAATTTCCTATTGCCTGAGTTTATTGGAGAAACACTGGATTTATTTTGCCAATTACTGTCTCCGTTTGGCAGTGAATTAACAGCAGCAACACGAGGCGAGGCTTGTTTGATTTCCGCTGCTAGTGTTTTTATATTTGTCATCGCTATTGAGGATGTCAGCGGCGAGCGTTGGTGTCACAACGAGGGAGCCAGCGGAGGCTAGCTGAATTCTCCGGTGACTTCACTACCTCTCCTCTGCTTTAGGCGATGCTGGCTCCGGACTGTCGCTGCTCCATCTTTGCGCTGCTAGTTTTGGGTCGACAACGGCAAGCTTTGGTGTTGCAGTGAGGTGGTCCAACGGAGGCAGGCTTGGCTTCCTAGTGAAACCTTCACCGCTTCCCCTCCTCCTTCAGGTAGCGCCATCGCTAATTTTGTCTTCCTCCGGCTGGCGGCGCTGTGACACTCCCTAAAAATTTATTCCGGAAATATTTTCCAAGATGTTGTGAATTTAATAATAATAACAATACATATACAATATGTAAGAACAGCATAATGAAGAGAAGAAGAGAGATGGACTTTGTATATATTCATTCGTCTGTGGGTTACAAAGAGTGAGGGGAAATTTATAGTATTAGAGATGGAATAAACAAATACATTCTTTCCATAGGGTATACACAAAGCGAAGCTAGCCTAACTGGTAGATCTAGTGACTATGCACCTCTATGGTATGTTGAGGATGCGTGTTTGAGTCCTACCTCATGAGTCAACTCTTTTCTTTGGAACATGGAATCTGATCTGATCATATTGAACATTTAGTTCAATACTTACTGCATGTATGTCATGACACGAAAGTGTTGATAACTTGGTGGTAAAAAACTAGGTTTCTATTTAATGGTGATCTTGAGTTCAAATCTCAACTTGGATGTCCACATTTGTTTTGCTTTATTTCATAACACTCCCCCTTGGATGTCCAAAAGACGAACATTTTATTGCCTCATTAAAACCCTTGGTTAAAGGAAAAGAGTACAATAATCTGCTCCCCTGATAATGATAAGACTGAAGAAGTGTGTTATGTTCCATCTTCTTTACTTCTATTCCATCTCTCATAACGTATCATTTCTCCAATTGGACAATACATATGGTATTGTCTTCATACTCATGCCTTGTTAAAAACCTCGCTAGAAAAATCCTGTGGGAAAAACCTAGTCGAGGGAAAAAGAGTACATGGTATATGTTCAATTCTGTGTTGCACTGGTTGCCTCATTAAAAACCTTGTGCTAAAAAAACCCAGTGGAAAAAACTTAGTTAAGAGAAAAAGAGTACAACCATAACCCCGACATAAACTTCAGGGCATCATGATCATTATACTCCCCCTGAAGATAGCATTCATCCAATCCCTTATAAACATAAAAAATGTAGAGATGGACTTTGTGAACAAACATGTTCAACTATCACTGGGATAAATATATTATAATGATCTCGTGACTCTTTTAGAGCTCACATGGGTATAATATTGACATCTTTATGTCTAGCCAAAATTTCTCATAAATACCCATTTCTCATTGGTGCAACACAATCTTTATTGTCCCCTTATAGAACAATGAGGGAAAGATATAATACACCCAGTTTTGGTACTTTGGCATTCATTGGGATAATATTAGCCAGTACCCAAGTAGCCCATTATTATTAGCTTGTCTAAATAGCCAATCAAAATCATATTTTGGCTAACTGGTGTATGAATTCCCTTTAAGGAAATACTCGATCTTCAAGTCGAGATAATGCTTATTTTTTCAAGCTTTTCATTTCAAAATCCCCGTCTTTTAGACATGAGCTAACATCATTCAGCTCTTTATGTATTTCATTGATGTTTACACCATCAATATTTCAGGTCATATAAAGACCATAATACTTTTCATGTTGCGATTTTCGCATTTTTCTCATTTTGAGAACTTTCAAATCCATCCTGGATTTTCAAATATATTGTCCAATGACTCATTATCATTTGGTCATGACATTCCTCATATTTTGTCCAATGACCCAAGTGGTCATGACTTTTCTCAATTGCATATTTATACACTGCCAATGATATTAATCAGCGGAACTTATTGCCATCCATTTTGAGAGAGTATATCATATCAATTATGGGTACCTTTGTAAACCCATAAGCTCCAAGCCTCGCCTTTTTATCATATCATCATTCTCTTTCGTACCAACACCTATTCAATGGTGTGTACATAATTTAGAGAATAGCGAGCTGAGCTATGCCTTAATTGCTCTTTTATATATCAAATTTTCAAGGCACATTTTGTGCCAAGTTCTGGATCCAGATTGAGCAATTATTGAGGCAATTGTGTTGTCGACAACATTTTCATAATTTTCTCCCATATGGTCATATCCATAATAATTCATGGCAATTTTAAAATCAACCAGATTATGGTTATTTTTCCCATATTCAGATCTGGTCGTTCCGCATCCCAGTATTATAATTCTTTGGTGCACCACTGGGTATTTCGTCTTTTTAGACGAATGTCTCTTCAAGACATAATGAATCAACATATATATCAATAGATATATATTTGGCAGATAGCGTGTTCCCAATGGCCATTTTTGTCATATATACTTTCATTTTGGGATAATTTTCACGCTTTTCCTCGTCGTGTACTAGCATTTTTGATGGTAACTTTTACTTTTGAAGTTATAATCACCATAACAATTTTGAACACGACCAGAATTTTTACCACGGTATCTTTCATGACCGTGACCACGGCTACAACCCTTTATATTTTCACTATAATACAATACCTCATTCACTTCAAGGAATGGGATTGACCCAGTAGGGTGTGCCTCGTGATTTTTCAATAGCAGATCATTATTTTATTTAGCCACTAGAAGGCATGAAATCAATTGAGAGTATTTGGTAAAACCTTTCTCTCTATGTTGCTGTTGTAACACAATATTTTATGCATGAAATTTTTCAAGCATATCCTCATCAGTAATAACAATAATTGAGAGCTAATTTTGAGCATAGCAAGATTATATTTGCTTACAGTAAAATCATTGCCTTTGCTTGATATTAAAAATCTACTGAACCTTCAGTTCAATCAATCTAGTGTGTGGGTTTTTGAAGATCCTTTCATATCATGAAATTTCACGGCATTCAAGTTTTCAAATCCCAAAAATAATTTTGGGGTCATATCTCCCCCTAATGTCGTGAAGTGATCTTCATAAATTATGCAATCAGCGTATCTACTGATCCTCATTTAATAGGCTCTAGGTATTTATAATCAACATGTATACCTACTTTCATTTTATAGCCTGTAAAGATACGCGATTGTGATAATAAAATAGACTGCATATTAATAAAACACAGATTTTCTGAAATGTTCAATTTTACCACGTACTAGATGTAAGGGGGGTCATATTCAAGATATGCAGTATGTTAGATTTTGATAAAACAGTAGTGTATCAAATTAGATCTCCCAATATGTAATTTGGAGATTTTCATTTACACATGCTTCATAAAGGAGGCTACTGTTTGACATATATATACTATGTTCAATAATAGTATTTTAAATCTGACTTATCAATATTTGGCCCAAAGTGAACCAATCGTCACATATCAAGTGCTCAAGTTTATATGCAATCATATAATGTATATGATCAAATTAACAAAGCACATACATAATTTAAGAGCACAAATTTGGCAACCCAAAGTGGAATCAAAATTCAGGCATATACAATTCCACATTAACTCATAAATTGTCAAAATAGCTTTAATAACAAGTAAAGCTATTAAATTCAATTAAGGTGACTTCATGGCCATCAAAGATTATTTAATAATTTGCGGGTCATATTACCAGACCAAGCAATTTAGTTGATAATGCATATATATTATGATATGCATTATAATGCTACTCAAATAATCATATGGACATTAAACGCCAAATAAATTATGAATTGTGAGATCTTTCATGATTTCTAAAATTCATTTTCTCAATTTATGAGAAATCATCATCATCTTTATCATCACATATCCAGGATGATTTAATCGGTCGTGCCAAATCTTAAAAATTATTCAATTCAGTAAACTTTTAGTTTACTATAAGATTGGCTTCAATTGCACTTATTTTTGTGCAACATAAACATGAGGAAAAACAGGGAATTTTCCATTACATATTTCTTCCCTGATATTGCCTTTTGAAGGAATTTTTTGATTCCTTTATTTTATAGTCTCAACATGATATTTATCACTACGAATACAAATTTCTATGAGACTTCGGAGAAAACAATGCATTTCAATTTTCAATGCATTATAAATTTTGTTCCTCCAGGCAATAATATATTGGCTCTACCGAAGCTCAATTATTTTTGTACTACCAAACTTTGTAGTAACAAATTCCTTATTCTTTTCAATGTGCATAAATAATTTACACATCGATTGTATGTGTGGTCACATTATCCACAACACATACATGTTTCTCATTTTTCTGATCTTGAATTCAATCAAAGAGTGATGATGTATTCATTTGCTTCTTTCAAGCATATAGCCTTTAGGCATCACATGAAAAATCATGACTCACATCCAATCCATATGATATTTGAAAATAGCATATACCAACATAAGCATAATTACACATATTTATCCCATGATTTTGATAATCACTCAAAATAACTTTCATTTATAATATATGGGATATATTCAACATTTATGGCCTTTAGCAAATATTTATTATGCAAATTTTTATTTCATGATGATTCATATTGCATACGAGAGCAGATTGTGACAAAAATAATCTTCATATAATGTTCATAGCACTTATCTTATAAGATGGTGAGTTCTAAAGTTCTTGTCACAATATTTTAGATTTCTAATGCTCTCTAAATTTAAGCACAATAGTATGCATAGGGCATAATTTATCTAAGGTCAATCATCCAATAATGATGCTTTAATTAATGCCCAAATATATGACTAGTGCATAAAATAATTATTTGCTCATAGTAGTCACTATCACATGAATATACATGTGTAATATTAAAATATGAATGAGCAAACCTCATCGGAGTACGGTCAAAGCTCCGATATGCACTCAATAGTCATTTACGTTCTGCTCCCTTGCTTAGAGGTTACCATGTATAGCAGTCCACGTTGGGTTTGTTGCCACCAGGGATATTGCTACTGCTACTTAATTACAATTGCAAATTAATGCAAATTGCAATCAACCGCCACCGTCCAAAGTTAGTATAATATATATATATATATATATATATATATATATATATATATATATATATATAAAATAATAATAATAATTTCATTCTTGGCATGTGAAATGGATCACTTTTGTCTTTCTTTTCATTTCCTGTAAAACAACACTGCACCCATTCTCTCCTCTCTCTTTTTTTTCGTTCTTTCTTTCTTTCCATTTTGTTTTTGTTTGGACGAAAGAACAACAGCAGCCAAGAGATCTTCCGCCTAGCATGAAGGAGACGGGAAGTCGGCAATGTCGGCGTTGGGAACCAGCCCTGCTGCCGTCTAGACCCAACTCCACCGTCTGCCGGATCTCTGCGTCTTCTCTTTTAGTTCGTCGCCGGCGTCATCCTTTTCCAACGAGGAGCCAATCCGGATTAGTATAGATCGGAGGTTTCCTCTGTTATAGCTAGCGCCATCAACGGCATCACTTCCCAGCTTTCGTCGCTAGAAAAACCGATCGCCACCTTGCTTTGCCGGTTGCATGGCCTTCATCTCGTTCATGGTGAAATATTGCAAGAAGAAGAAATGAACAAACAGAGTTGTTGCCGGCTGAGAAAGACAATCTATAAAAGAGCACTATCGTGCTGATAACGTGTTGTGAATTTAATAATAATAACAATGCATATACAATATGTAAGAACAGCATAATGAAGAGAAGAAGAGAGATGGACTTTGTATATATTCATTCGTCTGTGGGTTACAAAGAGTGAGGGGGAATTTATAGTATTAGAGATGGAATAAACAAATACATTCTTTCCATAGGGTGTACACAAAGCAAAGCTAGCCTAACTGGTAGATCTAGTGACTATGCACCTCTATGGTATGTTGAGGATGCGTGTTTGAGTCCTACCTCATGAATCAGCTTCTTCCATCATGAGTCAACTCTTTTCTTTGGAACTTGGAATCTGATCTGATCATATTGAACATTTAGTTCAATACTTACTGCATGTATGTCATGACACGAAAGTGTTGATAGCTTGGTGGTAAGAAACTAGGTCTCTATTTAATGGTAATCTTGAGTTTGAATCTCAACTTGGACTTGGATGTCTACATTTGCTTTGCTTTATTTCATAACACAAGACTGTTTTTCTGAATTGAAATCCAATTTTTGAATTAAGAACACTTCCTAGAATATTTCTAAATCAAGAGCCCAATTCCTTGAACTAGTCCATATATTTATTCTGAGAAATCTAATTCCTAGTATTGTGGGCTTTTTCCCTTGTTCTATACATTTATTTATTTAAAGATTTGAATCATTTAGCCCAACTCTTATTTTGTATATGTATATTGTTATATATCAATCCAGGTTTTCTTTACGGATTGAACTGTGAATCCATTGCATGATGCTAGTGTATAATTGAATGGTTAATTAGATTGTGAATTGCAATTGTTGATTGATTCCTTATTATGAGGCAAATTATGCCCTAGAAACGTGTTCACCGTGAATGGTGAACACAAGGCCAAACGACGTCGTTTTTAGGCAAAAAAAAAATTCGCGGATGTGGAGTTAACGGCGCGCGTTGATCAAATTATGAATTTTCTGTTATGAGATTATGAATTTTCATAAAATTCATAATCTCATAACAAAAAATTCATAATCGCATAACAAAAAATTCATAATCGCATAACAGAAAATTCATAATCTCATAATTGAAAATTCATAATCTTATAACAGAAAATTCATAATCTCATGGTTCCAAAGTGAATGTGTAGGCATGGTTCCAAAGTGAATGTGCAGGCATGGATTCATAATTTATGAATGTCCGTGATTTCGGACGGGAATGTGTAGGCATGGTTCCAAAGTGAATGTGCAGGCATGAATTCATAATTTATGAATGTCCGAAATCATTGTTCACCTCAAATTAAAGTGAAATCGCAAAATGTGAAAATGAAGAAGAAAAGTCACGCAATTAATTAAGGAAAAAAAAAAAAAAAAAGAAAGATAACGGTGTACTAACACCGTTGGAACCGTGTTCACCATGAATGGTGAACACGGTTCCATGGCATAACGCTCCTTATTATGAGTGGTTGCTTTGTGAATCTTATGAGTTAGGGCCCAACTCTCTTGATTGTTCTAAGATCAATTGATCTAGGCAAGAGATTGCTAGATTGATTGTAGCCTCCATTCCATTTGTATTTCCTGCCTTAAGATCTGAGAGGACAAAGTCCGGAATGAGGTGAAGACAATGTGCTTGATGAATTGACTCTTAGGAATAGGTTGTCACTTAAAGTACTTTCTATACCTTTGATAGACCTAGTAGACCAAGAGCTGAACGGCATTAGTAAAGCCTCACTTGAAATCCTTCAATTGCAATGTCTCAATCTTACCTTAGACACTAGAAGCATTATGAAATGGATGATCAATTTTATTCCCGCTTTTTACATTTGAATTCTTTACTTGTGTTGTAATCTTGTACTCTTGCTTGCACATATGTACTCTATGTTCTTTGTGAGTCATGTATATGACAAGCCTAAACACCAACTCTCTATCTCAACGTAATTCCACACTTCCAATTTGTCATCCCTAGAAAACGATAAACTCGGGAATCTAGGTTCCTACCACTCACCCTTGCGAAATATATTTGTCACTCTATTTACAATGGGTCTAGTAGTGTGGGAAGCTCTAGACAGGTCGATTGTGTGGGAAGCTCCGATCAATTATTGTAGATTGATCCGGTAGTGTAGAAAGCTCCAGATTGTCATTTTGATTGATTTGGGCAACATGGTAGAAAAGTATACCGAGTTGTCAAAGCTAGTAATTAACTACCCGTTGGGCTTGGAATCCCAACTTGGGGGTGTGCACACTTAAGGTTCTAGATCTGTTTCCATTGGTTACTTGCGATATATATGATATTGATGCTGATTGAGGAGCCCTCCACACTTGTTCCATGTATGATTTTGGTTTGATGTGATTACCTCCGTGTATATTGCTATCTATATTGCCATTGGAAAATGAGGTTTTGAATATTATGTATGGCTATGCTATGATTTTGAAAGAATGTTTGAAAGTATGTTGTGGCATGTCCCTCCTTTGTGTATTTATATCCATGAGCACCCCTTATTAAGACTTTGATTATGAAACTCCCATGTTCAGTATCGTTGTTATCTCTCTTCGTGCAGTCTTTTTAATTCTGAGTTAATGTGGGTATTATTGTCATCTGTTTCTCGTTGAAGTGAGTTTGGTTTCAAGGTATTCTATGGAAGTGAATCCCTGTTCTTGAATCTACTACTCTTGTTGTCTTTTGAAAACCTTATTCTTTGCCTTATCTAGTTGAGACACTCCCTTGGTAGACTTATGTTTTGAATCGTATGGTTTTGGAACTTGATGTAATAATTTTTGGATTTATGCTAGTTTTTGGATTGTGAAATTAGTAATTCGCCTTAGCATTTGGGTTATAGTATTTACCTAAGTGTGGCACGACACCCTGACTAGTTGAGTTTCAACTTTCGCATTTTGAGTATTTCAACAATTGATCTTTATTTCTTTGTTTTCCCTCTTATTTATTATACTAGTTTTGACACGCGCTTTGCGCGAATAGATCAATGCCCAATGTGTTTTTATAAATGAGTGTTTCTTAATTGGTTAAAGTATTAATATAATATAATAATGAGAGAGAGAGAAAAATGAAAAATTAATAAAAGATATAGAAATAGCCTTGGTAATTATATATTTTAATAAAAGATAAAGAAATTTGATATAACTAAATTAGAATTAAAGTTAAATGTGTAATTAATAAAAAGATATAGAAATAGTCTTGGTGAATATATATTTTAATAAAAGATAAAAAAATTCAAAATAGCTAAATTAGAATTAAAGTGAAAACAAATAAACCACTAACTAAAGCTGACTATCTATAATGAAAAGAGTAGTATTTTGAGCAGAGTAAATTAAATTTTCTTAGGGCGTGTTTGGTGAGGCTCGGAATTGTCTTCTTCTTCTCCATCTGTAGTGAAGTTGAGTTTCCTTTTTGCTGGTTGTGTGTTTATTGCATCTTGTTTACTTGTGGTAGTGAATGAGAATGAATCGTGCAATGATGTTATGGTATATGATACCATGTTTTTACCTTGTTGTGTGTAGGATTGAGATCTCAATTGTATTATATATTCTTCATCTTGTAAGCGGTTATTGATATGTTGAAATCGTAGCTGTTGACCCTATAAGATGTTTATGTAGTTAGGCATTAGGTTAGTTTATGGTGTGTCAGCATTGTCACTTGTTTGGATACTGGTCCGAGCATTTAAAATCCATGTATACTTGTATTTATTGTCAAGTACTCTATAGTTCGTCTGGGCAGGTTTGACAATGGCATTTGAAATTATGTACCACTTGTTGGTCTTTAAAGTGCTATCATACATTTCAATGTCATTATCAAACACTATTGATTGAACCCGAGTTCCCTGTATATAAATATAGCATTTACAATGATGTTGATGGTGAATGAAAACACCTTGATTTGAGTGTAAATAAAGAACTATACATGTCTAATAAATATAAATTTAAAAATGACAAATAATAATAATAATAATATTATTATTATTATTATTTAAAAAATAATTATAATCACGCTGCATATAAAAATCCATCACTAAATTCATGCCCATAATAGTATGTACTCATAACAATACACGAAAAAACGTTTTAAAAATAATAATAATAATGATGATGATGATGATGATGGTGGTGGTGGTGGTGGTGGTGGTGGTGGTGGTGGTGGTGGTGGTGGTGGTGGTGGTGGTGGTGGTGGTGGTGGTGGTGGTGGTGGTGGTGGTGGTGGTGGTGGTGGTGGTGGTGGTGGTGGTGATGATGATGAAAGGGGAAAATTTTGTATTATGTACTTACAGTTTCATCCTCGAGGATGATGAGCATATACTTTTTGTCAGGCGATTTAATAGCATTCCTTGGTTCGTTTTTCTTAATGATACGAACTTTACAACTCCATCTCACAGTTTGTGTGTCAATATCAAATAAGTTTAGTGCATTTGCCATGACTAATATTCTTCTGTCATTGAAAATATGTGCATAAAGAATGTAAAGAAATAATATAATGAGAACCATAACATAAATTGAAAAATCATAGATTAGGGATTGAAATTGAAATAATATAAGGAGTAACACGAAGTATTATATTATTTATATATATTAATTAATTATGTAGTAATGATAGGAGAGTTATTATATTCATACCTATAGAATGTCTCTTGAATAGTGTGTTGCAAAAGAAGTTAGGTATTGTGTCTGTTGAATACCAGGGGTTAATATAGTGTTGTTCTGCGTAGATTAAGGGTGTAGTGAAGATGACATATTTAGTAAATAAGAAAGTATCGTAATATGGAAATAAATTACTATTTGTGTATTGATTAATTTTATTACGAAATAATTATGCAAATATAGAATATTAGGTAAGAAAATTATGATTAAACAAGGAGCCACTGCAATCATTGTGTTTTCATTTGATACGCACAGCCTAACTAATATTTTAATATAAGTATTTAAAGTATATCAATGCAAGATTATATTAGAGTTGATCATGCATAGATACCGATACCATATTTGATCGATGTTGAACTTGGCCTAGCAAACTACGCGTAACAATAAATCATATTGGTGATTGAATCGGGTTGGTGTGTGTTTAGTATTTTATATATAAATCATATATTTTTTTAGTTTATTTATTAATAAACACTCAATCTTTTTGACAATGTAAAACTTTCCTACAAATATTATGTGCACAAAGAACATACCCAATTTTTGCAATTAACATTTAGCAGACAAAATGAAGCCACTTTTAGGGAATACAACTCCTAGCAATTAGAGAAAGAAAAGGAAAGGAAACAAAAATTAGAGACTTTGTTTTTCTGAACTAATCAGTGTGTCCAGTAGAGAGAGGGAGTATTACTCCAAATAGACAAAGAAAAGGAAAGGAAACAAAAATTACAGACTTTGTTTTTCTGAACTAATCAGTGTGTACAGTAGAGAGAGGGAGTATTTACTCCAAACACAGATATGAGTCATAAGAAATCTACAAATATGTATGATATCCTCATATCTACCCATTGAAAATACAATATTCTCTCAAAACATTATAGTAAAAGTGAATATTTAACATGTTTTTCTGCACAAACATAAACCAGCCAGATATTTCAATTTCTATCACCTCCTTTGAAAGTTCAACTTCTAAATGCAAAGTGTGAATAAACAGGCAAAACGAAGAGGGAACAGAATCAGCACTACAGCCACAATGGGTAATTGATCATGGTGATATCCAAAATAATCCCTCAAAAACGTTGCCTATGTTTTCTTTTCTCCAAAAATCTCGATATCCTTCTCTATATCGCCATATTGCGAAGAAAGCATGCCGTTTAGGGACCAAGATGTAGGCATTAGATAGTAAAACCAGATCCACCATTTGGGAATTTGCTGCAAGATTACGAACATATATAAAATGATCGTTTTCAATAATGTCAACGAGTTTCTTATAATAGAATGTAAACTGGAGATCTTGAGGTGTGTCATTGAAAGTGAAACTTACCGGTTCGGGGACGTCAACACCAAATACATAGCGCTTTTCTTCTCAGATTCAACCTACCTTCCATCCTTTTGCAATTCTAAAATAGAAAGTGGATGAGTGATCGAAGCAAAACGATAGAATATCATTTCAATTAAAAAAAAAAAATAAAAAAAAAAAGAGTCCAGACTCCAGAACCCTTTATCAACTTCCTGTTTACTTTACAAATAGGAGCCAGATGCAATATTGAACCAAGAAAAATAAGTACAGAAAGAAGAGAGTATGCAACTCTTACCAGTTTTGGTACACTTCTGGAAAAGCGCATCGTGGCTCACAACCAGCTTCCCAAGAAGTAAAATTACAATTTCTGCCGGGGTTTAGGTAACTGGAACTCCCTGATGTTGTGAAGGTGTTACTGAAGTAGAATCTTATTTCTGCCGCAGTGCATAATCTTTCTGGTACAACCCCTGTTTGCCAATACAAAGATTCATTAAACTTTAGTTAGAAATTACAACTGATGGAGACAGATATATGAGAGTGAAAATTTACTCCAGTATGAAAGGAAGAAATTCATTGAATATAGCATGCATGATTTTTTTTATGCAGTTTCACTTATAGCATCATTTTTAATTTTATCAACACATTCTTGAAAGAAATGAGAGTTTGATGTTATTTTCATGTAAACAATCCATTAGCAAGAGTGCCGCCATATAGTATTTTTTGAAAGCGGCCAAGGGCAATATAGTCTTTACCCAATCATAAACAGGTGAACTAATCAACTATTCCCTACTAAATGGAGAGTGGGGAGGTAACATTTCCGGTCAGAACTAATCTAATCTTGATTGTAATCACCTAATAAAATACTACTAAGCTTGATAGAGTTTTCACTCTCATTTCCTTTTACTTAAACACAAGTAAGATTAGGTTGTCAAATAATTGCTTGATTGAACCTCCTAATCCAGTTTTTAATTTCAACATATGTGATTCAGGTGGCAATTCTCTTGACAAATCAAGAATGAAGTTTCACAGAACAAAGGCAGCACCTCAAACGTCTATTTTCTAAGTATTACACTGCAGTTACTACTCTACCTCAACTGAGCATATCACCACCACCATAATTTGTATGCTAAATCAACACGACACCAACAACAGCCCAAATTTCACAAGATTAAAATCTCTTCAATTTTTTATTATTTTCCAAAAAAATTTTGAACTCTAACAGGTTTGTTCACATGGGGTTTTAAGGTTTCACTGAATGCTAACTAAGATTCTCTTCCATTTAAACAGTTGATAGGGATTTAACTAAGAAACAAAATTGATATTTAAAATCACAAATAAATCGAAGATCCTAAGTATGCATATTTGCTCAATTAACATATAGTATAGAGCATTAGAGCCTAATATATAAATTTATCATCACAAAAATCACCACGAACATAAAAATTTACACGAAAAGTTATCAACTTATCAATTAAACACTACTTCACAGCGTAAGCTATCAACGAAACGAATTACCTAAGAAAAGACGGAAGACGGAAGCTAATCGGAGGAAGGACCAGAGAATCTGCACGAGACGGAAGCTAATCGGATTGTTGTTCGAACTGCCTCCAGAATCGCAGCCCAAATTTCACAAGCTTAAAATCTCTTCAATGTTTTATCGCCGCTATGTGCTTATCTGGAATGTCCTTAACCCCCCCTCGTAATTGGCTTTCAATTTGGCGTAAATTTCTAATTTGCCACCGCACATCTTTGTTGACAGAGTCGTTAAATCTGACAGTGTTAAGTTGATAAAAGGGAAAATTGTAAAAAATGCCTCTCTATAATATGTCAATTATCAATGTCACCCCTGAATTATGATTGGTGTAAATGTTGCCCCTCAATTATCAAAATGGTGCACATATAGCCTCTCCCGTAAGGGACCTGTTGTTCCACACCGCTGTCCATCGCCGGTACTTCAAATCGAGGGAGGGAAAAAGCAACTAAATTACATATTTACTCCGACTTAACGGTGTCGTACACTAATGGGGAACCACATGTCCGTTAAGGGAGGGGCTATATGTGCACCGTTTTAATAATTGAGGGGCAACATTTACATCACTCATAATTCAGGAGTGACATTGATAATTGGCATATTATAGAGGGGCATTTTTACAATTTTCCCTTGATAAAATTAAGACAAATAAGGTTATATTAGGATTTGCAGGAGCATCTGACGGTGTTAAGTTGATAAAATTAAGACAAATAAGGTTATATTAGGATTTGCAGTTAGCATTGTACTACAATAGGAGCCCAGAATACAACTCGGTAGAGCATGTGGTGTACCGACATTTTTTTTTTTTTTTTTTTTATTTCGGTTAAGGGTCTAACAAGATTCGCTCTTATTAAAATTGTAGATGTAGATTTCTGTATTGGAAATTGGGGGTGTTACTGGAGCTGGCCGCCACTTCAGTTCGTCGCCAATATTACCATGTTGAGAGTCTGCCGCAGTTTCTTCCCTGATTTTTCATCGGCGGCTTAGGAGGTAGGTTTTGTTTCTTTGGCTAAACATGAAGAAAATGATGAGGATTATGGATAGGGCAGGCTTTGGCCCAATTCGGCAAGACCTAGACCCACACATTAAAAAGTCAATCATTATTGTGTGGACCATATTTTGTATATTATAAAATAATATATATTCAGTATAAAAATAATGTACATTCAGTACAAAAATAATATACATTTAGTATATTAAAAATGTACATTTTGTTATGGTCCACATAACATTGTGTGGACCCTGGTCCATACAATAATTTGTCTTAAAAATGCTTTGATATTGGGCTTGTTTGGTTTTAATTTTGACTTGCTTTATTTTTTTAAATCATATTTTGACTTCTTCTTCAAGACAATTGCTCAATTTAATTCTTCTTTCATTTATTATTAAGTTATCATTCAATTTTGAGTAAATATTAAGTTTTAAATTTGATGTTTGAATTTTAATTTAATATTGAGGTGCATATTAAATTGTCTCAATTATTGTAATTTATTTTGGATATATGAGTTAATAATATATTAATATGCATAATCCAAGTATTCTATGTATATTTTTAATTATTTTATTGTTATAATTATACATTTAAAAAAGCATGTTTTAAGAATGGATTTAGCATATTATATATTTATTCAATAATTCATTTAGTCTTTGAATTGTGATTAATGTTATTGTCCATATTTGGTTAAGTATGAATAATTAAATATTTGGTGTATTTTCATACTCTTTGGACATTTTATGCATTCAATCACATTAAGTGCATGATATTAAGTTTAGTTATGCAATTAGGATTTCTGAGATTTTGATTTACAAATGATAACATATACTTTTGACTTGATATTGTTATAATTTATAAATTCAATCTATCTCTCATGAATTTGATTTTTTTTATGCATTAAAACATTTTACCATGTAAATTCCATCTATCTCTCATGAATTTGATTTTTTAATGCATTAAAAATTTTTACCATTGGCTTACGGTTTGAAAATTTCAAAGTATATATCCATTATATCATTATTCAAAATGTTGGGTCCCTTTTGGTTTGGACTCATTAGTGTTGAATATTAAGTTTATACTTTGAAGAGCTCATCATATTAAAAATTGTTTTAAGTTATGCAATTTGTTTGAAATATATGAGTTTAATGTTTAATTTTATGCATATTTGTCCTAAGCATAATATTTTATTTTTTAAATATGTAACTTTATTATGCCTTTATCAATGCATAATTTAGGAAGGAATTATATTAGTTTCTTATTAAGTTGGACTTATGCATAAACTTCATTTGCGGTAGTGTTTGAATATAAGCACGTTTAGTCCGTTAATTTAGTTCACCATTTTAAGCTTTCATCTATTAGTGAACTATACAATTTTTGGATTATGCCCTACAGTTGTTTTTGTTTTTTTTGTTTTTTTTTGTTTTTTTTTTTTTTTTTTTTTTTTTTGTTTATACCCGGCCCCAAACAGTTATACATTTAATGTATATGAATCGGGGAGGCATAGTACTTTTATGGCCATGACTTAATAACATCTTGTGCCACTAGTCCCCTTAAATTGATTTCTAACCTAGGAGTTGGTCATCGGGTGAGGCTTTGTCGTTAACTAACTTTTTTGGGAGTATATTTGAAATTTCCCATCACCATTTGGTATAATTTTTTTGTTAAAATTTTAAATATTCTTTGCCAATGTGATTTGGTTTCGGTTCATTAAAGAATAGTCATAACATCTTTAATTTAATGAAGTCTCTTAAGTTTTCAATCTTGGTTAATTAGGGAATAGCCATAGCACATTCAGCTAGCTAAGATTATTAAGTTTTGATCATATAAAGGTTAGGCAAGGACTTGATAATTGTCTACTGATCTTGTAATTTTAATTTCATGGAGAGTAGCCATAGCATTCTTAATCAATTAAAATTATATAGTAAGTTGTTTATTATCTTGTTCACATAAAGTTTTAGACATATCGTTTGTGATTAGTTGAATGTAATATGATGGAATTTAGCCCACTGGCAATTTCATTATATTTGTATGATTAATTAAGATGAAATATTGGATTATGATCATAATTTAGCCTACAGGCAATTATGTATCGGAATGTAGTTTAATAGTTTTATAATAAGTCAATTTATTATTTACTTTAAAGTTATTTGTAAATGAAAAAGCCCGTGTATCTTGAAATCAATTTAACACTAAGGATTCTACTTGATTTTATGTTACGAGACAATTTCGCTGTTTAATTAAATCAATTTAATCAACATATAAATAACGAAATTGAAAGCATAAATAAAGTAAAGACACAGTAGAATTGTTACGCAGTTCGGAGCTCCTTCTCCTACGTCTGCGGGGCAACCCACGTCTGCCCAATCCACTAGATGTTCACCACAGAGTATTACAAGAGGTAAATATAAACGGCTCACAGCCTTTACCACTACAACTCTTCTAAAACACTTACTTAGGACTGAACCGTGCATGCCATAAACATCTTTGGTGTAGCACTTCAGCTGTCACAGGTACTGATTTGTAGTACAGGTTTAAATCACAAATAATATAATCAATATTAAAGCAGTAATGTAGGAAGCTTGCATATGAGATCAGAATTTCAGAATTGGCAACTTCCTCTTTCGTTTTCCCTTCCTTATATACTGTACGCAACTCCCATTTCACCAAGCCTTGATTATAGCATTCACATGTGGCTTGAATTCTTCTCAACCACATCTTCTTTAACTTGAGATCTTCAGACTTGCTCTTTGTCCAATTTATTAACAATAAATCTCCACCACATATTTTAGCTTGGTCCAAAATACTAATTACAACTCATGCTAATTAACATTACACATTAATAAAATAAACTAATAAATTAGTCAATCTAATGTGTACTATTTTGTACACTTACAATCTCCCCCTTTGGCAATTTATTTGGTAAAACAATAGTATCATTATACTTTGGGAAAAAGAAACGAATATTTTATTAACATCCCATAGTATACGTACTGAACACATAAAGAAAATTAAATATGCAATTTTAAATCTTTTTGGACCTAACCAAGGCTTATTTGTGTGTGAGATTTTATTTTGGACCTTAGTTGATGTTGACTCTCATACTTCATTCAATTAATAAATACTGAATCATGCACAAATTAGTATTGTATCAAACATACCATAGATATTCATACTAAAGTCATTCATACCAAAATTATTAACATCCATACCAAAACCAACCAAAAACTTACCAAACATTTCGAAACATCCAAAACAATTCACATACTCCCCATTTGTTTTTGCCAAATAAATGACAAACAAACCGGTGAACATCATTCTAGTGGATTGGATTAACTTGCAGACGGGGTGCCCGACTCAGATTCATCACTCTCAGAAATAGAACCAGTGCCAGCGCCAGTGTTAGATCAAATCCGAGCATAGATAGCCTCCATTTTGGCTATTTCTTCCAACTGAGCACTCAACAACTGTTCTAAGCCATCAATGGTTATTTGTTGAGAAGCAACCGAGGTGCGGACTTGAGCAATTGACGCTTGAAGAGTGAGAACAATTTGACGGCGATCCATGAGCGTCGGAAGTTCCTTGATAGCTGTCGTAGGACGGGGATTCGGTGCAGAGGCAGTGTCAGCTGATGATGCAGGGGCAGACACAGAGGGCGTGGCAGTTGGTGCGCCGGGAGTGATCAAAAGCGTAGCTCTATCATCATAGTGATCCTTATTTGTCAACCGATCATCATATTTATAGACTGAGGCATTAGCAATCACCTCCTCATCTGTGTAGGGCTTGAACCCATGTTCCTGTAGAAGTCCAAAAATGAGACTAGGAAACGGTAGGTGTACCTTAGGTTCCCTATGTCGCACAAATTGAGCAAGATGGCCAAAGATGATTTCTCCAAGATTGAGAGGGAGCCGGTTCCTGATCTTGTAGAGAAGGGCAGCAAGCTGGTCAGACACAAGATGATGACGAACAGCCGGCATCCAATTTGTTGAGGCTAGCCGTAACAGAACAGAGTAGACCGTGGTGAGCTTTAGGCTTTCAAGTCCGGTGTTTGGCCAAGTCACGATCTTGTTGTGAGTTAAAGCAGCAGCTAGGAGATTAGGACTCGGGTCAGGAGCAGCTTGATGATTTGGAGTACCCAAATAGGAATTAATCACTGCCGGACTTAAGGGATACCATTTATCCCGAATAAAAACTTGTTGAAATCGCGGTGACCCCTCCGAAAACGTATCCAATGTTAAATTCGTGTAGAACTCGGCAGTGAGCCATCTGGAATACGGGCCAACATGAACAAGTGAGGCAAGCAGGTATTGATCTCGCAAAATAGGCACAATGTTGCATTTTTCTGTCAACTCCTCCACATTGATGGATTTCTCCAGAATAAAATCCCTAGTAGCATGAACATTCCAGTCAGACATCAAATCTGGAGACAGTAAAATAGGATGATATTTCTTCTTGGGTTGTTTCATCTTTGAGCCAGAGCGGACAGTAGAAGCTGCTGGTGCAGGGGCCGGACTTGGTACTGGGCTTGAAACTGATCTGGACCTTGTCATTCTGGGTGGCAATGTGGACCCTCTTTTTGATTGCTTGGAATCAGACAAGTAGACAACATCCTCCAATGCTCCAATTTTTCTTTTCTCGGCTGTACCTGAAACAGTAATTTTTTCTTTCCCTTTTCGGGAAGATTTGCCCACGGGCACAGAGATAATGGGAACAGAATCATGTGAGGTGGGCACAGGGATGGGAACCTCTGCAGATTTCGAGACTGGAATGGTTATGGGAATAGAGAATGCAGCACAACCCATGGGTGACACATATTGGTTAATATTTCGAATGGTGAAGGGAGATGACACAGCATGCATTAAATCAGATAATGACACAAGATTTTCAGGTAATTTATGTGAAGAAGAATCATACAGATCACCTTGTAAAGGAATGGAAGGGGCACACAAATCACTTGAGGTAGACACAAAATGATTTGGCATAGAGATGTTGAAATCTAACTTTCTAGAAGCAGAAACAGTTTCATCTAAAGGTGAAGATACTACCATGGTTTCCGGGGATGAGACCTTCACTCAGATTGTGGCGGAGGCGGTTTGGTTGATTCGGCCGGAAAAGTCCACGGCTCCACAGATATGAACCTAGCTAGAGCTTGGATCTGTTTGATTTCCCTGTCCGAGAGTCCTTCAAGAAGGCCTGCATGTTGCTTGATCGTTGCGAGAACTCGATCCGTATCATCAGATGTAAGCGGAGATTCAGCGTTGATGATGTGTTGGAAAAGCTCCAATCTTTCGGATTTGGTTGTGAAAATGGCGAAAGGGTTGTCGTCTTCCATTGTTGAAGGTTCAATGTTTGAGAGTGGTAAAGATGAAGATGAATGGTGTGGGTTTGGCGTGTAAGAGCAAGAAAGACAATAAGGCTTTTAATTAATGAGCTTCTCAAAAGTTGTGATGGATGGGATGAGTGATGTGACTAGTTTGTAGGGGTAGTAGTAGAGTCATACTAGGAGAGAGTGGTGGAAGTTGTTTGAAATTAATATTTCAATACACATTATGTAATGGTGGAATTAATATATAGATAAATAAGGTAGCCGAGCCGGTTAAGGAAATAAGCAGGTATATGGGCGAGAAGAATTAAAACTATGTTGGAGAGTTTTTAGAATTTTCCTGCAACAAATAAACAACAACTACGTTAAAGAAAATTAATTAGAGATTATTTGTTGTACCTGGTGTTGATGATTAAGCTGTAGGATTGCAAACACCAAGGGCAGCTCTAAGCAGTTCAAATCTCGATTTGTCTAACGGCTTGGTGAATAGATCTGCAAGATTTTTATCTGTGGGAGTATATTCCAAGATAATTTCTTTCTCTTCGACTAGCTCACGAATAAAGTGGTGTCGAATGTCTATGTGTTTCGTCCTGGAGTGCTAGACTGGATTTTTTGAGATGTTGATTGCGCTGGTGTTGTCACAGAACAATGTCATACTTTGTTGTTCTATACCATAGTCAGTTAACATCTGACGCATCCAGAGTAATTGTGTACGACAGTAAATAATGATTCTCAATTTTATCCATAAGTTTAATTTTATGATGTAAACTTTAGATCATATTTCTTAATTTACCCACATGGATTAAGAAAAGTAACAATATTTTTTAAGGTTTTTATCACAATGGTTGTAATGAATCTTATTAAATAAAACTTTACCATACATATAAATTTTATGTCACTTGATTCTTCAACTCATTTGATAATTGTTTCATCATATATAAAAATTTTAGTTGGATCTAATCGAATTAAAACTTTAGCTCACAAGCAAGTTTTATGTTACAAGATTTTTCTGGCTATTTAGTAATTAAACTTAAAATATTATCATAAGAGTTTCTTAATTAGATTTAATAGAATTAAAATTTTAGCCCACATGTAAGTTTTTTTATCAATAAATCTCTCGACCCATTAGATAATAATTTTATCACAATTTCTTAGAATTTATAAATTTAGCTCAATTATAATACTAAGTGTCATGTTTAATGGGCAAAACATGTATTTAGTCACCTCCCAAAATTTAGCAACATTTAATACTTGATCCACGAAGCTTGCTTAGTTATTAGGACTAATATGACCATGTTTGGTAAATCCCTGTTAGCTGATTGGGTTAGAGGGTATGACTAGTTGATAACGTTAGCTGTTTGTAGAAATGTGTTTGGTGATAGATGTGACACCCCAAAATCCAAATTCAATTAAGGGATTAATTGAGTAATTAATCCTATTTCAATTGGTGAATTAATTCCTAAAATCCTGAAAATTTAATACTTGGGAACTAGTAATTGACTAGTCAACCCCAAAGTCAAAGTTGTACCTTAAGCTTTGTAAGGAGTTCCCTTGTTCCTTACACTTATGTTATTAAGGGTATTCTTGACCTTTCACTTGGTGTTAGTATTGTAACCTAACCTAGTAGACCACCTTAATTCTCTCCTTACACTTTTCTAAAAAAATCTAGCTCCACCCTCTCTCTAAAAGGTGAGTAGCTTTTCTTCCAAGCCAAGTTGGAGCCTTGCCAAAACTTCAAGAGTTACTTCCAAGATTCAACCTTTCTTATATTTGGGCATCTAGGAGGGTAAGATCTAAGTTCATCTTGTGTTTTTGGTTGTATCTTAGGTGTCTTTTCTTAAAGATAGGATCTTTATGATCTTTTGGTATGTTCTTGAAGTGGGTTTGGATGGTGAGCCTTGAGAGAAGCTTGTTGAGGTGTAAAGTGAAGTCTTTAGTCTACAAGAGGTAACCCATGCTCTACAAAATCTATTTTGCTTACATAAGTGAATATTTCTTGGATTCTACATGTGTTTTGCTATGAAATGTGAGTGTTTATGCATTGTCTTGTGAAAATGCATATCTAGAGCTTGTGTTTAGGGTTCATTTGTGCCATTGCTTGCCATTTCCTTTGATTCAAGTCATTTTGTTGCATTGTGTGAGATTTGGCATGTTTTAGACTTGAATTTGAGTTTGGAGATGAAATTCGCGAAGGGAATTATTGTGGTACAGGGATGTACCCGTGGGCGGAACGGCGGGTAGGCGTCCAACCCGCCGCCCACCTGCGGGGTACACAGGATGGGCAGCCTGTACCCGCGGGCAGAACCGCGGGTAGAGGCCTACCCGTGGGCCTACCCGCGGGTACGTGTTGTGATGTTGTTGGGGATTTGTTCCCCGTGATTCTTTTGACTCGGTATTTGGATCTTTTGACTTCCCGATGTTCTTTTGTGGAACTATTTGAGTGTCCTCTTGATGTTTAGTATGTCTAGAACTATATGGTAGGGATCCATGTAGGTTTTGGTGTCTTGAATCGTGCTAAGTGTTCAACATTGTGTTTCGTTGAACCGTGATGAGTCTTGTGTGTTCTTCGGAACTACGTTTGGTTTACCCGTTTGTTAAGCATGCTAGTTCGGTGTTTGAATGCTAGCATGTGTGTTGTTTGTTCCTTCCGATTGGTTGATGATAACTTGTGTTATTCATTGTTGTTGTTGTTGGACTGTGATCCATTCCTTGATTGAGTATGGTTTCATATCTTCGTTGTGATCCGTTAATTGATTCCTGTTGTCTTTACCTGGATTGCACGATTAGTGGTATGGGACACTAGTTACCAAGGTATTGCAGCGGTCCTCGTGGTGGCCGTGACGTGATTATGGAGTTGTGACCTTTGTGTAAGGTTCACGTGATTCTTGGGTGGCATGTGTTGCCGTGTGTGTGTACGGTACCCTCGTGTACTATGAAATTGGTGGTCTTGTTGGTGGTTTTTTGGTGGGGGACGACGGTCCCAGGAGGGAAAATGTTGGACTAAGAAGTACAGGGGTCCTGGAGGTAATGGTTGGAAGAAGATACAAGGTTGGGGGTAGCCATAAGGTTGGAACCGGGCATAAGGAAGGCATATCAACTCGTGATGGGTGATGTCACGAGGGCTTGTGTAGCCGTTGTTGTGAGTTCTCTTCTTGTGACCTGTGTAGTCACAAAGGCATGTGTTGCCATCGGTCTTGTCTTCATCCTTTGTGTTGTGGTTATCCTTTGTGATTTTGAGATGTGTTCCCGTATCCTTGTTGAGAGTGTTGAGTCTTGTGTTGACTATTACTCTGGGTTTTGTACTTATATATATATATATATATATTCCGTTTCGAAAATGGGTTTACAGATGTATATCTTATCTATGTATGTTATTTCACATGTATTGGTGGATTACCAGCATTATTCGCTGATCGGGCGTCGTCCCATGTTTTATTGTGTTCTTTCAGGTGATGTCTAGGCGAGTGCGAGGTCTAGTGCTTGCTAGTATAGCTTCTCCCTCTTTCTTTTGTGGCCTGTGTGCCAGTTTAGATGTAGCACTTTGAGACTATGGATTAGATGTAAACATTGCAGATGTTGCCGTAGCGTTCATCCTTTTGGTGAACGTGGCATAACACCCCCTGATTTGGATTATGTTTATCTAGTTATCTTTCAGTCTTCCGCTGTGTTTGTTGTTTAGCTCAGTTATCTGCATGTTTAAGGCTTTTAAATAGCTTGGTTTTAGGGGGTGTTACAATAGATGTTTGGTATAATTTCTTTTCTCAAAAGGCTAATTGAAAAAGTTGATTTGAACAGCTTTTTGAATTTTAGCATTTTAGAGTTACAAAAAGCTGATTAACAAAACATTTATATTGATTTTTTTAACCAAATAAAACAGTTAATAGTGGTCAAATAAGCTAAAATTGGCTGATAGACTAACTATTTTACCAAACAGAGCCTATATATAGTAAGTTACGTGATATGATATACCTCTTTTGGACACTAAGAATAAAATGTATCTTTTGAGCCAAAATCTAACTTGATTCTGAAAGGTGTATTTTGTTTCTTTAGTATGTCCAACTATGGTGGGGAGTTATGTCCTCATTAGTTATTCCTTTAGTTGGACTATAATTGGAACCAAAAATTGGTTATTTGGTATGCCCAACTAATGGTGGGGATTTTATCTTCATTATTCAGTTGGTCAAATCAATTATGACTATGTATGTTATTAAGTTTATTTCATTAATTTTGTTGAAAAATTACTTAATTTGTGGGAGTGATCATTTAGAAAAAGATCATTAAGATGTTCCACTAAAGTTTATGGATTTAATTATTGTTTGCAAGTATTAATCTTGTATTTGTTCTTATAAATTCATAAGTTCAAATTATTGAACATTTGGTTGTGCAACATATTTATCAAAATGTTGTAATAATATTAAGGAATTTATTAAAACAAAAGCATTTAACTTGTTGTGCACAAATTCTTTGGTGATTAATAGAGTCTTTAGTTTCTTTCAAATTGACCATGGGTCATTTTGGTTTGTATGGCTCAAAACAATTTTGCGAGATGTTCAGTTCATTTAAAGTGGACATTGAAATTATTTGGGATGTTATGGTGTATGTTTAATATTCCAAATTTTGGATTTAGAGTTTTGGTTTGTTGTCTAAGTTGTTGGAATGCTTTTATGACTAAGCTATCTTTTTTCTATCTTAATGAGTGGGAGAGAAGGACGTGTCAACTTTGAGCTCTTAGCTGTTAGAGGTAATACTTAAGTTATATAGAAGTTATAAAATATAGTTATAATTATGCTAACATTAAGAGATCTCTACATAAGACATGCTTTTAAGATTTTAGAGATCATACAGTGTACTTTTCTATACAAATTTTGATGGTTTCAACTTTTCAGTTGTGGACATAATATATTTTGAGAAACATCCCTTAAGGTACTGAGAATAAACATAGTGTTTTCTCATAAAGGACCTAAGTTGGTGAATTAGAATGCATGTGATGCATAGAAGATACTACTCTGTTAAATAGAGGACATGTCGCTATGATTCATATTATTTTTTGCTTTTTTTTTTTATGAGGGTTGTGCTAATACTTACACCACGTGAGAGAATGTAAGATTTTCCTGTATAATATATACTAGTATATGCACCCGTGCGATGCACGGAATGTATTCGTTATAATATATGAATTATAATTTGCTTCATATTCGATAGTGTAAATTTGAACGTTGAATTAAGGTTTGTATGAATGTTTCGGAATTGAATTAATTGGTCTCATTATCTTTATGTGTAGTAATTTAGCTATAGAAATTTTTGTAATGGGATATATACGTAATATGTAAATATGTAACAATTTTGTTATATTGGTGCAAGAAGAATACATAATATAACTGTTTTGAATTACACATTGTTGAAAACCTCTTTGTAGACGACATTAGTTGTAGTAACAGAAGTTTGTCCATCCTCGTCTAGAGCTAAACCTTAAGGCCATCAGGATGAGTGACTCGGGAAAAAGCCACGTACAATTAATCGTGATTAAAGACTGATTTTTTCAACAATAAGCCAACGTGAGTTAGTGTTTGACCCTGACTTTGTTGATAGTCATTGCATATATGCTAGCATCAACGGGAATTGTTTACGCTGGAACTTGAATGACAATCTCGTATCAAAAGGGGTGAGAGATATTCGTGGTATAAGAACTTTGGTTCCTTGCTGCGTTCCATTAACTATTCTTGCTTCGACACTATGATCCGCCAATCTTGTAACGATGAGGCGCGTACCGTTGCAAAGACCAAGAGAGTGGTCTATGTTCCGCAGTAACATAACAGGTGCACCAACCTTTATTGTCAATGAATGATTAGGAAGTCCAGACAATCTCAAGCTATTTAAAAATTTAGGAGTGTGTACTTGTGAGAGATTATCACCATCTGATTCTGCCTTACACAAAGAGTCACAGCTTAAATACGTCCGACCTTCTACAGTGTTCATGTCACACATATACTGATTAATTTGATTAACAACATCTAATGTCGATGAGAGGATCGCTCGTCCTTCTAGGTGCGACTCTTCTAGCATTCCATACTTCGCGGTTGGGAAGATGCTTTCAACTATAGTTGCAATTGGATCAGGTCCACACTTCAACATAAACATTGGTGGAATATTGATCTCAAACAAACCATTGTTTACAAACCCTGTAATCCCATCTCCGATGTCTGCAATCCATCTTGAGAACTAATCAACCGTCTGTCTATCTTCGTTTGAAGCTAAGCTCTGTAATCTCAGGTTCTTCGTGACCCTCAATACCTTGCAATTCCTCCAGAGGTATGAAGAATTAATAGTGGCTCCCACAACCATTGGTCTCGTTGCTTTTGGAATAACTGGAAGAATCTGTTTAAAATCAACGCCCAATACTACTCTCTTTCCACCAAATATTTTCTGATCACTACCAGGTATGGTGAATCTCAATATATCCCTCATGGTTTTGTCTAAAGCCTCAGAACAATATTTGTGTGTCATCGGTGCTTCATCCCATATTATCAATTTGCTCCTGATTATAAGTTCCCAAAGGTCACTGCCTTGCGAGATATTGCAGGTGGAATCTTCATTCACTGAGAGTGGTATAGCAAATCGAGAATGCGTCGTCCTGCCACCCGGCAATAGCAAAGATGCTATTCTACTTGAAGCAACGTTTAGAACAATATCTCCGTGGCTCCTTATCTTTGAAGATTTTGTTCTCCACACGAACATTTTGCCTGTTCCTCCGTAACCATACACAAAAAACAATCTCCCTCCATTAGAATCAATATCATTAATCACAGAGTCGTAAACAATCTTCTGTTCGTCCGTCAATTGAGTTACCAATGTTTCATGCTCTGCCTTCAATGATTCCTTGTCGTACGCCAACTCTTCGGATATCAACATGTTTTCCATCAATCCAATGTTGTTTTCTTCTGTAATCGGCATTTCTGGATAGTCGCTCAAGCTCTTCTCCCACAAAGACAGTAACTTCTCCAACTTGACCAGAGCAAATTGTTGTTTATCGTATTCCGATAACAACAAATCTTCATAGTTTAGAAACGAAACGAAAACAGAATCAAAGAATGGGTTTTTGTATAAATGAGATGAAAAGCAAATAATAATGTTCAATAAATAGATTGCATGTTGATGTACCTGGGTTGTGCATGAGATGTCGACGATGAAACTGTGCATCCTCCTCAAGAAATTGCCAAACGGCATTCCACACCACCTCAGGTCTAGTGATTGAACTTGAAGTGAGCAACGTAGCAAACAACATTTGCAATGCAGACGCGGATGCCCAATAATTGGATTCAGTAATACCGTCGATGTACTCATTGTCATCATATAATAATCCATATTCATAACACGTATCCCTAAATGATTTGTGAATGTCCCCCCCCCCCTCCCCAGTGTGAATATCCTCGTGGCTTGAAGGTCCATGTATGATATTTAAAAGGCATCTTAGATAGTATAATTCTCCACACCCTGGAGGAACATAGAACAATCGTCCTATAGAGAATCCTTTCTTCTTTGGATGTCATTCACGCAAGTCTTATCTCCAAACAAACTTACTGGGGAACTCTGCGTAAGTGAGCGACCGAGCATCTTCGTATTTTTTGTTTGCCTCAAACCAAGCTATGAACTGGCTCTACTTAACCGTTTGGTTCTCGACAATCTCGTCGAGGCTTTGATCATCCCCATGGACAACGTTTTGTTGGTGCTTTAAGTGGAAATTTAACCTCTCCACACGTGGCGTGCGATAATGGATCACATACCCAAACAGTAGCCTGGTGTCTTCACATGCTGATATATAGCGACAATCGTAGTACATGTTAATCTCATCGACCACATCACCACTGACTGCATTCGTAGAATTACTCATGAACTCTGTCATGACTCGATCATTTCCTTTATTGACGTATTTGAATAAATATTTGATCGATCTCGACTCGTTGCACCATTCAACGTTAATATGTGCGCGATATTTTAGAAGCAAATGTTTATTATGTGAGACAATGTAACGGTTATCAAGTTAGATTCCGTTCCTACTGATTGTGCGTCCATTGTCACGCCTTCTGTAGATTGGGTAACCATCTTTATCCAGAATCGTCTGACTAACATATTTTTTGGGGAAATACTTTGAACATTTACCATTTACCATGCATGGCGAATTCTTTCGGAGTTGTCCGCACGGTCCGTGCAACATAAATTCGCTAACTGCGTCATTGTAGTCATTGTCAGCATCTGGGTCTGGAATCTCAGCAGAAATCAAGGTATCAATTTCTGGTGCAGAATGTGCCTGATTCATTCTTTTGGAAAATAGCAATATGTGCACGTGAGGGAGTCCTCTTTTTTTGAAATTCAATTGTGTAGATAACTGTGTAGAAAATTAAAATAAAAAAATTAATTTTATACATGGAATTTAGATTTAATTAGGGCACATTAAAGTATGTATGATAATCAAATACCTCCACATATGTTGTCAAACAGCTTTTCTATCTTGATCTCTTCAATCATAGCATCAAGTTTCATCTTAAACACGCGACAAACATATCAGGCTTATCCTCTGCTTTAAGCCCACGTTGTGCAACATACCGCTCAATCTCAGGCCACTTCAGGTTGCATGTGAATGTTATGAATAGATGAGGATAACCGTTCTACCTGCATATTGCAATTGCATCTTGATAGTTTTGAATCATATACATAGCTCCGCCTGTGAAAGATGACGGTAGTATAATTCTTTTACCCCGAGTTGTGAGATCTAATTTTCCCCTTGTTAATGCATCGCTCAACCCCTGATAAGCTTCACAACGCAACACCTTCTGATGAGTTCTAATGTAGATCAAACGTGCATGTTCGATCATTGTATATGCATCAACCAAGTATTGTTGAAATAACCTCCTATAATATAACAATGTTTGCTTCTCATTTACCTTCTCATGTATATAGAATGAGAAATACTCTTTAGGGCTAATTCTTGTCTTACCACCATGATGTCCTTGGCGCCATGCATTAGAAAATGTAACATCTTCACGATAACCATCTTCGCCATATGGGAACAACAAAGGGTACTGTAGGGGAAAATATGTCGTAATATGATTTCCATAATAATATTTTCATAAGTAATTAGTCGATATTACACGGAATAAAAATTTAGTTTTGGTTGTATATATATATTATGCTAATAAATAATCCCATATGCGGAATACACGGTAATTTAAAAAAGGTAAACATTATAACCTAATTCATTAATTTGTCCATATGCATATATTTTGTATAATGTTAATTATTTTTTTATTATATATAGATTCCTTACAATTATACGGATTACACCTTAATAATTCCCTAATATTACCATAATATGCTTTTCATAATTAATTACTATATATTTATAATATTCTGTGTAATATTATTTAAAATAATCATACGTAATATGTATGGTAATACGTAAATAAAATTATTTAATACCATAGGCAATTAATGTACACGATTTTACAATCTGAGAGTATGGAAAGAATATGGAAAAAATATACCATATTTAAAATTGATTTTATTCAATTGAGTAATTAGTTTGAATTACATGAATTAAAATTTAATTTTTGGTTATATATATTATTATTATGCTAATAAATAATACCATATAAGAAATACACGGTAATTCAAAAAAAAAAAAAGTTAAAAATTATAATCTAATTCATTAATTTGTCCATATGCATTATTCTGTTTAAAGTTAATTATTTTTTGATTATATATAGATTCTATACAATTATACGGATTACACGTTAATAATTTCCTAATATTACCATAATATGCTTTCCATAATTAATTAGTATATATTTATAAGGGAAAATTGCGAGTTTGGTCCCTGAGTTATAATGGTAGTGACGATTCAGTCCCTGAGTTATGATCGTATCCGTTTTTAGTCCCTGAGTTATGAGTGAAGTGGCGCATTTGGTCCCTGACCGTTAAAACTAATGGAAACATTAAAAAGAATATTTAAAATTTTAAAGGTAAAGTAGTAAATTCACATTTTATTTTCTCTCTTATATTGAAATCACTTTTGCAACATTATTTTCAACTTCCTAGCATTCTTTTTCAAGATTCTTCAATTCCAAAAGCAATTCAATAATCTTCGTATGACTTGTTAGTAACTTGAGTCTCGTATAAGGAACATGTGACTCAGTGCAAACAAGAGAACACTTGATCATTGTCATCAAGCATGTAAAACACACAATCCTAAAAGTTTCTGATTTCCCTTACTAAACATAATGGTAATCAAACCATAACTTTTTAAATACAAGAAGATATCAAATTTCTCAGGTTATTTTTATGACAAATTCACCAAGGGAGTAACTTGAGATTTTTAGTACATAAAATTCTTTCGTAAGCTTTGCAGTAACTTAATTAAGAATAGTATATCTTGACAATATATGAAAATTTTATATATATATATATATATATATATATATATATATATATATATATATATATCCATCACCTCCCCTGTCTTCTTAAAAATCAGAGTAATGAATGAGGAACCTAAGACTCAGTTATGAAAATTCTAAAAACTTTTGTAAGTTCTAAAAATGATTATTGACGAAACTACTGCATATGAAAAAAAAATTTACATACTAAATATCTCAAGTTATTCGGTTGGTGAATTTCTCATAAAAGCAAACTGAGAAATTTGACATCATTTGGTATCTCAAAAGTTCTGATTTGATTACCTTTGTTGCTTAGTAAAAAATTTTTGAAAATTGATAGGATAGTCTGTTTCACGCGTCTGAAGACAACGATCAAGTGTTTCTTTATTTTTGCTAAGTCTTAAGTTTGTTATACGAGAGTCAGGTTCATAACAAGTCATACTAAAGTTATTGAAATACGTTTAGAATTGAACAATCTTGAAATAAGAGGCTAAGAAGTGAAAAATAATGTTGTGAAAGTGATTTTGATATAAAAAGGTGAATAAAATGTGAATTTCCTACTATACCCCTCAAATTTTAAATATTTTATAATTTTTCTGTCAATTTTAACGGTCAGGGACCAAATGCGCCACTTCGTTCATAACTGAGGGACTAAAAATGGATACGATAATAACTCAGGGACTGAGTCAGAACTTGGGTATAACTCAGGGACCAAAGATGCAATTTTTCCTATTTATAATATTCTGTGTAATATTATTTAAAATAATCCTACCTAATATGTATGGTAATACGTAATATGCATGGTAATACATAAATAAAATTATTTAATATCATATGCAATTAATATATACGATTTTACAATCTGAGAGAATATGGAAATAATATAATATATTTTAATATCTAATTAAAAATATATTTTAATATACATGGGTTCGTACACAGATTTTATGTATATACCAATTATTTATGCCTTCTATAAAGAATACGGACAAATGTTATGATTATTTAATGGTCTAGCATATATATATATATATATATATATATATATATATATACTAGTTTTTTACGCGCATTGCGCGATTGGGATAATGCCTAATGTTTTTTTTTTTTTTTTAAATAAGTACTTTAAAGTATATTAAGGCAAGATTATATTGAAATTGTTCATGCATAGATAATTAAAGGTTGAATTTGCGTATTTAAATAGGTAATTCTTCCCCCAAAGGTTGAGTTGCCAACCCCAAGGGCCCCCCACACTCTGACCCGACAGAGCATTGTGGGAAGTTGTAAATCACAGTGACTCAATGGTTCAGCAGACAGGACCAAATGCCGGTGCGAACAAGGAATCTGCCCACTTTGGACATAATTCCCGCACTGCCGCCGCCGAGGTTCAAACCTTGATCTCTTCTCCCAAATACTGCCCACTAAACCATTGAGCTAAGCCCGTGCGGGTTAAATAGGTAATTCTAAGTTTACAAATGCAAGATAATATAGTCAAGATTGATTATAATTGTCAATAAAATAATTGTATAGGTATGGTTGAAACCAAATACGGGATATAAGGGAGAACAAATAAAAATTAGGGCATAAAATATTAAATATATACTAATATTGTTTGAGGAGATTTTGACATTAGGATTTGTGGTTAAGTTCTATTAAGACTTTAATATTAGAATTAGATTAATGGTGTAATTATAATTCTATATTAGACGTTAATATTAGAATTAGACTAACAGTGAATTAACGGTATTTAACGGAAAAGTTAAATGGATAATCATATAATTAAGGATAAATTAGAAAAACTTTTAAAAAATTAAAACCTGAACAATTTGAATCATTCATTTGATTTAATAATTTGGCGGTCATTTTTTCTACCCAATGTTAATAATTAAATAAATTCGTTGGTCAAATCCGCTAATATAATCCGCTAACTGCTGATTGTCAAACAAGGACATTGCAAGGTAGTTCTCACTTCAATTTGTTGTGTGATTTGAATACTCTCTTTGTCACAAAATCTCTCAAGTAGTTGGTTGGCTTTATTAATTATATTTTTTTTAATTTTTTCATGGTATTAATAAAATACTTGGTAAAGAAATGTATAGCATTATTTTGTATTATAACTTTGATATTTGATTAGAAAAAAAGTGCACAAAAAAGATAATAGACAATGTAGTGAATATAATCAATTGATGAATTTGAATGTAAAAATTTTTACATTTGAGAAAAATAAAGAAAATATAACTAATGAAAATATTTCTCTTAATTAATTTATTGATAATGAATAATTTTTTATTTTTACTGAATTAAGACATTGTAAGGACAATGTAGCGAATATAATCAATTAATAAATTTGAATATAAGGAATTTTTATATTGTAGAAAAATAAAGACAATATAACAAATACAATTATTTCTCTTATTTAATTTATAGATAATGAATAATTTTTTTTTGAATAAAGGCATTGTGGACACATAATTCTAAATTAAAGAAATGCATATCTATAATTTTTTGTTGTAGCTACTAAATTATTATTTATATAATTTAATAAGAGTAAAATAGAGTACTAATTATGCCAACTTTGATTGGGATGAGGTTCGAACCTAAGACCTTTTTTTTTTTATTGAAATCAATGAGTAAGTTCACGGTGAACTAACGACAATTCTTAAAATTTTAACGGAATTAGTAACGGTGTGTGGGTATTTTAGGAAATTTTAGTGTAAAATTTAAATCTTATCAATCTTTTAATCAATCTGAGCCATTCATTTGATTAAAATCTCTGACCGCCATTTTTTCTACCCATTATAGGCCTAACTCTCTTGGACTCTTATTAGTATAGTAGATATATATATATATATATATATATATATATATATATATATATATATATATATATATATATATATTACCATATTTAAAATTGATTTTATTCAATTAAGTAATTAGTTTGAATTACACGGAAATACACTGCAATTCAAAAAAAAAAAAAAAAAAGGGTAACATTATAACCTAATTCATTAATTTGTCCATATCCATAGTTGAGTAATTTGTCCATTCCCTAATATTATCATAATATGTTGTCCATAATTAATTAGTATATATTTATAATATTCTGTGTAATATTATTTAAAATAATCATACCTAATATGTATGATAATACGTAATATGTATGGTAATACGTAAATTAAATTATTTAATATCATATGCAATTAATGTACACGGTTTTACAATCTAAGAGTATGGAAAGAATATGGAAAAAAATTATCATATTTTAATATCTAATTAAAAATATATTTTAATATACATGGGTTCATACACAGATTTTAGGTGTAGACCAATTATTTATGCCTTCTATAAAGAATATGTACAAATGTTATGATTATTTAATGGTGTAGCATATATATATATATATATATATATATATATATATATATATATATATATATATATATATATATATATATATATATATATATATATATATATATATATATATATATATATATATATATTTAAAATTGATTTTATTCAATTGAGTAACTAGTTTGAATTACACGGATTAAAATTTAATTTTTGTTATATATATGTATTATTATGCTAATAAATAATACCATATACGAAATACACGGTAATTCAAAAAAAAAAAAAAAGGTAAACATTATAACCTAATTCATTAATTTGTCCATATGCATATATTCTGTTTAATGTTAATTATTTTTTCGATTATATACAGATTCCTTACAATTATACGGATTACACGTTAATAATTCCTTAATATTACCATAATATGCTGTCCATTATTAATTAGTATATATTTATAATATTCTGTGTTATATTATTTAAAATAATCATACCAAATATGTATGGTAATACGTAAATAAAATTATTTAATACCATATGCAATTAATGTACACGATTTTACAATATGAGAGTATTGAAAGAATATGGAAAAAATATACCATATTTTAATATCCAATTAAAAATATATTTTAATATACATGGGTTCATACACAGATTTTAGGTGTAGACCAATTGTTTATGTCTTCTATAAAGAATATGTACAAATGTTATGATTATTTAATGGTGTTGCATATATATATATATATATATATATATATATATATATATATATATGTGTGTGTGTGTGTGTGTATATATATATATATATATACATATATATATATATATATATAACAAAAAATTAAATTTTAATCCGTGTAATTCAAACCAGTTGTGTAATTAGTTTGAATTACACGGATTAAAATTTAATTTTTTGTTATATATATATATATATATATATATATATATATATATATATATATATATATATATATATTATTGTGCTAATAAATAATACCATATACGAAATACACGGTAATTCAAAAAAAAAAAAGGTAAACATTATAATCTAATTCATTAATATGTCCATATGCATTATTCTGTGTAATGTTAAGTATTTTTTGATTATATATAGATTCCTTACAATTATATAGATTACACGTTAATAATTCCCTAATATTACCATAATATGATTTCCATAATTGATTTGTATAGATTTGAAATTTGAAGAACGTAAGTTAGAGCTGAATTTTTGAATTTTTAAATCGGGTTTCGTGTCATCTTTTATTGAATAGATTACTCATTTTCATGTTCATCTGTGTGGTATGTATTTATTGCATTTTTTCTTTATTTGGGTGAAATGAATGATTTAATGAAATGAAAATTTTAACAAATGTAATTAAAAAGTTATTACATGTTAATCATTCATTTACATTGACGTTTTTAAAGGTATAATTAAAAAATTGTATCAAGTGATTTGAATTGTGATATTATAAAAAATTGTATCAAGTGATTTGAATTTTGATATTATAAATTGCTAACATTAAACAGAGTTTGGTTCGCTAGAAAATATTTGAAGAGTAATAAAATAGAAATTTCATAGAAAATAAATTGTAGGAGTGAAAATAATAACAAATAACATAACAAAGGTAAAATGTTGACATATTCGTCATTTTTCATCTTTAAGTAGAGTCGTCATTATTTGAATTCTCATTATCCAAACTTCTAACCGAGGTCCTTGCACCTATCCATCCATAGAATCGGGAAAGTTAGGAAAATTTAAAAAACATTAATAAAGTTATATAAAAAGCAAAACAATGTAAGTAAGCAATAGACCACCTCTTCAGCGAAATCATAATCATCTCTGTCATAAAAATGTGTTGAGAAATTTGTATCTTTCAATATTCCCACAGAAGTTTTATCACAAAATATCAGCATATACCTGAGATTAGTAGTTTTGTTTCTATACTCATTATAAACCACCTCAAATCTATTAATTCGATAAACTTTTCCTTATTTAAATTTGTTGTGCCACTTTTGAACATACAATCGAGAAATATGCATATGTATAAAAGTTTCCTGAAATTATTAAAAAAAAAAAAACATATGCATCAACTAAAATTTTAGAAATACAAAATATTAAGATTAATATTACAATAAAATAAATAAATAAATACCTCTACATCATGTACTACACACTCTATAGAGTTTATGGTTTCAGAACCTACTGTTTCTGGAAGACGAACGACACGAAGCACTGATGGTATTCCACCGCAGTCCAATACGAAGTTGATTACCAACAATCTCGTCGTGAAGTTCAAGCGCCATTGAGAATAGGTTTAAAAAGGAGAGTACATAGGCAGAAATACGTTAGAAGCTCACAGCTTTGGGTTTAGCAAAATGATGAGTTTAAATAACAAAGTGTTATGTTATTACCATATTTAATTTAATTATTACACGAATATTTAATTCTCTATATGCACACGAAATATCCCTTACAATAAAAAGGACTGCATGAATACATAAATTCTAGGGAAAAAGGGTCAAAGTGACCTCATAAGTCAACCGGATAGTGCAATTGAGTCTCCTAACTAAAAAAAGCTCCAATCAGGTCCCCTAAATCTGTAAAATTGTTCAATTAAGTCCGAAGTGACTTGTTTAATAGGTTAAGTCATCACATTGTCGACGCATGTCTTTTTAAAATATTTTATATTTTTATTTTTTATAAATTTTATTTATTTATTTATTTATTAAAATATATATTATATATAAAAAATAAAATAAAATAAACATAGCCACCGGCTTCTAGCGAGGAAGCCGGTGGCTGAGACGGCCATGGCCTTCAGATCTAGAACGAGAGCGGTCATGGTCGCTGCCCTCGTTTCAGATCGGCCATGAGTCTCAGATGCTCAGCAGTCTAGAATGAGGGTGCAGATGTTGTAAGATTTTCCCTTATAATATATATTGTATATTGTATATTATATATTAGGGCCTTAATTAAGTGGTGCAAGTTGACTAGGCTTATTAAGTGGTCTGGTTGGACTTAATAACTAGTAGTTGTTAGTCAACCAAACTCTGTGCCTAATATAACCTGGATTGATGGGATACAGGATTATGGATTAGACAGCACATTCAGTTACGGTACTCAGACCGCTCAGTAGATACCAATACACCATCTAGGGTTCTGAGTCAGGTCTGAGGCAAAACATGGCTGACGGTCTACCGTTAAGAGGCAACACAACAGGAACATCAACTATGGCTGGAGATCTACACGGCTACGCTTCCGCTATCATACGAGGTTAGGTTTCTCGTATACTATGGTTCATATAGTTAGACTATTGTATATCTAACATTTGGTTTCAGAGCCATTTATAATCTTTGCCTGGTTGATTGTTTTGCCTAAAACAATATTCAGTTTTCATATTCATGTCTTGTATATTAATTCTTTGAAATATACATACAACATATATATCTATTTAGTGAAGATATAATTAAGCAATTTACTGTGTATGTGTTGGGTGAATTAATTACACTTGATTTTGCCAAAAATTAATTTTTGGCATTAAGCACAATTTTAATTCCTTTTGGTTTTTGGAATTATTTGTTGTGATTTTGTTTGGGATTCACGGAAAATTATTGGAGATTTTTTTGGCGAATGGATGGTTACAGTTAAACAAAAAAAACGAGGAATGGTAATGCACGCAACATTAAGATATGTTTGTGTGATTAAGGTAATTACAATTATCATTTATATTTATTTACCATATAAATATTTGTCTTATTAATAATTACATATTAATTTGGTAAATGGTAATTATTTAGTTTATTATTATCATATTTATATTACCTAATTTAATAATGTATATTATTTTGGCAAATGGTAAATATATGGTAATTGTTTGTTTTTGGATAATGCCTTTTAGTTTCCTCTTATTTTGACATTGAATTCATTATTAAATTATTATTCAATTTGAGCAAATATTAAGCTTTTATTTGCTGTTTGAATTTTAATTTAATGTTAATGTGCATATTAAATTGCCTCAAGTATTGCAATTTATTTAAGATATATGGGTTAATAATATATTAATATGCAAATCCAAGCATGCTATGTATATTCATAAATTATTGTTATAATTATACATTCATAATAGCATGCATTAAGGTTGGGTTTAACATATTATTAACTCATAAATTCATTATTAAATATCATTCAATTTTAGATCCTTTGGCCAATTTTAAGCATTATGGCCTGTTAAGTAGCTTGTTTGGTTTCCCCTTAATTTTGAGAACATTTTGTTTTATGTGTCTCAGGGACTTTAGAACCTATTTTGAACAAGCGATTTGAGACCTATCTTGGGTCATTAAAGTATGGATCCCACCATTTTGATTGATATTTTAATAATAATTATAGCTCCTTATAACATGTTTATTAAGTTTTAATTATTACTAACTACCATATTTTGGTATTCATCGTTGGTAATAATATTAAGTTTTGGGTCTATTTCAGTATTTAGACCATTTTTATTCATGTTATAATTCACTTGGGTCATTGAGGTTTATGTGCCTAATTTGAGTGATTAAGTGCTATAATTATTGTCTTGGTCTGTTTTAAGACATTAAGGATTTAAAGATTTAATTGTTATTTTGTCCATTAAGAACTATAACTATTGTTTAAGTTGATTAAATTTTTAATCTATCAATAGTTTTTTAAGGCCTTAATAATAATATTAAGTCTTTAATTTTATGGCAAAAGCAATATAGTTGGTATATTGTTAGAATAATGGTAATTTGGTTATTACCTAACTTCAGTCTCCCTAAGTATCATAACAGTCATGATTAATTATTATGTGATAAAATTGAGATTAGTATTTGACATCCCTTAATTACAGTTTTGCCACTTATTAAGCTAAATTCGGCATTATTAATTACTGTTATTAAGTTTAGGGGCTAATCTCATTTTATTACTTTTCATAATAATTATCATTTCATGGTAATCTACTATATTTGGTACATTGGCATGATTACCACTTCATTTTACATGACTATTAATGTTGGTAATTAAGTCATACCAATAAATTTTTAAATGTACCATTGGACGCTGCATCGAGTTTATTGACACCGATAGTGAAGATTGGGAGAATTATGGAGTCTTTTCTTCTCTTGTGGATCATCATTGTTGTTAGCGTAATGGAGAGATGCGGTTTGCATCATTAAGGTTAGCCATTAATTATCTTTTACAGTTATTATTGATAATTAGTGCTACAATTACAGTTAACCGCTAATTTGGACTAGTCACATATTTTATCTTTAGAAAATGGAAACATTAAAAGTGCATTACGATACTTTGATTTGTCATTTTTATTAATGTTAATAGTGATTATAATGTTACTTATTGTTATTAATAATTAATTAATGATATCATTAATATTGTTATGGTATTTAGATATGCATCTTAAACTGTTTCCAAATAAATTTATGTGACAATACTCTAGTTCAGAAAATAATTTTCTGGACATTAATATTTTTCGGACTTCAAATTTTATTAAGTTTTCAAAATTTTATCCGAAAACGTTTATAAATGTTAGCGGTTTTAACCATTATTTTTCCATATTTAGTCTCCTACATACATAATGTGATAATATTATTATGGCTATTTATTGCTATATTGGTTATTTGCAATTTTGTCATTCATAATAATAATATTATTATCTGAGTTATGGAGAGTGATTTTGAATCAATTTAGTAATCTTGGAAAAACATATTTGCTAGGCAATTGACTTTTGCCATTAATTCCATAATTCATTTAGTTCTCGGAATTATGATTTAAGTTCTGATTGCCCATATTTGGTTAAGTATGAATAAATGAATATTTGGTTTAAATTCATATTTTTTAGTTGGTTCATACTCTTTAGATTGTTTTATGCATTCGATCACATTAAGTGCATAATATTAAGTTTAATTATGCAATTAAGGTTTGTGAGATTTTGATTTACAAATGCTAGCATATCCTTTTGGTTTGATATTGTTTGAATTTGTAAATTTAGTTATTTCTCATAAATTTGATCTTTATGCATTCAAACATTTTGTCATGGGCTTACAGTTTAACAAAATTTTAAAGTATATATCCAGTACATTATTATTCAAAATGTTGGGTCTCTTTTGGTTTGGACTCATCGGTGTTTGAATATTAAGTTTATACTTTAAAATCTCATATTGTAAATTGCTTTAAGTTATGCAATTTATTTGGAATATATGAGTTTAATGTTTAATTTTATGCATGTTCGTCCTAAGCATAATATTATGTTTTAAATTATGCAATTTTATTATGCCTTTAGCAATGCATTCTTTGAGATGGAATTATATTAGTTCCTATTTAAGTTGGACTTATGCATAAACTTTAGTCGCGGTAGTGCCTGAATTTAAGCACGTTTAGTCCGCTAGCTTTAATCATAGGTGAACCCTACAATTTTCTGGTGTATACCCTACAGTTTTAGGTTTATACCCCCAAACAGTTATACATTAAGTATATATGAATCAGGGAGACATACTATTTTTAATGGCCATGACTTAAGAACGTCTTGTGCCACTAGTCTCCTTAAATTGATACTCTATTTAAGGAATTGGTTTTCAGTGAGACTTAGTCTCTAACCACCTTTCCTTGGTGTATATTCAGTTTTTCCCATCACAATTTGGTATAATTTGTTTGTCAAAATTTTAAGTATTCCTTGCCAATGTGATTTGATTTCGGTTCATTAAAGAATAGCAAAAGCATCTTTAATTTACTGAAGTCTCTTAAGTTTTCAATCTTGGTTAATTAAGGAATAGCTACAGCATATTCAGTTACCTAAGATTGTTAAGTTTCAATCACATAAAGTGTAGGCAATGAATTGATAATTGTCTAGTGATCTTATAATTTTAATTTGATTTTGGAGTAGCCACAGCATCCTTAATCTGATAAAATTATATATTAAGCGATTTATTTTGATCACATAAAGTTTTAGACATATCATTTGTGATTAATTGTATGTAATATGATGAAATTTAGCCCACAGGCAATTTCGTTATATTTGTATAATTAATCAGGATGAAATACTGGACTACGGTCATAATTTAGCCCACAGGCAATTATGTATCGGAATGTAGTTTAGTAGTTTTATCAGTGATGATAGAAATAAATTTATTTATTTACTATACGGTTATTTGTAAATAATTTTCAGTTCTATCATGAAGTTTAATTTTATGATGTAAATTTAGGTCATATTTCTTAATTTGCCCACAGGGATTAAGAAAAGGAACATGATCTCTTAAGTTTTTTATCATAATGATAGCAATGAATCTTATTGACTAAAACTTTAGCCTACAGGCAAGTTTTATGTCATTTGATTCTTCAACTCATTTGATAATAGTTTCATCATAAATAAAATTTTTCAGTTGGATCTAATTGAGTAAAACTTCAGCCCACATGCAAGTTTTATGTCACTAGATTCTTCTGGCTCTTTAGTAATTGTGAAAAATATTATCATAAGGGTTTCTTAATTGGATTTAATAGAATTAAAACTTTAGCCCACAGACAAGTTTTATGTCAATAAATCCCTTAACCCATTAGATAATAATTTTATCACAATTCTTAGAATTTATAAATTTAGTTCAATTATAATTCTAAGTTTCATGGTTTGCATTGGCAAAACATGTTATTCAGTCACTTCCCAAAATTTAGTCACTTCTATTAATTGATCCACGAATCTTGCTCGTTTCTTCGGACTAACTGTAGTAAGTTACGTGATTTGACATACCTCTTGGATTCCAATAATGTTAAAATGTATCTTTTGAGCCAAATTCTACCTTGGTTTTGAAAGATGTATTTTGTTTCTTTTAGTATGTCCAACTATGGTGGGGAAATATATCTTCATTATTTAGTTGGACTTTAATTGGAACCAAAAATTGATTATTTAATATGTCCAGCTAATGGTGGGGAATTATGTCTTCATTTGTTAGTTGGTCAATAAATCAATTATGAGTATGTATATTATTAAGTTCACTTTGTTAATTTCGCTGAAGAATATTTTAATCAGTGGGAGTGATCATTTAGAAAAAGATCATTAAGATACTCCACTAAAGCTTATGGATTTAATTGGCTTCATACATTTCAAATTGGATTGTATGTTACACAATAAGTCCATAAGATTCCACAAGTATTAATTTTGTATTTGTTTATATAAATTCATAAATTCAAATTATTGAACATTTGGTTGTGCAACATATTTATGAAAATGTTGTAACAATATTAAGGAATTTATTAGAACAAAATCATTTAACTTGTGGTGCACTGTCATTTAATAAATTCTTCAGTGATTAATAGAGTCTTTAGTTTTTGCAAAATTGATCCTGGGCCATTTTGATTTGTAAGGCTCAAAACAATTTTGTGAGACATATAAGTAAGACTTATTATGTTCAGTTCGTTTAAAGTGAACATTGAAGTTATTTGGGAAGTTATGGTGTATGATTAAGATTCCAAATTTATGGACTTAGACCTTTGGTTTATTGTCTAAGTTATTGGAATGCTTCTGTGACTTGTCTATCTTTTGGCTATTTTTGATGAGTGGGAGTGACAGACGTGTCAACTCCAAGCTCTTAGCTTTTAGAGACAGTACTTAAAGTTAACTTATAAAGAAGTCATGGAATATAGTTAGCATTATGCTAACATTAAGAGATCTCTACTTGAGGCATGCTTATAAAGTTTTAGAGATCATACAGTGTACTCTTTTGTACAATTTGGATTTGTTTTCTCCTTCAGTTGTGCACATAATGTATTTTGAGAAACATCCCTTAAGGTACCGAGAATAAACATAGGGTTTGTTCATTAAAGACCTAAGTTGGAGAATTAAAATGCATGTGATCATAATGGATACTACTCTGATTAAATAGAGGACAAGTCACTATGATTCGTGTGTTTTGTTCTTTGATGAAGGTTGTGCTAGTACTTGCACCAAGTGGGAGAATGTAAGATTTTCCCTTATAATATATATCGTATATTATATATTAGGGCCTTAATTAAGTGGTGCAAGTTGACTAGGCTTATTAAGTGGTATGGTTGGACTTAATAACTAGTAGTTGTTAGTCAACCAAACTCTGTGCCTAATATAACCTGGATTGATGGGATACAGGATTATGGATTAGACAGCACATTCAGTTACGGTACTCAGACCGCTCAGTAGATACCAATACACCATCTAGGGTTCTGAGTCAGGTCTGAGGCAAAACATGGCTGACGGTCTACCGTTAAGAGGCAACAGGAACATCAACTATGGCTGGAGATCTACACGGCTACGCTTCCGCTATCATACGAGGTTAGGTTTCTCGTATACTATGATTCATATAGTTAGACTATTGTATATCTAACAGATGTGTAATCAAGCCTTAGTCCATGAAGAAACCAGGAGAAAATTTCTAGAAGCTCAACTTTCAGAATCCAAATTGACAGTGTTTCTGCAGAATATGAGGTAGCCAAGTCAAGAATCAACGGTTTGTGCTCTCAAAGGGATAAAGAAATTGCGAATCTAAGAGATGCCTTGGGTTCAAGGGAAGCAATGTACAAGGAAACAGAATACAGATTTCGAAAACTAGAACAAGAAAAACAGGAGTTAATGGCATCTATCCCTGAAAGACTCCAGGAAGCAATCTACAAGGAAACAGAATACATATTTTGAAATATGGAAATTCTTCACTGTCAATACTCAGAAACAAGCTCAAGGCCAAAGAAGCTCAATGGGCTTCTAAAACAAGCTCAAGGCAAAAAAAATTGCCTTGCTGAATGAAGAAATCGAGAAAAGGGGTAATAAACATTAAAAAAAAATAAAAATTGAGGGGCAAGAAAACGTCCGGAGTTACTGGTTGGAGGTGCGGTTCCGCTACATCGCCGTCGGCAACGAGATCATCCCTTTGAAGCGCGACTCGGCTTCGGTGGCCGAGTACGTCCTCCTGGCGATCAGAAACATCCACATCGCGGTTTCCTCGGCGGGTTTACAAAGCGACGTCAAGGTGTCCACCTTCGTCGACATGACACTGTTGAGCCACTCGTTTCCGCCGTCCAAGGGCCGTTTCAGCAAGGATTTGGGGGCGTATGTTAAACCCATCATGGAGTCATGTCGATCTGGAACGAGGGCGGTGACCATGGCCACTCTCACTCCAGATCTGAAGGCCATGCCCGTCTCAGCCACTGGCTTCCTCGCCGGAAGCCGGTGGAGTGTTTATTATTATTATTTATATATAATATATAATATATACTTTAATAAATAAATAATAGAAATTTGTAAATAAAAATAATAATAAAATTCTTAAAAAGACACGTGTCAACCATGTGATGACTTAACCTGTTAAACAAGTCATTTTGGACTTAATTGAACAATTTTACAGATTTAAGGAATCTGAATGAAGCTTTTTTAGTTAAGGGACCCAATTGCACTATCCGATCGACTAAGGGGGCCAATTTGAGCATTTTTCCTAAATTCTGTAATTAATTAAATTTTAGTCAACTAAACTTCAAACGGAATAAATTTTGTAAACTAATTAACTAATTACCATAATATTCTAGACTAATTATTTATATATACACGGATATGAATATATAATTTCTACAATTAATTAAATTTTAGTCAACTAAACTTCACACGGAATAAATTTTTTAAACTAATTAACTAATTACCATAATATTCTAGACTAATTATTTATATATACACGGATATGAATATATAATTTCTACAATTAATTAAATTTTAGTCAACTAAACTTCACACGGAATAAATTTTATAATCTAATTAATTAATTACCATAATATTCTTTCCATAACTAATTAGTCTCACATGAAATATTTATGAATTATATATTGACAGATACCAGGACTATGTGGTCTAATGGTATCCGGGTTGGACTTCCATTTGGAAGATTATGAGTTCAAGCCTCAGTGGAGGCGTTATTGGTTCTTTGTGTTTCAGTAGGTTGAGAAAATATATGAACAGATACTACAATGTAATAGAGCCAGTAGTAACTTTGAGGAGAAAATTTAACGAGTATATATATATATATATATATATTAATTTGTCACAGAAGAGAAGTCAAAAGCTTTAATTATGTCAGAGAACTATCACAACACAGAACTCAAAAGCATTCTACAGCACAACACACGTTCCTAAAAGCACAAAGTTGATAATGTACGTTATTACTTGCCAGTGGATTCTAGAGAGTTAGCCACTGGACTAGCTAGAACAAAATGCGGACCTCAAAATTAACTAGACATGTCTTTTTGCGTTAAATATTTAAATTTTACACAGATAGATTTTGATGGTGGAAATGATGACCACCCTTTCAAGATTCACTGTTTTGCTTCCTCAGCATTATCTTTATCTCTCACCCTATGAAACAGCAGAAAAAATCCCATGTAGTTAACAAAGGAAAAAAGTGAGGAAATTAAATTCATAGTCTGGGGACCTCAGATATAGATTAACAGAATGAATTGAGCGTTCGTATGTAGTTTAAGAATGGGTTATGTGCTTACCGTGAATGATCAGGATTTTCTAGAACTTTATATTTATCCGGAGTGACCTCCATCAACCACGAGCCTGGGAAAAGATCCTGCAAGAATCCAGTATGGAGAAAACTGGATTAGTTCGTTATTGGAATTGAGGTGAGAAATGGTGAAAATTACAATCTTTTGATTAAGGCTTCTAATTACATCAATCTCCTTCTGAATAGCTCTGGGCCTTTTCTTGGGTTTTCTGGGTGGTTTGACACCGGTAATAGCAGTGAAATCAGCTTCAATCTCTTCTCTGGAGAGAGCGATTGAAAACTTACTCTTCTGCGGCTGTAGCGCTAAGTTCACTACTTTTCCGGTTCTGTCACCAGCTCGGCGACTACGCAAACTCCGCCGGCCGGCAGCAGCGGGGTTGGAATCCTCCTCTTCAGAGGGTTTCTTATCGCCATGGAGATCAGTCATCAGTTTCTCGATATCACCGTCATCAGCGACAGGGTTAATCGAAGAAATTCGTTGCACCTGATTGCTACCGTCGTGCTCATCGGGGTGAACACCGGAAGAATTGCCGAGCTTCTTGCGACGGATGTGTTTCTGGTGACCCCATTTGAGGCACGAGGGCAATGTGAAGTTGTGAAGCGGCCTAGTTGCCCGATTAGGCTCCTCTCTTTCTCTCTCAACGTTCGCAGCCATAAAGCTCCTCTCTTTCTCTCTCCGGAGTGAATGTTTTTCCCAAACAAAAGATGACGGTTACGTTTCCGAAAACTAATGGTTCTTCTCTTTCTCTCTCCAGAGTGAATGCTTTTCCCAAACAAAAGACGACGGTTACGTTTTATAGTGTCAGGCAGTGAACAAATAAGGGAAAAGGAGAAGATTGTGAGACTGATTTATTTCCTTTAAATCCCATGATTTAAGCTTTCACATTTTATATCTGATTAGCTTGACTTGTTGTCCCAATTTCCTACTTCCCATTCTTGTCTTGAATTCCTCTTCTACGTGACTAAACCACTCATTTCTTTGGGTGTATAACTAATAAGAACCAGTACACATGGACTCCAATAAGGGTCTATAGTGGGCTCATCACAAGGCCTATAACTACATCCTTAAAGCATCATTGGTGGAAGAAACAAGAAAGTCCAACAAAAATTTCATTCGATAGAGGAAAGTATTATAGTGGCTCATTTCAAGTGATATCATGGATCGAAGACAATGCTTACAAGATTCGAGGTCGAATCATTTTCAAGAAGGGGAGGATGATGCGACCCAACATAATGAAGATCCATTAAGAATACCAATTGGGTTAATCACAAGGCCCAAGTCAAAACAATTAAGGCGACTCTTTATTGGTGATGTTCAAAGATGGTGGAAATCCAAATCAAGCCCATTTGCAAAAGATGAAGAAGAACTCGAGGCTTTTTTTTTTTTTTTTTTTTTATAATTGTTTAAGTACTGATTTTGGAGATTAAATTAGGCCCAAATCAGACTTATTATTTTTGATCATCATTATTTTAAATTGTTTGGCATTAAAGAGAAAACACTAGTTTGTATTTAGAAAGGACTATATTTACTTGCTCTTTAGATTAGGTTTAGGACTCTTTTTTCCATTGTATTTAGGATTACAATGCTGCCCTATAACCTATAAATAGGGCATATCTATATCAGTTTTGGGAGGCTTTTCAATCAATAAAATTCTTAAGTTTTTCTTTACATTTGTGTAAGAAACCTTATGGCTAATTGTGGACTCAATTAGTGGCTAGTCGTGGACTCGACTAGCAAATTGATTCGTGCACTCGAATCAATCTTCCTTTCTTCGACCTTAGATTTAGGTTCGTGGACCTCGTTCTTGAATCGAAAGAAACTAGATCCGACTCTAGTTGATTGAAGATTGCATCATCGAGGTACTTGAAGCTACAATGGGATTCTTCTAAGTCTTTGAGGATTCAAGACAAAGGATTTCTCGTGAAGTTTAAGGTATTTTGATCCATCTCTATCCTTACTTTTGAGAGCATTCTTGGGACGATATTCCATCTTATTTGAATTTTAGATTAGGTTCATATCAATTTGGTATTCGGAGCTTAGGTTTATCTCATTCTTATCTTACATACTATTTTTTTTTCGTGTCTTTCATTAAAAAAAACCCCAAATTTTATTTATTTTTTTTGCTTTCTTGATTGTGTTCTTGAATCTTGATACATGTTCTTCAGTTTCTTAAAAAACAATCCCGAAAGAGTTTTCCCTTTTTACCGTCCAATATCATCTGATACCTCACACCTCCTAAGCACCATATTACCACACATTCTGTCAAGAAAACAATCACATCTCACCCTTACCAATACCCTAAGCACATTTACGCACAATCACATCGCAATCATACCATGTCCAGATTCCCACGTTCTGTGACCAGTTTCAAAGAATGACCTATATCTCGAGATCCACTGGTTCGATTTCTATGAAATTTTTATATGTTGTAGATTTCTTTTGGGACGTTCTTTTGATATATTATACACTTGCTAATTCCTTAGGGTCATTGAGATATTGATCTTCAAAGTCAGGGTTGCGTCTGTTTTTCTGGGTGATTCTTGGAATTCTTGATTCTGTTTTGAAAGGGTTGTGTGAATCCTCTTGGTCCGAATTTTTTTGTTGATATTTATAGTAATTATTTGGAGGTCACTTATGAAATAAAAATCAAAAAAATCAAGAAAGTTGAAGAATAAAAAAAGCAAAAAAGAGAAAGCTATAAAGAAGAAGAATAAGGTTGGGAAAAGAATCTGGTTGGTAGTAGAATTTTGGAAGGAAAAGGTAGGGGAAAAGTATAAGGTTGGAAGGAGTTCTTGATAGATTCCTACTTGGTTGTGGTACATCCATATCAGTTTTGGGAGGCTTTTCAATCAATAAAATTCTTAAGTTTTTCTTTACACTTGTGTAAAAAACCTTATGGCTAATTGTGGACTCAATTAGTGGCTAGTCGTTGACTCGACTAGCAAATTGATTCGTGGACTCGAATCAATCTTCCTTTCTTCAACCTTAGATTTAGGTTCGTGGACTCGTTCTTGAATCGAAGGAAACTAGATCCGACTCTAGTTGATTGAAGATTGCATCATCGAGGTACTTGAAGCTACAAAGGGTTTCTCGTGAAGTTTAAGGTATGTTGATCCATCTCTATATTTACTTTTGAGAGCATTCTTGGGACAATATTCCATCTTATTTGAATCTTGGACTAGGTTCATATCAATAACATTGCCACCCTCTAGGGAAACAACCTTGTTCTCAAGGTTGAAGTGTGGAAACTGCCCCCGGAAATTGGACACGTCCATCCATGTAGCATCATCTTTAGAGCGGCCCTCCCATTGGATTAGAATTTGGGAAACTCACTGCTATTCACGAGTCTCCATAATAGTATGCGGTGCATATCCTGGTTCCGTAACCGCCATGTCTCGGGGTAGGTCAGTAATTGGTGTATGATTGCCTGCAACTCGTCGAAGTTGTGACACATGAAATACTGGGTGGACCTTTGTAGTAGTAGGCAATGCTAATTTGTAAGCAATAGAACTGAATTTTTGGAGAACTGTGAATGGGCCATAGTAACGAGGAGCCAGCTTTTGGTTTACGCAATTGTGGAGTGTGGATTGACGGTGTGGCCGGAGCTTCAATAGAACCTTGTCCCCTACAGTAAATTCCAGATCACGCCGCTTAGTGTTTGTAACTTTTGTCATCTAATTCTGAGCCTTTTCCAAATTATAACGAAGTTGTCTAAGCATCTCGTTTCTATCCACATGTTCATCAGCAACTGCCTGGACTTTAAACTCTCCTGGTAAATGTTGTATCAATGTTAGTGGTGGTCGCCCGTACACAATTTGGAATGGGGTGAGTCCTGCAACACTATGAAAGGTGGTATTATACCAAAATTTGGCCCAATGGAAGAAGCGTCCCCATTGCTTCGGCTGTTCGGATGTCATACACCGTAGGTACTACTCAAGGCATCAGTTGAGGACTTCGGACTGACCATTAGTCTGCGGGTGGTAGGTTCTACTCATGCGCAACTTAGTGCCCCATTTATCAAAAAATTTCCTCCAAAAAGTACTTAGAAAAATTGCATCTCGATCACTGATTATCGATCTTGGTACCCCATGCAATCGAACTATCGCCTTGGCAAATATACCGGCAAGAGACCTAGCTGTGAAAGGGTGTCGTAGTCTTATAAAGTGGGCGTATTTGGTAAGCTGGTCGATGACCACCCAGATGCAATCAAATCCGTAGGAACGTGGCAGACCTGTGATGAAATCCATTGTAATGTCTTCCCATACCGTTGTTGGAATAGGGAGTGGTTGAGCAACCCGACTGGTGCTATTGTGTCATATTTATTCTTTTGACACACAGGGCATTCTTCCGCGAAGTTCTGAATTCGCTTCATCATACCTTTTCAATAAACGCTGGCAGCAAGTCGGCGGTACGTGCGATAAGCTCCGGAATGCCCCCCATTAGTGTAGCGTGAAATTCCTCTAAGAAGCGAGGAATCCAAGGTGACGTGGCTGGTAGAGCAATGCGTCCCTTATATAATAAATGTCCTTGAAGAAGTTGGAAGGGAGGGTGGTTGGTTGGGTTGCTCCGGAGCTGTTGAACGATACGGCTTAATTCAGAGTCCTTAGAAATTGCTTTATCTAATTCATCCCAATCTATCCATATTGGTAGGGACAATGCTGATATTTCGAGGTCTTCATCCTGCCAGGATAAAGCAACATTATTCAATCTCCATGGCTTATACACAACCTCAAAATCATACTCCATAAGCTTAGAGTAACAATGCCCCAATCCCTGTTCCTGATGCATCACATTCAATTATAAAAGGTTGGGAAAAATCTGGAGTTTCCAGCACAGGAGAGGTGGTTACTGCAGTTTGGAGTTCTTCAAAAGCTCTTTGTGCCGCATCAGACCATATGAATTTTTCCCTTGCTTCTTTCTTTAAAAGCACTGTGAGAGGCTGTGCTATTTTGTCGTAATCTTTAATGAACCTTCGATAATAGCCTGTGAGTCCCAAGAATCCTCGAATAACCTTGATGGATTTTGGTACGGGCCAACAAAAAACACTTGAAACCTTAGATGGGTCCATGGCCACCCCGAATTGAGAAACGATGTGGCCCAAATACTCCACAGTAGTCTACCCGAACTGACATTTTTTGAGATTAGCCTTCAGTGTATGTTCGCAGAGAGTCTCTAAAACGACTGCCAAGTGTTTTAAATGGTCCTTCCAATTCATACTGTACACCAGAATGTCGTCAAAGAATACTAAGACAAATTGACGAAGATAAGACCGGAAGATGTCATTCATTATCGCTTGAAAAGTGGTCGGTGCGTTAGTCAACCCGAACGGCATTACCAAGAACTCGTAGTGTCCAGAGTGCGTACTAAATGCTGTTTTGGCAACATCGGCTGGAGCTACTCGAATCTGGTGGTAACCGGAACGGAGGTCAAGCTTGGAAAAATACCGTGCACCATGAAGTTCATCCAACATTTCCTGTATCACTGGAATGAGATATTTATCTGGTATCGTCACCATGTTGAGTTCCCGATAGTCAACGCAAAAACGCCAACTACCATCCTTTTTCTTGACTAATAAAACAGGACTGGAAAATGGAGATGAACTGGGCTGGATGATTCCCGCAGTAAGCATGTCACCCACCAATCTTTCAATCTCATTTTTCTGATTATGGCCATAACAATAAGGTTTTACACTCACCGAGGAAGATCCTGTTTTAAAGATAATTTGATGGTCATTCTGTCGGAAAGGAAGCAGTCCGTGGGGTTCCTTGAAAACCTGTTGGTGTTGTTGCAAAAGTTTCCCCAACTACGAAAGTTCACTTTTAGAAATGTCACTAGTACTCTGTATTGTTGTTGGTAAAACAGAGATCTCCCATAGCAAACCACAATATTCAAAGTCATCCATATTTTCTAATGAGTCGTAGGAAATGGGTAAACGAGCTAGAGCTGGGTCACCAACCAATTGGATAGGAGCAGCATCGAATTCAAATTCCATGGTTAGCTTTGCCCAATTTGCCTTGACATCCTCTAGTGTTTTCAACCAAGCGATGCCCAGAATCAAGTCCACCCCTCCCAGAGGAAAAACAAAACAGTCTAACTTCATTTTTACTAGATCCAAATCAACTAGCAGATGTGAAAATTTACCGTCTGATTCAGTTCGACGCTCATTGCCCAAACGCACGCCGAACTTCGTGGTAGGTTCCAATGGGTGCGGGATGCGACCAATTAAATGGTGGGAGATGAAATTGTGACTCGCCCCACTATCCACCATTATAACGACATCCATGTTTGCAATTATGCCCCGAAATTTCATTGTCTTTGGTCCGTCAATTCCTCCCATGGCTGTCAACGAAAGCTCAAGCAAGGAGAATTGGGAAGCATCTTCCGGAAAATCACCCCCGGCGGTAGGATTATCGTCACTGGTGTGGCCGCCTTCATCACTCTCTTCATCTTCTCATGCGATTAGTGTTTGAAGTGATTTATTGGGGCAGACATGTAATGGACTATAAGGTTGCTGACATCTAAAATAGAGCCCTAGTGCGCACATGTCGAGGTACTCCTTGTTGGAATAACGACGTGGTGGAGTCCGAGACATTAACGTTCCAGAGTTGCGCAGGGAATATTGCGTAGAAAGAAACAATGTTTGTGTTTGGGAAGATGGATTTTTACTGTGAAATTGAGATTGGGCTGGATTGGGTTTGGGCTGAGAATATCTTGAAGAAGAATGGGTTTGATAAGCCTTCTCAAGCCCAATACACCAAGTGGGTTTATTATGCAGAGGGGTTTTATGGAACGTTGCATCTTCGCCGTGCGGATGACGTCTCAGAAGTCGACCAGTGGAAACAAACCCTAATTGAATGTGAGATGCCAGACTAGGAATTTGGGCAACACAAGCCCTAAATGCATTGGCAAAATCATCAACAGTTCCCGTTTGGCGCATCACGGCTAATTGTTTAATCGGAGGCCCGAAAAGCTCACTACCAAATTCTTCCAAAAGTTCTACTGTGAATTGACTCCACGTGAGAAACAGATGTTGTTGCAGCCATCGGAGCCAATGGAGTGTCGGTCCTTCCATACTGATGAAAGTCGTTAGCACCTTCTCATCACGTGTGCAATGAATAGCAAAGAATTGATCTGGCCGAGCCAGCCATCCTACTGGATCTGTGCCATCAAATGTCGGACTCTCTAATCTGTTAGATTGTAGCGGACGACTAACCGGAGGAACCTGCAGTAATGGTACCAGTGTGGAGTTGGTAGTATCTGGAGAATTTCCACCAGGAACAGCCACCGGAGAGACTAGATTCTGCAGAATGTTTCCCATGTAATGAAAACAGCAATTCAAACATCTTGGCAAGGGTACCGTCTATACTATCCATACGGATAGTCATGTCAAAACGTAAGGATTCGATTTCGGCATGCAGTTCTTCTTGGTTCTTCTCTAACGCTTTAACACGAGAGTCCATTCGTGTATTTGTCATTGCACGACAGGTCAGACCAAATTGTTAGAATAAAGAAACAGGGAAAGCAGATAATGATAAGGGGGAGGTCTTTTTTATTGAATAAGAAGGGAAGGAAAGGAAAAACAAAGCTGCCAACAAATTGACACCTCCAGCAAGAACTAGTTCCTGCCCAGCTACTAGAGCTCAAAGGGAATTAAGTGTAAATTATTTGATGCCTACCTCTTACTAAGAGATTACATTTTATAGTGTTAGGCAGTGAACAAATAAGGGAAAATGAGAGGATTGTGAGACTGATTTATTTCCTTTAAATCCCATGATTTAAGCTTTCCCATTTTCTATCTGATTAGCTTGATTTGTTGTCCCAATTTCCTGCTTCCCATTCTTGTCTTGAATTCCTCTTTTGCGTGAGTAAACCACCCATTTCTTTGGGTGTATAAAATTCTACTGTTTTTTAAGAAAAAAATTACTTATATATCACAGATGAATCAGACAATTAACATGCACATTATATAACAAGTTACCTGAATCTCTTTCAGCAATAACTTGTTGATACTTCAAAGTGAACTCAAAAACTTCCTTTTCAGATTTAAAGCTGCGTTTTGCATTCTTTCGTTTTGCTTCGGAGGCTTCCTAAAATACCAAATGTGCAAAATAATAATTACAAGCTTTGGTAAATAAATAAAGCCTTTCTACAATACTACATAATAACATCATTACTATGTTGAAATACTAATATTAATTTCATAAAAAGAAGGAAAATGCCAAAACAATGATAAGAAATATGAAAAGTAAGGACCAGTTGATGATTGTTCCTTAAGATTTTAATAGATGATGAAATCTATAAAAGATTTTAACAGAAATTGAAGGCAAAAGATATTACTATCCACGGACTATTTTTCGGTGCTCAGAGCTCTCTTGTGATGGTGTCTCCTTATGGTTGGGGCCAAACAATGTAAAGAAGTTGGATAGAGCTCCATGAATCAAGAACATGAACTTTTTGAGCAATTAACTTGGTCTGTGCAAATCTATATCAGTTACTATATGCCACTTAAGTCCTCTAAAAAGGGTTAATCTCTAATCTGTAACAGTAAGCAATCTACAATCAACCAAATTTAAAATAATTTCCATCAATTACTTGGAAAATTTCACTTCAATTGGTGGTCCACTGAAAGTGCATTCACAAATCACCCCCATAGAGTTAATTTCTGAAGATATTACACTGGAATTTCATTCCAGTAAACTGGAAGCTATTTCCATTTTCTTTAGGGAATCTTATAGCATCCTTGCTGCCCACTGGCGACAGAAATTGCTTCTCCTTCCTCTGTCAATATTTAAATCCCCCGTGTCCTTAAATTGAATAATCAAATATTAGACCCTAAAGAGCAACTACAACTGTTTTATATGCCTGCTTGTAACTTTTGTACCAAACTATGCACTATGCTTCAATTAAATCCCTCTAGCAAAAGATTAATGGAATTTTCTTCCCATACGGCAGAAAATGGCACTGCAAAATTCTAAACATTAATACTTTTAAAAATAAATCCCCAAAATTCAAAAGGGATAATTCTCATGTATTCTTACTGGGACTTTTTATTTCTACATCTTCATTGCTCCCATTTGACCTGAAATATTGAAAGAGAAGATGAAATAACTAATGCCCAAATGCCACTCCAGCCAGCAGCCACCGCCTCCATAGACCGCAGCAAACTACACCGTCGGTCGCTCACTCGCTGCTGAAGACACGGCATTACCGTAGAAGAGTAAGAAAAAGTGAACAACTAACCTCGCCGTCGGACGTCAGTCACTGCCTCCTCGCAGGTCGGTCGCCGCCTCGCCGCAACCCATCGCAGTCTCCACTCGGTCGCCTACTCGCCTCGCACAGTCGCAATTCACTCCGGTAGGGAATTTAGGATTTATTAGGGAATTAGTCAATAGTCAATTAGGGTTGAAGAAGGGTCATAACGTTATATAAAAATGTGATTAAAAAAACGAGGGGAAATAAAATTTTAAAAAAATATTGCGACGGAATTAATTTCGTGGTTAATTCCGTCGTAATATTTACTTAATGATAAAAATACTTTATTTCACGACGGAAAAAAAATCCTTCGGTTAGCGATGGAACGTAATTTCGTCGCCTTTTTCGTCGCTATATGGACGATGTAACTTAAATCTGTCGCAAATTTTGTCGTGAATATTTTGCCGCTAAAAAATTTGTCGCGAATCTTTGTCCGTTTTTAGGGTTTGCCGTTGACCGTTGTTCTTGTCCGCCGCTTTGCTTTTGCTACTCCACCGTGATCAATCACCTTGTCCGGGAGACATGGCTTCCGCTGATCTCTCTTCCCTGTATGCAAACTTAACATTAGTCGACGTCGACGATGAAGACATATCCATGCAGGTCCCTAATGCTCCAATGGATCAGGAAGAAGAAGACGAAGTTTACTATGCTGTTGGGAGATTAGTAATAGACAAACCAGTCAGATTTGCTTACTTTCAAGATACCATGGCATCAGTTTGGAGGCCAACCATGGGAGTCAACACGCGTGAACTCGCACCACGTAGATTTTTGTTTCGATTCTATCATGAATCCGATATCACACGCATCATCAATGAAGGGTCGTGGCAAAGTCTTCTACTTTGTGTGTGTGTGTGTATATATATATATATATATATATATATATATATATATATATATATATATATATATATATATATATATATATATATATTATGAATGTATTATGATTTCCAACCTCTTAAAATCATCAACAGTACTATTCTTGCCAACAACCTCTTGCTTGAGTCTTAGTGTGGGTGTTGTGCGCTCTAAGAGCATTAAATTCATAACTTTTTGGTACATATAATGAAGGATGAGAAGGGAGGGGCTTATTAAGGTTTGAGAAGAGTTAGGTTGTGAAAAGTTGTTATTTCTATTAAATATCTTCATTGAGTTTGCTTGATTCTTTTGTTATTCAGCTAATTCCCTTTCCACCAATTAAATTAAAAAATATAAAAATAAAAAAGGTATTAGTGTGCATTAGTAGACACATGCGCGCAGGGGCGGAGCCAGTATTTGTTAGTGCTCGGAGCCAGGATTTGTTAGTAGACAATGTATTTTATTTTTCTTAGCAGTAAATGCATAGTGTTCTAAGAAACGAATTAACTCCCATTTAATTACAATATTTAGACTTTTTGTTGTGGTAAGAACCGATGAATTTATCTTCAATAATTTAATACATGGTAATTTATAAATAAATAAAAAAATCCAAAGCTTTAAAGAATAAAGAAATGAAAAATTACCTGAAAGCTACTTTAAAACTATAGACTATGAAAGCTTTTGAATGGGATTAATTGAGGGGGGCCAAAAACATTATAATAGTAATAAAACAAAATTATTTTTTGGGGGGAGGGGGGCCAAGGCCCCCTGCAACCACAAGGTGGCTCCGCCCCTGCATGTGTTGGAAATTTATATAGTAATGAAGATTAATATTTCAGACGGACTACCATGAAAGCTTAAAATAATATTTGGAGTTGAGGAGCTATAAATATTATTTTAGTTTGGTAGAAAGTTAATTGGAGAATGAGTTTGTTGGAAGGCTTTGTCTATTCCCTGACATTGGGGGATTATTCCCCAACATTGCGGGACTATTCCCCAACATTGAGGGATTATTCCCAATATAGGGAAATTGTTTATTTCATTTGAAAAATGATTGCGCAGCACATGAGCTTCCAATTTTTCCAAACTTATATACAAGTGCTAGAAAATTATAATATATATATTATTATAATTTGCACAGTTATTTGCATGCGGTTCACAACCTTACAAAGGTTCATAATTACACATATATTCATGTTGAACATGATTTATGTAATTAATATTCTCTTATGATAAATATATCATTTAAGATATATTTTATGGAAGATAAGTTTTTAAAACTGCAGAAAACTTTCATGTAACTTCTCCAACAGTCATATTTTCATTTATAAATATTTTGGAGAAACATCTTAAGATGGACATGCAATAAACTTGCATTAATCTGAGATTTTTCACAGTACTACTTTTCTACAGGAAGTTCTTAAACAAAGCAACTTAAGAATTTCATCATCTTCTTGTATCCCATAAGATTGAATCTTGAACCTTGTTGCTTTATATGAGGGAGATTTAAAGCTTATAGGAAAGTGATTACACGCCTGAAGATCTCGTTTCCTCACTTCCCTATCATCAAACACTCAATTTTTCTAACAATCTATAAGCTTTAAAAGTCTGTTTCTGAGGAAGGATGAGTTCTGGACTTCTGGACTTTGCAGCCAACTTCCCTAAGTTGGAGCAGTTTGAAGGCGTGGGCTTCCGTAGGTGGCAGAAGAAGATGAAGTTCCTCCTTGCGGCTCTGAACGTGGCATATGTACTAAGTACCCCAAAGCCGGAGGAACGGGAATTGAAGATGAGACTCTCGAGGCAACTCGCCGGAGACTTAAATGGGAGAATGATGACCTTGTAAGATTTTCCCTAATAATATATATTATATATTATATATTAGGGCCTTAATTAAGTGGTGCAAGTTGACTAGGCTTATTAAGTGGTCTGGTTGGACTTAATAACTAGTAGTTGTTAGTCAACCAAACTCTGTGCCTAATATAACCTGGATTGATGGGATACAGGATTATGGATTAGATAGCACATTCAGTTACGGTACTCAGACCGCTCAGTAGATACCAATACACCATCTAGGGTTCTGAGTCAGGTCTGAGGCAAAACATGGCTGACGGTCTACCGTTAAGAGGCAACACAACAGGAACATCAACTATGGCTGGAGATCTACACGGCTACACTTCCGCTATCATACGAGGTTAGGTTTCTCGTATACTATGGTTCATATAGTTAGACTATTGTATATCTAACATTTGGTATCAGAGCCTTTATAATCTCTGCCTGGTTGATTGTATTGCCTATGATCAACATTAATTTGTTTCATATACATTAAGTTTTGTATATACTTTGGTTTTCAATTACGTTCATTTTAATTCATCAAAATATGCATAGAAAATATATCTTTTTGATATAATTAAGCAGAATATTATGTATATTTTGAATGTATTATTCGTAATTGGTTTAAGACTGCCAAAAATTAATTTTAGTTGATTTTGAATCATTGATTTAATTTCAACATTAAGGGCGATTTTATTTTTTAAAAATATATGCCTGGAATTGTTTGCATATTGTTTTTGTTTGGAGGTGAAGCAACAGTAATAAAAAAGGAGCTTCAGTTTTTTCTCCCAATTTTGGCCGGCCACTGCTACTGGTGAATCGACGGCTATGGGTGCGTTTTTCCGTTCATTTTTTCGTCACCATTCGACTGCCGTTGACTCGACACCATTGAGCCAAGGGTGCGTGGACGACGGTGGCCGGTGAAGAAGTGGTGTACGCGATTTTGGGCGGCGTCGCAGTGAGAAAACGGCGCGGTGAAGCTGGGTTCCCGGCGATGTCACGCTTCGTCTTCTCCTTCAGGCGACGCCGGTGACGGGCTATCGCTGCTCTTCAAGCATGCATGGACTACGGCGAGCTTTGGGGATCGACGTCGCGGTGAGGACGGCGATGGATGTTGGCGCTGCGAAGAGGCGAGATGGCGGTGGCGGAGTTGGATTCCCGGCGTCGTCGCTGTCACCCTCCTCCTCCTCCAGGCAGCACCGCTTCCGGATGGCTGCCATTCTACCTCGTTGCTTCGGACGTCCCGCATGGCTGCTAGGGTTTTTTGTTGCTTTGCTTAAAGGAAGTAGATGATGATGGAAATAAAAACATGGGCCGGGTCAGGCCCATTTTGGGCAGACCTGGTCCAATTTTTTTTAAAAGAAAAAATAAAAAAATATTTGGGCCTATGTGATTTATTTGGGGCCTGTTTCAGCTTTTTCATCATTGTATTTAGACTTCTTCTAGTGAATTGATCAAATTAATTCATCTTTTTGTTATTATTAAATTATCATTCAATTTTAGGCAAATATTAAGTTTCAAATTTGCTATTTGAATTTTAATTTAATATTAAAGTGTATATATTAAATTGTCTTAAGTAATGCAATTTATTTAGGATATATGAGTCAATAATATATTAATATGCAAATCCAAGCATGCTACGCATATTCATAAATTATTGTTATAATTATACATTCATAATAGCATGCATTAAGGTTGGATTTAACATATTATTAACTCATAAATTCTTTTTTAAATATCATTCAATTTTGGATCCTTAGGTCAATTTTAGGTATTATGACCTACTAAAGAAGCTTGTTTGGTTTCCTCTTAATTTTGAGCACATTCTAGTTTTATGTGTATTTGGGACTTTAGAATCTATTTTTTTTTAAACAAGCTATTTGGGACCTATCTTGGGTCATTAAAGTATGGATCCCATCGATTGATATTTAAATAATAATTATAGCTCCTTTTGATTATAACATGTTTATTAAGTTTTAATTATTACTAACTACCATATTTTGGTATTCATCGTTGGTAATAATATTAAGTTTTGGGTCTATTTCAGTACTTAGACCATTTTTATTCATGTTATAATTCACTTGGGTCATTGAGGTTTATGTGCCTAATTTGAGTGATTAAGTGCTATAATTATTATTTTGGCCTGTTTAGAGACATTAAGGATTTAATTGTTATTTTGGCCATTAAGAACTATAACTATTGTTTAAGTTGATTAATTTTTTAATCTATCAATAGTTTCAGGGCCTTAATAATAATATTAAGTCTTTAATTTTATGGCAAAAACAATATAGTTGGTATATTGTTTGTTTAATGGTAATTTGGTTATTACCTTAACTACAGTCTCCCTAAGTATCATAATAGTCATGATTAATTATTATGTGATAAATTGAGATTAGTATTTGGCATCCCTTAATTACAGTTTTGCCATTTATTAAGTTAAAATTCGGCATTATTAATTACTGTTATTAAGTTTAGGGACTAATCTTATTTTATTACCTTTCATAATAAGTATTATTTCATGGTAATCTGCTATATTTGGTACATTGGCATGATTACCACTTCATTTCACATGACTATTAATGTTGGTAATTAAGTCCTACCAATAAATTTTAAATGTACCATTGGACGCTGCATCGAGGCTAGTGACACCGACAGTGAAGATGGGAGAACTTTGGAGTTTTTTCTTCTCTTGTGGATCATCATCGTTGTTAGCGCAATGGAGAGATGCGGTTTGCATCATTAAGGTTAGTCATTAATTATCTTTTATGCTTGTTATTGATAATTAGTGCTACAGTTACAGTTAACCGCTAATTTGGACTAGTCGCATATTTTATCTTTAGGAAAATAGAAACATTAAAAGTGCATTACCATACTTTAGTTTGTCATTACTAATGTTAATAATGATTATAATGTTACTTATTGCTATTAATAATTAGTTAATTAATGATGACATTAATATTGTTATGGTATTCAGTTATGCACCTTGAACTGTTTCCAAATAAATTTATGTGACAATACTCCAGTTCAGAAAATAATTTTCTGGACATTAATATTTTTCGGACTTCAAATTTTATTAAGTTTTCAAAATTTTATCCGAAAATGTTTATAAATGTTAGTGGTTTTAACCATTGTTTTTCCATATTTAGTCTCCTACATACATAATGTGATAATATTATTATGGCTATTTATTGCTATTTTGGTTATTTGCAATTTTGCCATTCATAATAATAATAATATTATTATCTGAGTTATGGAGAGTGATTTTGAATCAATTTAGTAATTTTGGAAAAACATATTTTCTAGGCAATTGACTTTTGCCATTAATTCCATAATTCATTTAGTTCTTGGAATTATGATTTTAGTTCTGATTGCCCATTTTTGGTTAAGTATGAATAAATGAATATTTTGTTTAAATTCATATCCTTTAGTTGGTTCATACTCTTTAGATTGTTTTATGCATTCGATCACATTAAGTACATAATATTAAGTTTAATTATGTAATTAAGGTTTATGAGATTTTAATTTACAAATGCTAGCATATCCTTTTGGTTTGATATTGTTTGAATTTGTAAATTCAGTTATTTCTCATAAATTTGATCTTTATGCATTAAAACATTTTACCATGGGCTTACAGTTTAAAAAAATTTTAAAGTATATATTCAGTACATTATTATTCAAAATGTTGGGTCTCTTTTGGTTTGGACTCATCGGTGTTTGAATATTAAGTTTATACTTTAAAATCTCATATTGTAAATTACTTTAAGTTATGCAATTTATTTGGAATATATGAGTTTAATGTTTAATTTTATGCATACTCGTCCTAAGCATAATATTATGTTTTAAATTATGCAATTTTATTATGCCTTTAGCAATGCATACTTTGAGATGGAATTATATTAGTTCCTATTTAAGTTGGACTTATGCATAAACTTTAGTCGCGGTAGTGCCTGAATTTAAGCACGTTTAGTCTGCTATTTTTAGTTCACCATTTAAGCTTTAATCATAGGTGGACCCTACAGTTTTCTGGTGTATACCCTACACTTTTAGGTTCATACCCCCAAACAGTTATACATTAAGTATATATGAATCGTGGAGACATACTAGTTTTAATGGCCATGACTTAAGAACATCTTGAGCCACTAGTCTCCTTAAATTGATACTCTATTTAAGGAATTAGTTTTCAGTGAGACTTAGTCTCTAACCACCTTTCCTTGGAGTATATTTAGATTTTCCCATCACAATTTGGTATAATCTGTTTGTCAAATTTTTTAAGTATTCATTGCCAATGTGATTTTATTTCGGTTTGTTAAAGAATAGCCAAAGCATCTTTAATTTACTGAAATATCTTGAGTTTTCAATCTTGGTTAATTAAGGAAATGCTATAGCATATTCAGCTACCTAAGATTATTAAGTTTTAATCACATAAAGTTTAGGCAAGAATTTGATAATTGTCTAGTGATCTTATAATTTTAATTTGGTTTTGGAGTAGCCACAACATCCTTAATCTGTTAAAATTATATATTAAGCGGTTTATTTTGATCACATAAAGTTTTGGACATATCATTTGTGATTAATTGTATGTAATATGATGAAATTTAGCCCACAGGCAATTTCGTTATATTTGTATAATTAATCAGGATGAAATACTGGACTACGGTCATAATTTCGCCCACAGGCAATTATGTATCGGAATGTAGTTTAGTAGTTTTATCAGTAACGATAGAAATAAATCAATTTATTTACTTTATGGTTATTTGTAAATAATTTCCAATTCTATCATGAAGTTTAATTTTATGATGTAAACTTTAGATCATATTTCTTAATTTGCCCACAGGGATTAAGAAAAGGAACATGATCTCTTAAGTTTTTTTATCATAATGATATAATGAATTTTATTGACTAAAACTTTAGCCTACAGGCAAGTTTTATGTCATTTGATTCTTCAACTCATTTGATAATGGTTTCATCATAAATAAATTTTTCAGTTGGATCTAATTGAGTAAAACTTTAGCCCACAGGCAAGTTTTATGTCACTAGATTCTTCTGGCTCTTTAGTAATTGTGAAAAATATTATCATAAGGGTTTCTTAATTGGATTTAATAGAATTAAAACTTTAGCCCACAGGCAAGTTTTATGTCAATAAATCCTTCAACCCATTAGATAATAATTTTATCACAATTTCTTAGAATTTATAAATTTAGCTCAATTATAATTCTAAGTTTCATGGTTTGCATTGGCAAAACATGTATTCAGTCACTTCCCAAAATTTAGCAACTTTTATTAATTAATCCACGAATCTTGCTCGGTTCTTCGGACTAACTGTAGTAAGTTACGTGATTTGACATACCTCTTGGATTCCAATAATGATAAAATGTATCTTTTGAGCCAAATTCTATCTTGGTTTTGAAAGATGTATTTTGTTTATTTTAGTATGTCCAACTATGGTGGGAAAATATATCTTCATTATTTAGTTGGACTTTAATTGGAACCAAAAATTGATTATTTAGTATGTCCAACTAATGGTGGGGAATTATGTCTTCATTTGTTAGTTGGTCAATAAATCAATTATGAGTATGTATGTTATTAAGTTCATTTTATTAGTTTCGCTGAAGAATGTTTTAATCAGTGGGAGTGATCATTTAGAAGAAAAGATCATTAAGATACTCCACTAAAGTTTTTGGATTTAATTATTGTATTCATACATTGCAAATTGGGTTGTATGTTAAACGATAAGTCCAAAATATTCCACAAGTATTAATCTTGTATTTGTTCATATAAATTCATAAGTTCAAATTATTGAACATTCGGTTGTACAACATATTTATGAAAATGTTGCAACAATATTATGAAATTTATTAGAACAAAAGCATTTAACTTGTGGTGCACTGTCATTTAATAAATTCTTCAGTGATTAATAGAGTCTTTAGTTTCTTCAAAATTGATCCTGGATCATTTCGGTTGTAAGGCTCAAAACAATTTTGTGGGACATAAAAGTAGGACTCATTATGTTCAGTTCATTTAAAGTGAACATTGAAGTTATTTGGGAAGTTATGGTGTATGATTAAGATTCCAAATTTATGGACTTAGACCTTTGGCTTTTTGTCTAAGTTATTGGAATGCTTCTGTGACTTGACTATCTTTTGGCTATTTTTGATGAGTGGGAGTGACAGACGTGTCAACTTCAAGCTCTTAGCTGTTAGAGATAGTACTTAAAGTTAACTTATAAAGAAGTCATGGAATATAGTTAGCATTATGCTAACATTAAGAGATCTCTACTTAAGGCATGCTTATAAAGTTTTAGAGATCATACAGTGTACTCTTTTGTACAATTTGGATGCGTTTTCTCCTTCAGGTGTGCACATCATGTATTTTGAGAAACATCCATTAAGGTACCGAGAATAAACATAGGGTTTGTTCATTGAGGACCTAAGTTGGAGAATTAAAATGCATGTGACCATAATGGATACTACTCTGATTAAATAGAGGACGTATCACTATGATTCGTGTGTTTTGTTCTTTGATGAAGGTTGTGCTAGTACTTGCACCAAGTGGGAGAATGTAAGATTTTCCCTAATAATATATATTATATATTATATATTAGGGCCTTAATTAAGTGGTGCAAGTTGACTAGGCTTATTAAGTGGTCTGGTTGGACTTAATAACTAGTAGTTGTTAGTCAACCAAACTCTGTGCCTAATATAACCTGGATTGATGGGATACAGGATTATGGATTAGATAGCACATTCAGTTACGGTACTCAGACCGCTCAGTAGATACCAATACACCATCTAGGGTTCTGAGTCAGGTCTGAGGCAAAACATGGCTGACGGTCTACCGTTAAGAGGCAACACAACAGGAACATCAACTATGGCTGGAGATCTACACGGCTACGCTTCCGCTATCATACGAGGTTAGGTTTCTCGTATACTATGGTTCATATAGTTAGACTATTGTATATCTAACAGACCTTGCCTGCCGCGGCCATATTCTGAACGGTATGTCTGACACCCTCTTTGATATTTATCAGTATGAGGAATCCTCAAAGGACCACTGGGATGTACTTGAAGCAAAATACATATCTAAGGATGCCTCCAGTTAGAAATTCCTGGTAAGTGAGTTCAATGATTATAAAATGGTGGACAATCGTCCGGTCATGGAACAATTCCATGAGATTGTCAGTATACTTGGGCAAATGATGCAACATGATATGAATATGGATGATTTCATTAATACTTTCATGTACTGCAGAAAATGGCACTGCAAATTTCTAAACATTAATACTTTTAAAAATAAATCCCCAAAATTCAAAAGGGATAATTATCATGTATTCTTATAACTCCCTCATCCTTTTGTTTTAATTTTATTTTTCATTAAGCATCTCAAATACTTGGAAATTTTCCCTTTTTGCAAATCAAATTACAAAGTAGTACTATGCTCTATTTTTCCAGTATGCATGCTTCTGAAAATGTTTACTAGATTCAACAAAAGCTTGAAAAACAAGAATGAGCATACTCACTTCTCACTGGGATTTTTTATTTCTACATCTTCATTGCTCCCATTTGACCTGAAATATTGAATGAGAAGATGAAATAACTAATGCCCAAATGCCACTCCAGGCAGCAGCCACCGCCTCCATAGACCACAGCAGACTACACCGTTGGTCGCTCACTCGCTGCTGAAGACACGGCATCACCGAAGAAGAGTAAGAAAAAGTGAACAACTAACCTCGCCGTCGGACGTCAGTCACTGCCTCCTCGCAGGTCGGTCGCCGCCTCGCCGCAACCCATCGCAGTCTCCACTCGGTCGCCTACTCGCCTCGCACAGTCGCAATTCACACCGGTAGGGAATTAGTCAATAGTCAATTAGGGTTGAAGAAGGGTCATAACGTTATATAAAAATGTGATTAAAAAAACGAGGGGAAATAAAATTTTTAAAAAATATTGTGACGGAATTAATTTCGTGGTTAATTCCGTCGTAATATTTACTTAATGATAAAAATGCTTCATTTCATGATGAAAAAAAAAATCGGTCGCAATTTTCGTCTTCAGTACATTCCGTCACTATATGGACGATGTAATTTAAATCTGTCGTAAATTCTGTCGTGAATATTTTACTGCCAAAATTTCGCAAATTTTATTTTCTCTTTGCGTCAAAAATCACGACGGAGTTAATTTTCGTCGCTAATTTGCAACGAAAGCTATTACGTCGCTATATTGTAACAAATTAATATCCGTCGCGATTCGTGAATTTTCTTGTAGCGAGGGGAGGAGATTTATTACAAAACATAATTTTTTTTCCTGGGTTTTCTATGCAAAAGTCAAAGAAAAACCGTTTCCCAAATTTAAGGATTTTTTTTTTTTTTTTTAAAAGTCACTAGTATACGTGTGTGCACCAACACTACATAGCATGGGGGTGCACTTGCACATACCTGATGAGATCATTAAGTGGTTGCTATGTTTTTTTTTTTAAATACCTTTTTATCACTATTCAATCAAACCTACCAAACAAAAAGTGTTTAAAAAGGGAACCCCAAATATGCCACAAGTACATGAAAGTCACACGTACAATTCTTGCAAACAACCTCTTGCATAAGTCTTTGTACAGGTGGTGTGCCTGTAAGAGCATTAGATTCATAATTTTTTATTTTTTTGGCACATATAATGCAGGATGAGGGGCGTGGGAGGGGGGTGGGGGTGGTTAAGATTTGAGAAGAGTGAGATTGGGAAACGTTGTTATTTCCATTAAATATTCTCATTGAGTTTGCTTCATTCTTTTATTATTCAGTTAATTCTCATCCCAATCCCAATTAAATAAAAAGATAAAAATAATAAAATTAAAAAGAAAAACATTGGGTGCACATTAGTACGTGCTAACACTATCTGGCATTGCACGCGCACGCTAAGAGCATTGGATGGTAGCCATGTTTTTTAAATACTTTTTCTTTTTTTGAACACACGACATATCAAAAAAATATTAAAAAAAAAAAAAAAAAACCTACCCTACAAGGGTAAGGGAGAGGAGGGGAGGAAGTTTATACAGAACAAAAAAAATTTCCCAAATTTTCAAGGCAAATGTAAAAAGAAAAACACATTTTTTGAATTTTACTGTGTTAGGAACATATCGTATTAGATACTGATGATACCAACTGATAGGAATTTTAGACTCCAATTATTTTATTTTCTAGACTTAGAAATTATTTATGCTCAAACATTTGAACTAACCGAATGGTACCTCGAGTAGTAAAAATTATACTCATCTGAATGTCAACTCGAGAGGACAGTCATGAAAATTGACTCGAAGAGTAACCTGAGTGGTTAACTCTCCAATGGTCAGAGATGAAGATCAGAAGACTGAAGATTCGAAGAGTAGAAGACATCAAGATCGAATGCTTGCAAAGACCGAGAGGTGGAAGAGTTTACCTTTCGAATTGTTGCATGGACAAATGGTAAAGTCAACCATTCGTAACCAAATGGTTGCAAAGGTCAAAGAGTAGGAAGGACCTACATTTCGAGGAGTAAAAGGGACATGTGGTAAAGCCAACCATTCGTATCTGAGATGCTTAAGGTTCAAACCATCAATCTAGTTAACCATTCGAAAGGACTGCTCAAGACATTATCTAAGCGAACAATCTGAAACCTTAAAACAATTAGCGAATGTGTCCAAGGTAAAGTGAGTCCTAGGAACACATCTCAAAAAAGATATTTCCTTCAATGCCTTGACATTTTGTGCAGAACAAAAAGATATGTTCAGCGCAATTTAAGTCTTTAAAGGGTGGAAAGTCTGACACGCTCACCTACCCTCCGGATTACCTGCCGGTCTCAACACGCTTGTCCATAGATGTTTGAATTTGGGTTTTCCTCCAACGGACCTTTTTACTCGCCTATAAATACCTTCTTGTACAACTGAAGAAGGTGCTGATCATTTTAAAATTTATCAAGTGTTAAAGCTTTCAAGAGTTTTTATCTTGCGATAGTTTGTTTGAATAGAAAGAGAGACAAAGCTGAAAAGATTACATCTAGATTTTAGTTACTTGAGCTGCTCAAACTGTGAAGATCAATATTCATCAATCTAAGTTCTCTAGTTGGAGAAAGAAGAAACCATTTTCTTCAACCTTTGTAATCTCTATTCGTTGAAGTTGAAAGAGGCAAAGTAAACTCGTGTTGAGTTGAAAAACTTGGTGGTGGTGGAGTTAACAACGGCTTTGTGTTCAAAGTGTGGATGTCCGGTTTTGTACTTGTGATAGTGCAATCCTCCTCGTGTTTGTGGAAAAGAGTGGAGTAGCCTGGTTATAGCCGACCACTATAAAATCTCTCTCTCTCTCTCTCTCTCTCCCTCCCTCCCTCCCTCCCTCTCATGAATAACCCCATGAGTAAACCCAATAATATAGCCAAGGACATCTTGTTCAAGACAGTAGATGACACATTGTTTCCAAGGATCAAGCAATGCAAGTCTGCCAAGGACATTTGGATTATCCTTATGTAGATTGGCGAAGGAGACAAACAAGAGAAGGAGAACAAGCTCGCCATAGCAATGAAGAAGTTCGAGGATTTCCAAATGGGTAATGATGAAATAATAGCCGAGATAGAGACTCGGTTTATGAAGCTCCTCAGCGAAGTAGCTGATTTGGGCATAGAGTTGAGACAGAAGGAGATCAACCTGAAGATTCTCTGATGACTGCCAAAATCATGGGAGATGAAGGTTATCGCCATGAGGGACCACTGAGACCTCAAGGCCATCTAAACCTCACAAATCTTTAGTGACTTGAAGGCCTATGAGTTCGAAAGAGAACCCAAGGACATGAAGCTAAACCAGAGTCAGTAGCATTGGTTGCTGACCAACAACCTTCAACATCTATCTTCCAAGTCAAACTCTAACCTATCAGATTTTTTAACGGATGAATAATTTCCCATGTTTTTCAGAAAATTTAAGCGCTTCATGAAGAAGAATAATATTCAAGGGACTCCATCTTCCTTAAACCGGAGAAACCTCAAGAGGTCAAACAGCTTGAAGAGTAGAGATTCCGAGGAGTTGCAAGTACTCTGCTACAATTGCAGAAAGCCGGGAAACTACAAAGTGGAACGCCCCTATCCGGTTGTGTGAATGCATCAAGATCAACCGAGAGGTACCGGAAACAACAACAACTTGAGAAATATACTAGGAGAAACAAGTATTAGATGTGCCCATAACCATCTAATGTGCCTATGCAGATGGTAAGCCTCGTAAAATTTTGAGATTAATTTCTTTTTGGCTAATATTTTTGCCAAGATCATTAATATCTCTAAGAATTTTGATCATTCTTCCTTCCATATCAACAATACTTTCATTTGATAGCATTTTGAAATCTTCGAACTTCTTCATGGCGATAGTGAGCTTGTTATCCTTCTCTTGTTCATCGCCTTCATTGATCTTGATGAGATTATCCCAAATTTCTTTCACGCTTGTGCATTTTCGAATTTTTGGGAATATTGTATCATCAACGATTTTGAATAGAATATCCTTGGCAATGTTGTCAAGATTATTCCCCTTTCTATCATCCGATGTCCATTCCGGTTTTGGCTTCGGTACATATTGTGAAATATCCGGAGATAAAAGAAATGTTGTGTTGACTTTCAATATTTTGATCGGTCCATTAGAAATGACTTCCCACATTTCATCGTGTAAGGCCGATAAATGAACCTGCATACGAACTTTCCAATCATCAAATTTATCAAGTGAGAATAATAAGTTTTGTGCTAAATCTTTATACATCTTCACGTGAGACATGAATAATATAATCCAATCACACACTGGTAAAATGGATCTGCCTAGCAGTAAAAAACAAGGTTGACCCAAATAGGCAACGTGCTCTTATACCAATTGTTGGTCCCAAAGGAGGTATGGTAAAAGTCTAGAAGGGGGGGGGGGGGGGTGAATAGACTTTTAAACCGTTTTCACAAATACAACAATTGTTGAGGCAACAGAGAAACCAAAACTCTTAATCGTTTGTTAGAGTCTTGTGCACAACGGAATAATAAAGTAAGTGTGTGGTGATTGTGTCAGGTAAATCCATGTGATAAGCAAGCAAGAAGCAGTAAATGACACAAGACAATTATAATTGTTCGGAGGTGATGTAATCCTCCTAGCCTGCAACACTGCTACTTCGGATTTCACAACTCCGTGCTACTTTCCCAATTATTTCTTCTACGCTCCGGTAGAACTACACTTCAAATTCGTCTACCGTGCCTGCAACACTGCTACTACTTTCCCAAGATTTCACACCTCCGTGTTACTTTCCCCCTTTCTTCTACGCTCCGGTTCGAATTTCACAACTCCGTGCTACTTTCCAAGATTTCACAGCTCGGTAGAACTGCTGGAAGTACTTTGGTCTAGTATTCTTGTAGCCTGGCTGGGACGTTCAGATTTCACAGCTCAGTCTAGTATTCTTGTAGCCTGGCTTTCACAGCTCTGTAGAACTGCTGGAAGTACTTTGGTCTAGTATTCTTGTAGCCTGGCTGGGACGTTCTTCTTATAACTTGAGCTCATGGGATGGGATCTCTCCAATTAAATCGCATCTCATACTTTAACCATTTTTCAAACTTCGCCTGATTCTTGTAAAGTTGTAAAGAGTGAGTTTAAAACCTGAGACCTTTGAATTAATTTATCAAGCTTCTAACCATCTCGTCTATACGAATTATTAGTTATTATAGCATTCTCCTTGATGTACTTCTTTCTTTCCACAGATGCTTGATTTCCAAGATAACTTCATGCAATCTCGTTTACTTCTTATTTTTCATATGAGATTTTCCAGTAAAACATATTCTTTGAGTTGGGCGTGCCGACATATTCCAGTATACATATCATATGCATACATCTTCTTCTTTCTTCTTCTTCTTCGTATTTTTCCCTTTCTCAATATTTGTTAATTTTCCTTTCATGGTCTACGACAAAACTAGACTTAACAAATAAAATTGGGGATTCTAAAATACAATTTGGCATATCAAAATCTAATACAATATATTCCTAACAGTACCCATAGCCGCTTACTCGCTCAATCATTTGATCTATGAAAGGCAGCGGAGAGTGGTCTTTGCGAGTGGCCTTCGGTAATTAATACAAACTCTCCAGCTAGTGACTTTCCTTGTAGGGATCAACTCATTTTTCTCGTTTTCTTCCACAGTGATTCCTCCTTTCTTTGGCACTACGTGTGTGGGACTCACCCAAGCACTGTTTGAGATCGGGTATATCATACCTACATCCAAAAGCTTGATGACTTCATTTTTCACAACCTCGTAGGTGTTTGGATTCAATCTCCGTTGTGGTTGTACTACCGGTTTTGTGACACCCCGTAAACCAAATTCAATTAAGAGATTAATTAAGTAATTAATCTTAAACCAATTGGTAATTTAATTCCTTAAATTCCTTAAAATTCAATAGTCGGGGACTAGTAATTGACTAGTCAACCCAAAGTCAATGTTGTACCTTAAGCTTTGTGAGTAGTTCCCTTGTTCCCTTACACCTCTTCATTTTAGTAAGGGTATTCATGACATTTCACCTTGTGTTAGTAATGCAAGCTAACCTAGTAGACACACCTCATTCTTTCTCCTTACACTTCCCAAACTTGAGCTCTCCATTCTCTCTAAAAGTTAGATAGCTTTTCTTCCAAGCCAAGTTGGAGCTTTGTCAAATCCTCAAAGGTTGTCTCCAAGATTCTACCTTTCATACATTTGAGCATCTAGGAGGGTACGATCTATGTTCATATTGTGTTTTTAGTGTCTTCTAAGGTGTCTTTACTTAGAGATAGATTCTTTATGATCTTTTGGTGTGTTCTTGAAGTGGGTTTGGAAGATGAGCCGTAGTAGGAGCTTGGTGAAGTGTTAAGTGAAGGTTTTTGTTTACAAGAGGTAACCCATGCTCTACAAAATCTATTTTGCTTACCTATTTGATGATTCTTGGATTCTACAAGTGTTTTGCTATGAAATGTGAATGTTTATGCATTGTCTTGTGAAAATGCATATCTAGAGCTTGTTATTAGGGTTCATGTATGCCATTGCTTGGCTATTCCTTTGATTCAAGTCATTTTGTTGTATTGGGTGAGATTTGACATGTTTTGGACTTGAATTTTAGCTTGGTGTTGAAAATCCCCGAAGGGATTATTTTGGTGTACAGGTGTGTACCCGCGGGCGGAATAGCGGGTAGGCATCCACCCGCCGCCCACCCGCGGGGAACATATGGCTTGTGGGTGTGTACCCGCGGGCGGAACCATGGGTGGGGGTCTACCCGTGGGTCCACCCGCGGGGAACATGATGATGTTGTTGGGGGATTTGTTCCTCGTGATTCTTTTGACTCAGTATTTGGTCTTTTGACTTCCCGATGTTCTTTTGTGGAACTATTTGAGCGTCTTCTTGATGTTTCGTATGTCTAGAACTATATGGTAGGAATCCATGTAGGTTTTGGTGTCTTGAATCGTGCTAAGCGTTCAACATTGTGATTCGTTGAACTGTGATGAGTCTTGTGTGTTCTTCGAAACTACGTATGGTTTACCCGTTTGATAAGCATGCTAGTTCGGTGTTTAAATGCTAGCGTGTGTGTTGTTTGTACCTTCTTATTGGTTGATGATAACTTGTGTTATTCATCGTTGTTGTTGGACTATGATCCATTCCTTGATTGAGTATGGTTTCATATCTTCGTTGTGATCCGTGGATTGATTCCTGTTGTGGTGTGGTGTGTGTTGCTGTACCTGGATTGCACGATTAGTGGTATGGGACACTAGTTACCAAGGTACGGCAGTGGTCCTCGTGGTGGCCATGATGTGATTATGGAGTTTGTGACCTGTGTGTCGGGTTCACATGTTCTGGAGAGGCGTGTGTTCGCCGAGGCGTGTGTCGCCGTGCGTGTGATCGTACCCTCGTGTACTATGAATTGATGGAATTTTGTTGGTGGTTTGTCGGAGAGGGGACGACGGTCCTCCGAGGAATAAGGTTGGACTTGGTATGCAAGGGTCTTGGAGGTAAAGGTTGGAACTAGTCATAAGGTTGGAACCGGGCATAAGGAAGGCATATCAATTTGTGACATGTGTTGTCACGAAGGCTTGTGTAGCCGTTGTTGTGTGTTTCTCTTCTTGTGACGTGTGTAGTCACAAAGGCATGTGTTGCCATTGGGTGTGTCCTTATTCTCTTAAGTTATGCATGTCGGGTGTTAATCTACTGTGTGTTAGTAGATTATACCTTGAGCTGTCCTTGTGAGTCGTTGTATCTTGTGTGGACTTGGGATGTGTTCCCTTACCTTGTTGTGAGTGCTTAGAGTCTTGTGTTGACTTTTGCTCTTGGTTTTGAACATATATATGTATATTCCGTTTCGCAAATGATTTTACAAACGTATATCTTATCTATGTATGATATTTCACATGTATTGGTGGGTTACCAGCATTATTCGCTGACCGGGCGTCGTCCCATCTTTTATGTGCTTCTTTCAGGTGATGTGTAGACGTGAGCGCGGTCTAGAACCTGCTAGAGTAGTTCCCTTTGTTTTATTGTTATGGCCTGTGTGCCAAGGATAGACTTTAGTACTTTGGTTATGTATGGATTTAGTTTATGAATCATGCAGATGTTGGCCTGTGCATTCACTTCTGAGTGAGCGTGGCATAGCACCCCTTTTATTCTAGTTTATATAATCCTTTTTAGTCTTTCGCTGTGTTTGATGTTTTGTTTAGATATCTGCATGTTTAAGGCTTTAATTAGCATGGAAAAATTAGGGGGTGTTACAGGTTTGGCCCCAGCTTCACATAATATTTTATGCGTGCATATCACCGGGCTAATCCCCTTTAAATCTCTGTTAGCTTCCATCCAATGGCTTCCTTATTTTCTTTTAATACTCTCACTAGTTTCTCCTTCTATTCGTCACTTAATTTTGATGCAATCACTACCGATTTTGTTTCATTCTCCCCCAAGTAGGCATATTCAAGATGGCTTGGTAACGAATTTAGCTGACCCTCTTTCTTCTTCTCTTTTTCCTCTACCTCTTCTCCCACACTCTCATTTTTCTTTTCTACATTTCTTTCTCTCTCGACGTTCCCAAACATTATATATGATATCTCTCACACTAGCCGGAATAGTAGATAGATTAAATGCAGGGATCCTTGTTATTGATTTTCAGGGATGAGCAACTACGATTTCAGAAAATTAGGGATGTAAACAGTGGTTGGATAGGTCTATATATGTAAGAAAATTAATGATTAAAAAACTCACTCACTCTGTAACACCTCATTTTCCAAAAATCAAAATCCAAGATAACTCTAAAAATTATTCTTATTTAATTTGAAAAAAAAAACATCGTTTAAATTGCGGAAGCTAAAAACAAAACAAGGAAAAAAAGGGGTGACACCGCTACGCTTAGATATAACTGATATCTAAACACACAGGCTAAAAACAACTAACTAAAACAACACATAATTTATACTAGTACAATGCATTAAATACAATTGTCTAAAAATAACTTCTACATTTTTGCTAAAAACATATAAAACATCAAATCTCAAAACACGGAAGGTGAATCGCTCTCATGCTCCAAATGCTCATGCAATATCACCTGCAAAAGAACTAAGGAGGGGATAAACTCAACATAAAGCTGGTAAGACTTACTTCACCCCGTAAAACATTTGCATTTAGCACATGACACATAAGAGCATATAATTGACACATAATATAACCCCTTAATATATTACTATTCTCATTAATACCAATAATCTTTAACCATTAGAAATATAAATTGAGGAATTCACACATCCAAGTATGTATATATATATATATATATATATATATATATATATATATATATATATATATATATATATATATATATATATATATATCCTTAAAAATTTATAAGAGATCAAGGCATTGTCTATCCATAATCTAGAATCATTTGACCACTCTTTCCTCAAGATACTCCATATAACGTTTATCTCATCAACATTTCTATATAACCATTTCCTCAAGACATTTCTTAACCTCGTCACTACTCAAAATTCCTTTAAATCATAATACATTCACCACGGAGAAAATTCGAATCTCTCAAAATAAACAACAAAGAGAATATCTTAAGAAATACATGTCAGAATTTCTCAAAATCATCAACAGCTGATACATACATGCATGCATGCATGCATGCATGCATGCATGCATGCATGCATGCATGCATACATACATACATACATACATACATACATACATACATACATACATACATACATACATACATACATATATATATATATATATATATATATATATATATATATATATATATATATATATATATATATATATATATATATATATATATATATAGGGCTGCCGCACAGGGCCCCCAAATTTTGGGGGCCCCTTATTTAAAAAAAAAAATAATTATACTATATATATATATCTACTATACTAATAAGAGCCCAAGAGAGTTAGGCCTATAATGGGTAGAAAAAATGGCGGTCACAGATTTTAATCAAATGAATGGCTCAGATTGATTAAAAGATTGATCAGATTTAAATTTTACACTAAAATTTCCTAAAACACCCACACACCGTTACTAATTCCGTTAAAATTTTAAGAATTGCCATTAGTTCACCGTTAACTTACTCATTGATTTCAATAAAAAAAAAAGTCTTAGGTTCGAACCTCATCCCAATCAAAGTTGGCATAATTAGTACTCTATTTTACTCTTATTAAATTATATAAATAATAATTTAGTAGTTATCTACTATACTAATAAGAGCCCAAGAGAGTTAGGCCTATAATGGGTAGAAAAAATGGCGGTCACAGATTTTAATCAAATGAATGGCTCAGATTGATTAAAAGATTGATCAGATTTAAATTTTACACTAAAATTTCCTAAAATACCCACACACCGTTACTAATTCCGTTAAAATTTTAAGAATTGCCGTTAGTTCACCGTTAACTTACTCATTGATTTCAATAAAAAAAAAAAGTCTTAGGTTCGAACCTCATCCCAATCAAAGTTGGCATAATTAGTACTCTATTTTACTCTTATTAAATTATATAAATAATAATTTAGTAGTTACAACAAAAAAATAATACATATGCATTTCTTTAATTTAGAATTATGTATCCACAATGCCTTTATTCAAAAAAAAAAAAAAATTATTCATTATCAATCTACTATCTACTATACTAATAAGAGCCCAAGAGAGTTAGGCCTATAATGGTTAGAAAAAATGGCGGTCACAGATTTTAATCAAATGAATGGCTCAGATTGATTAAAAGATTGATCAGATTTAAATTTTACACTAAAATTTCCTAAAATACCCACACACCGTTACTAATTCCGTTAAAATTTTAAGAATTGCCGTTAGTTCACCGTTAACTTACTCATTGATTTCAATAAAAAAAAAAAGTCTTAGGTTCGAACTTCATCCCAATCAAAGTTGGCATAATTAGTACTCTATTTTACTCTTATTAAATTATATAAATAATAATTTAGTAGTTACAACAAAAAAAATAATACATAAGCATTTCTTTAATTTAGAATTATGTATCCACAATGCCTTTATTCAAAAAAAAAAAATTTATTCATTATCAATAAATTAAATAAGAGAAATAATTTTATTAGTTAAATTGTCTTTATTTTTCTTCAATATAAAAATTCTTTATATTCAAATTTATTAATTGATTACATTCGCTACATTGTCCTTACAATGTCTTTATTCAGTTAAAAAAAATTATTAATTATCAATAAATTAATTAAAAGAAATATTTTCATTAGTTATATTGTCTTTATTTTTCTCAAATATAAAAATTTTTACATTCAAATTCATCAATTGATTATATTCACTACATTATCTATTATCTTTTTTGTGCACTATTTTTCTAATTAAATATCAAAGCTATAATACAAAATAATGCTATATATTTATTTACCAAGTATTTTATTAATACCATGAAAAAATTAAAAATATAATTAATAAAGCCAACCATATTAACTACTTGAGAGATTTTGTGACAAAGAGAGTATTCAAATCACACAACAAATTGAAGTGAGAACTACCCCGCAATGTCCTTGTTTGACAATCAGCAGTTAACGGTTAGCATTAGCAGATTATACTAGCGGATTTGACCAGCAAATTTATTTAATTATTAACATTGGGTAGAAAAAATGACCGCCAAATTATTAAATCAAATGAATGATTCATATTGTTCAGGTTTTAATTTTTTTCTTTTAAGATTTTCTAATTTATCCTTAATTATATGATTATCCATTTAACTTTTCCGTTAATTCACCATTAGTCTAATTCTAATATTAAAGTCTAATATAGAATTATAACTACACCATTAATCTAATTCTAATATTAAAGTCTTAATAGAACTTAACTACAAATCCTAATGTCGGAATCTCCTCAAACAATATTAGTATATATTTAATATTTTATGCCCTAATTTTTATTTGTTCTCCCTTATGTCCCGTATTTGGTTTCAACCATACCTATACAATTATTTTATTGACAATTATAATCAATCTTGACTATATTATCTTGCATTTGTAAACTTAGAATTACCTATTTAACCCACACGAGCTTAGCTCAATGGTTTAGTGGGTATTATTTGGGAGAAGAGACCAAGGTTTGAACCTCGGCGGCGGCAGTGCGGGAATTATGTCCAAAGTGGGCAGATTCCTTGTGCGTATCAGCATTTGGCCCTGTCTGCTGAACCATTGAGTCACCGTGATTTACAACTTCCCACAATGCTCTGTCGGGTCGGAGTGTGGGGGGCCCTTGGGGTGGACTCAACCTTTGGGAGAAGAATTACCTATTTAAATACACAAATTCAACCTTCAATTATCTATGCATGAACAATTTCAATATAATCCTGCCTTAATATACTTTAAAGTACTTATTTTTTTAAAAAAAGCATTGGGCATTATCACATAAAACTAGTATATATATATATATATATATATATATATATATATATATATATATATATATATATATATATATATATATATATATATATATATATATATATATATATATATATATATGTAAGATTTCCCTAATAATATATATTATATATTATATATTAGGGCCTTAATTAAGTGGTGCAAGTTGACTAGGCTTATTAAGTGGTCTGGTTGGACTTAATAACTAGTAGTTGTTAGTCAACCAAACTCTGTGCCTAATATAATCCTGGATTGATGGGATACAGGATGATGATGTTAGCACATTCAGTTACGGTACTCAGACCGCTCAGTAGATACCAATACACCATCTAGGGTTCTGAGTCAGGTCTGAGGCAATACATGGCTAACGGTTTACCGTTAAGAGGCAACACAACAGGAACATCAACTATGGCTGGAGATCAACACGGCTACGCTTCCGCTATCATACGAGGTCAGGTTTCTCGTATATTATTGTTCAATATTAGTTAGACTATTGTATATCTAACATTTGGTTTCAGAGCCTTTATAATCTCTGCCTGGTTGATTATTATTGCCTTAATCAACATTAATTTTTATATATACATCGAGTTTGTATATGTTTGTATGTTGGAATTTAAATCCATATTAAGCACAAAATTAGATTGAAATATATTATTGCCTGTGTACACATGTGTATACTGTGTCATGTATATATATTTCCTTTTGAATCTATGAGTATCATATATATATTTTTTGATTAATTATATATGAAAATTTGAGCTTGTTTGCCAATTTTGGGAACTTGGGAACCACAATTGTTGGTGAGTGTTGTTGGGCACTACATGTAGCACCGTCCTTGATGGCCGGAGAAACAAAGCTACATAAGAAAAAATGTAGGGACGGTGCGAATTGCAGCTTTTTGGCGCTGCATGGCTTTTGGCTAATCCAATTAATATAATGAGCATCACCGTGGGGCGCTGCATGAAATTACTGTCCGGCGAAGGTGTGTGTGGCTTCGTTCAGACTTCAGTTTGTCAATTCTTCTCCGGACAGAGCCGTCCAGATGGCCAACTCTTTGTCTTAGATGAACGGCTAAGGAGAGGTTACCAAACCATTATGTTGAATTTCTAAAGAAGACGCAAGTGCATTAAGATAAGTTTGTGTCATTAAGGTAATTATCATTATTATTAGTATTTATTTTACCATATTAGTATTTGCCTTAATTAATATTATATATTAATTTTGGTAAATGGTAATTATTTAGTTTCAAATTGCCATATTTATATTATCTTAATTAATATTGTATATTATTTTGGCAAATGGTAAAATTAAAGTATGGTAATTGCTTGTTTTGGAATATTGATGCCCTTTAGTTTCTTCTTAATTCTGGCATTAAATTCATAATTAAATTATTATTCATTTTTTGGGCAAATATTAAGTTTTAAAGTTGCTATTTGAATTTTAATTTAATGTTGAGGTTTATATTAAATTGCTTTAAGTATTGCAATTTATTTAAGATATATGTGTTAATAATATATTAATATGCAAATTCAAGCATGCTACATATATTCATAAATTATTGTTATTGTTATACATTCATAATAGCATGCATTAAGGTTGGATTTAGCATATTATTAACTCATAAATTTATTTTTAAATATCATTCAATTTTGGATCCTTAGGTCAATTTTAGATATTATATGACCTACTAAAGTAGCTTGTTTTGGTTTCCCCTTAATTTTTGAGCACATTCTAGTTTTATGTGTCTTTGGGACTTTAGAACCTATTTTTGAACAAGCTATTTGGAACCTATCTTGGGTCATTAAAGTATGGATCTCATTATTTTGATTGATATTTAAATAATAATTGTAGCTCTTTTTATAACATGTTTATTAAGTTTTAATTATTACTAACTACCATATTTTGGTATTCATCGTTGGTAATAATATTAAGTTTTGGATCCATTTCAGTACTTAGACCATTTTTTATTCATGTTATAATTCACTTGGGTCATTGAGGTTTATGTGCCTAATTTATTCATGTTATAATTCACTTGGGTCATTGAGGTTTATGTGCCTAATTTGAGTGATTAAGTGCTATAATTATTGTCTCGGCCTGTTTAGAGACATTAAGGATTTAAGGATTTAATTGTTATTTTGGCCATTAAGAACTATAACTATTGTTTAAGTTGATTAAATTTTAATCTATTAATAGTTTGCAGGGCCTTAATAATAATATTAAGTCTTTAAGTTTATGGCAAAAGCAATATAGTTGGTATATTGTTTGTATAATGGTAATTTGGTTATTACCTTAACTTAAGTCTCCCTAAGTATCATAATAGTCGTGGTTAATTATTATGTGGTAAATTGAGATTAGTATTTGGCATCCCTTAATTACAGTTTTGCCTTTATTGTAGTTATTATTAATTGGCATTATTAATTACTGTTATTAAGTTTAGGGACTAATTTCATTTTATTACCTTCCATAATAATAATTATTTCATGGTAATCTGCTATATTTGGTACATTGGCATGATTACCACTTCATTTTACATGACTATTATATTAATGTTGGTAATTAAATCCTACCAATAAATTTTTAAATGTACCATTGGACGCTGCATCGAGGCTAGTGACACCGACAGTGAAGATGGGAGAATTCTGGATCGTTGTTAGCGCAATGGGCAGATGCGGTTTGCATCATTAAGGTTAGCCATTAATTATCTTTTATGGTTATTATTGATAATTAGTGCTACAGTTATGGTTAATCGCTAATTTGGACTAGTCACATATTTTATCTTTAGAAAAATGGAAACATTTGAAGGCGCATTACCATAATTTAGTTTGTCATTACTAATGTTAATAGTGATTATAATGTTACTTATTGCTATTAATAATTAGTTAATTAATGATGACATCAATATTGTTATGGTATTCAGTTATGCACCTTGAACTGTTTCCAAATAAATCTATGTGACAATACTCCAGTTCAGAAAATAACTTTCTGGACATTAATATTTTTCGGACTTCAAATTTTATTAAGTTTTCAAAATTTTATCTGAAAACGGTTATAAATGTTAGCGGTTTTAACCATTGTTTTTCCATATTTAGTCTCCTACTTAATGTGATAATATTATTATGGCTATTTATTGCTATTTTGATTGTTTGCAATTTTGCCATTAATAATAATAATATTATTAACTGAGTTATGGAGAGTGATTTTGAATCAATTTAGTAATTTTGGAAAAACATATTTTCTAGGCAATTAACCTTTGCCATTAATTCCATAATTCATTTAGTTCTTTGAATTATGATTGCCCATATTTGGTTAAGTATGAATAGATGAATATTTGGTTTAAATTCATATTCTTTAGTTGGTTCATACTCTTTAGATTGTTTATGCATTCGATCACATTAAGTGCATAATATTAAGTTTGATTATGCAATTAGGGTTTATGAGATTTTAATTTACAAATGCTAGCATATCCTTTTGATTTGATATTGTTTGAATTTGTAAATTCAGTTATTTCTCATAAATTTGATCTTTATGCATTAAAACATTTTTCCATGGGCTTACAGTTTAAAAAAATTTTAAAGTATATATTCAGTACATTATTATTCAAAATGTTGGGTCTCTTTTGGTTTGGACTCATCGGTGTTTGAATATTAAGTTTATACTTTAAAATCTCATATTGTAAATTGCTTTAAGTTATGCAATTTATTTGGAATATATATGAGTTTAATGTTTAATTTTATGCATATTTGTCCTAAGCATAATATTATGTTTTAAATTATGCAATTTTATTATGCCTTTAGTAATGCATACTTTGAGATGGAATTATATTAGTTCCTATTTAAGTTGGACTTATGCATAAACTTTAGTCGCGGTAGTGCCTGAATTTAAGCACGTTTAGTCCGCTATTTTTAGTTCACCATTTAAGCTTTAATCATAGGTGGACCCTACAGTTTTCTGGTGTATACCCTACACTTTTAGGTTCATACCCCCAAACAGTTATACATTAAGTATATATGAATCGTGGAGACATACTAGTTTTAATGGCCATGACTTAAAAACATCTTGTGCCACTAGTCTCCTTAAATTGATACTCTATTTAAGGAATTGGTTTTCAGTGAGACTTAGTCTCTAACCACCTTTCCTTGGAGTATATTTAGATTTTCCCATCACAATCTGGTATAATCTGTTTGTCAAAATTTTAAGTATTTCTTGCCAAAGTGATTTTATTTCGGTTTATTAAAGAATAGCCAAAGCATCTTTAATTTACTGAAATATCTTGAGTTTTCAATCTTGGTTAATTAAGGAAATGCTACAGCATATTCAGCTACCTAAGATTATTAAGTTTTAATCACATAAAGTTTAGGCAAGAATTTGATAATTGTCTGGTGATCTTATAATTTTAATTTGGTTTGGGAGTAGCCACAACATCCTTAATCTGTTAAAATTATATATTAAGCGGTTTATTTTGATCACATAAAGTTTTGGACATATCATTTGTGATTAATTGTATGTAATATGATGGAATTTATCCCACAGGCAATTTCGTTATATTTGTATAATTAATCAGGATGAAATACTGGACTACGGTCATAATTTAGCCCACAGGCAATTATGTATCGGAATGTAGTTTAGTAGTTTTATCAGTGATGATAGAAATAAATTTATTTATTTACTATATGGTTATTTGTAAATAATTTTCAATTCTATCATGAAGTTTAAATTTTATGATGTAAACTTTAGATCATATTTCTTAATTTGCCCACAGGGATTAAGAAAAGGAACATGATCTCTTAAGTTTTTTATCATAATGATAGCAATGAATCTTATTGACTAAAACTTTAGCCTACAGGCAAGTTTTATGTCATTTGATTCTTCAACTCATTTGATAATGGTTTCATCATAAATAAATTTTTCAGTTGGATCTAATTGAGTAAAACTTTAGCCCACAGGCAAGTTTTATGTCACTAGATTCTTCTGGCTCTTTAGTAATTGTGAAAAATATTATCATAAGGGTTTCTTAATTGGATTTAATAGAATTAAAACTTTAGCCCACAGGCAAGTTTTATGTCAATAAATCCCTCAACCCTATTAGATAATAATTTTATCACAATTCTTAGAATTTATAAATTTAGTTCAATTATAATTCTAAGTTTCATGATTTGCATTGGCAAAACATGTTTTTCAGTCACTTCCCAAAATTTAGTCACTTCTATTAATTAATCCACGAATCTTTCTCGGTTTTTCGGACTAACTGTTGTAAGTTACGTGATTTGACATACATCTTTTGGATTCCATTAATAATAAAATGTATCTTTTGAGCCAAATTCTAACTTGGTTTTGGAAGGTGTATTTTTATTTTAGTATGTCCAACTATGGTGGGGAATTATATCTTCATTATTTAGTTGGACTTTAATTGGAACCAAAAATTGATTATTTAGTATGTCCAACTAATGGTGGGGAATTATGTCTTCATTTGTTAGTTGGTCAATAAATCAATTATGAGTATGTATATTATTAAGTTCACTTTATTAATTTCGCTGAAGAATATTTTAATCAGTGGGAGTGATCATTTAGAAAAAGATCATTAAGATGCTCCACTAAAATTTATGGATTTAATTGGCTTCATACATCCTAAATTTGATTGTATGTCAAACAATAAGTCCAAAATATTCCACAAGTAATCTTGTATTTGTTCATATAAATGCATAAGTTCAAATTATTGAACATTTGGTTGTGCAACATATTTATGAAAATGTTGTAACCAAGGAATTTATTAGAACAAAAACATTTAATTTGTGGTGCACTGTCATTTAATAAATTCTTCAGTGATTAATAGAGTCTTTAGTTTCTTCAAAATTGATCCTGGGTCATTTCGGTTGTAAGGCTCAAAACAATTTTGTGGGACGTATAAGTAAGACTCATTATGTTCAGTTCATTTAAAATGAACATTGAAGTTATTTGGGAAGTTATGGTGTATGATTAAGATTCCAAATTTATGGACTTAGACCTTTGGTTTATTGTCTAAGTTATTGGAATGCTTCTGTGACTTGACTATCTTTTGGCTATTTTTGATGAGTGGGAGTAACAGACGTGTTAACTCCAAGCTCTTAGCTGTTAGAGATAGTACTTAAAGTTAACTTATAAAGAAGTCATGAAATATAGTAAGCATTATGCTAACATTAAGAGATTTCTACTTAAGGCATGCTTATAAAGTTTTAGAGATCATACGGTGTACTCTTTTGTACAATTTGGATGCGTTTTCTCCTTCAGTTGTGCACATAATGTATTTTGAGAAACATCCCTTAAGGTACCGAGAATAAACATAGGGTTTGTTCATTAAGGACCTAAGTTGGAGAATTGAAATGCATGTGACCATAATGGACACTACTCTGATTAAATAGAGGACATGTCACTATGATTCGTGTGTTTTGTTCTTTGATGAAGGTTGTGCTAGTACTTGCACCAAGTGGGAGAATGTAAGATTTTCCCTAATAATATATATTATATATTATATATTAGGGCCTTAATTAAGTGGTGCAAGTTGACTAGGCTTATTAAGTGGTCTGGTTGGACTTAATAACTAGTAGTTGTTAGTCAACCAAACTCTGTGCCTAATATATTCCTGGATTGATGGGATACAGGATGATGATGTTAGCACATTCAGTTACGGAGGACTCAGACCGCTCAGTAGATACCAATACACCATCTAGGGTTCTGAGTCAGGTCTGAGGCAACACAACAGGAACATCAACTATGGCTGGAGATCAACACGGCTACGCTTCCGCTATCATACGAGGTCAGGTTTCTCGTATATTATTGTTCAATATTAGTTAGACTATTGTATATCTAACAATATATATATATATATATATATATATATATATATATATATATATATATATATATATATATATATATATCAAGCGAAATAGCGAATCACGGAAGCATGTGAAGCCGACAAAGTCAAAAACCTATTATCCTAAGCGGCTAAGCCTTTAATGTACCGTATTGCATACGAGTATTACGGCGGAGAGTGGCGGATACGCGGAGTAGACGGACAGATCACAGAAGAGACGAGAGGCAATTGTCTAATGTCTATGACTAGCACTCTAGCAGACTAGGTAATAGGTATGTTTTTATTAGTTATTACTTTTGTTGTTTTGCAGATTCAATATTATTACTTCTAATTTCAGTATTTGAGTAGTGCTATTAGTTTGTTAATTGTTACTTGTTAGTTACTGATTAAGTGATTATGCAAAAATCAAAATTACAAATCAAATTTACCAAGAGAATTTTTAAATTCAGTGAATAAATTATCACAGAATTCAGTTTTATTGTTTGTACGGGCAGTACAATTTAATGAATTGACGTAAAGACGACGACAGATTCAGCTCGTGTACTACTGATTATTCAATTCTTTTTTTTTTTTTTTTTTTTTTATCATACAAACTCTAAAGTTCTTTAATTCTCTTGACACGTAATTAAAATTCCGTATTGTTTTACAATTCTTCTTTATTGTGTTATTTACTTATTTACATGACTTAATAATTCTAATTTCAGAATAATATATTCAAGAATTTGTTTCTTGATTAATAAATTATTTATTCATGGAGTTTCTAAATAAATTTTTAATTTTCCTTAGGATTTTATGTCTTCTAGAAAATATTCATGAGAAGCGTAAAAAGAAAAGAAGAATTGAGCAACTAACTCAATCTCAAAAGGGGGCTCTTGAAAAATTCATTACAAAAAAAGCTCAAATAGATGAGCAAAAAGATATGCCAATGAAAAATTGTTAGATGCTAATCTTTCATATAGAAAGATGGCAAATTATGCCCTGGAAACGTGTTCACCGTGAATGGTGAACACAAGGCCAAACGACGTCGTTTTTAGGCAAAAAAAAAAAAAAATCGCGGATGTGGAGTTAACGGCGCGCGTTGATCAAATTCATAATCGCATAACAGAAAATTCATAATCTCATAACAGAAAATTCATAATCTCATAACAAAAAATTCATAATCTCATAACTGAAAATTCATAATCTTATAACAGAAAATTCATAATCTCATGGTTCCAAAGTGAATGTGTAGGCATGGTTCCAAAGTGAATGTGCAGGCATAGATTCATAATTTATGAATGTCCGTGATTTCGGACGGGAATGTGTAGGCATGGTTCCAAAGTGAATGTGCAGGCATGAATTCATAATTTATGAATGTCCAAAATCATTGTTCACCTCAAATTAAAGTGAAACCACAAAATGTGAAAATGAAGAAGAAAAGTCACGCAATTAATTAAGAAAAAAAAAAAAAAAGATAACTGTGTACTAACACCGTTGGAACCGTGTTCACCTTGAATGGTGAACACGGTTCCATGGAATAACGCTCCATAGAAAGATCTCGATGACTGTGAGATTGGAAAAATTCTAAATGATAGTTTTTAGATGATGTTGGTCACAGTGATAAGAGCAGTGAGTATATTGAATTCATTAAAACATATTGAATTCATTAAAACAGATGGGTTGTTTTCCAAATGCTACTATTGCATATTGAATATTATTAACTATCCCAATTATTGTTGCTTCTGTAGAAAGGAAAGTTGAAATTGTTGAAATCTTATTTACGATCAAGTATGTTGCAAGAGAGATTCAATGGATTCGCTTTAATCTTTATTGAAAATGAGATTTTAGAAGAAGTTGATATCAAAAGTTTGGTGGATGATTTTGCGTCTAAATGTGCAAGGGGCATGCCACTTTTTAAATGAAATTTTAGATGCATTTTTTTAAACAATATTATATTTTGAATTTTTAACACAACTTTTTGAACAACTATTATTTATATATAAAAATGACTTAAAAAGGAGGGCCCAAATTTAAATATTGCACATGACCCTAATTTGTAATGGAACGGCCCTATATATATATATATATATATATATATATATATATATATATATATATATATATATATATATATATATATATATATATATATATATATATATATATATATATATTGTTTGAGTCTATTCTCTTTATGGTGAATGTATTATGACTTCCAACCTCTCAAAATCATCATCAATACTATTCTTGCCAACAACCTTTTGCTTGAGTCGTCTTACTGTGGGTGTTGTGCGCTATAAGGGCATTAAATTCACAACTTTTTCGGTACATATAATGAAGGAAGAGGGAGGAGGGGGTGATTAAGATTTGAGAAGAGTTAGATTGTGAAAAGTTGTTATTTTTATTAAATATCAGCTTCATTGAATTTGCTTGATTCTTTTATTATTCAACTAACTCCCTTTCCAATTAAATAAAAAATATAAAAAATTGTTAGATCGTAATAATTTGTGGTCCAAATTCATTCAGACCATGTCCACCCACATCGCATGCAATACACTCTTCTTGCACATCATCACCGATTGCGTCGTTCCACCTTGTGCATGCCGCACAACTCTCTAATTTAGATTGTATAAATAGGCTAGTTGTTTTACATTGTAATTCGCACTTATTACAGCATCAATATCAATTCATCTATCTAGTTCTCTATTTTTATCACGTAGCATACTTATATATATATATTATATTCATTCTTAATAGTAATATATATATATATATATATATATATATATATATATATATATATATATATATATATATATATTTATATTTATATTTCCCATTCTTATTAATTCATTTTGTCATTTATATATTTTCCCTATTATTCAACTTCTATAATTCTCAATTTCCGATTCTTCGCTTCCGCATTATTCCGCTATATTCCTAACAAGTGGTATCAGAGCCAAGTTTATTTGAGAATTATTTTCAAAGATGTCGACTGTCACTAAGTTCGATATCGAGAAGTTCGACGGGAAAATTAGCTTCTCTATCTGGAAGGTTCAGATGGAAGCCGTTCTAACCCAGAACGGTTTGAAGAAAGCGCTAGCTGGGAAGAAGAAGAAACCGGCTACAATGACAGATGTAGATTGGGAAGATCTGGATGACAAGGCACGTTCAATCATTCTTTTGTGCCTGTCTAAAGAGGTTCTGCGTGAGGTATTAAGTGAGACGACTGCATCAGATTTATGGTCCAAGCTGGATACGCTTTACATGGCCAAAACTCTGGCGAACACGCTACGCCTGAAGGAGCGTCTGTACACAATCCGTATGACGGAAGGTACTTCTATTAAATCTCACTTAGATGAATTCAATTCTATTTTATTGGACTTGGAAAATATTGATGTCATAATTGAAGATGAGGATCGTGCTGTTTTATTGCTTGTCTCTCTCCCTAAATCATACAAGCATTTCAAAGAAATTATGCTGTATGGTAATAGTAGTGATACCCTTACTTTCGACAATGTTAAGTCAAACCTATTGTCCAAAGAAAAGTTTGACTTTGAAATTAAGTCTGAGGACAAAGGTGAAGGCTTGACTGTAAGGGGTCGTTCACTTGAATCAGAGAGTAGCAATAAAAATTCTAGATCCAAGTCCAAAGGACGTAAGTCTAACAAATCCTGCAAGTACTGCAAGAAGCATGGTCATGATGTGACTGAATGCTTTAAGTTGAAAAACAAGCAAGAGAGAGAAAAGTCCGCTGAAGCTAGTGTTGTTGAAAGTGATTCAGAAGGCGATGTTATGTTATCTGTCAGCTCCGGTTGCAAACGGAGCGAAACCGAGTGGATTCTGGACTCTGGTTGTACATTCCACATGTGTCCTCACAAAGACTGGTTCGTCTCTCTGGAACCGGTTGATGGTGATGTTGTCTTGCTGGGTAATGATACCCAATGCAAGGTTAGTGGAATTGGAAGTGTTCAGATTAAAACTCATGATAATGTTATCAGGACTCTTACCAATGTTCGGTATATTCCTAATTTGAAACGCAATTTGATATCCTTGGGTACCTTGGAAAGTCTGGGGTGCAAGTACACAGCTGAAGGTGGAGTTCTAACGGTCATCAAATGCTCTATTGTTCTCATGAAAGCTTCTCGTTTCGGAAGCTTGTATGTCTTGCATGGCAGTACTGCGACAGGTTCAGTTGCGGTATCCTCATCGGTGTCTGATGCGGATCTCACTCAATTATGGCATATGCGTCTGGGGCATATGAGTGAGAAAGGCATGCATCTCCTGAGCAAGAAAGGCCTCATTGGTGGTTCAGGTACGGGTAAATTACAATTTTGTGAGCATTGTGTTTTTTGGAAACAAAAGAGGGTTAGTTTCTCTACTACTACACACCGTACCAAAGATGTATTGGAATACATACATTATGATTTATGGGGACCAACTAAATTCCAGTCTATGGGAGGCTGTAGATATTTTATGTCTATTATTGATGACTTTTCTCGTAAAGTCTGGGTCTATTTCCTGAAACATAAAAATCGGGCATTTTCTATTTTCAAGAAGTGGAAAATACTTGTTGAGACTCAGACAGGTAAAAAAGTCAAGAAGCTCAGGACAGACAATGGCTTGGAGTTCTGTGAGTCAGATTTCAATGACTTCTGTGCGGCAAGTGGAATCGCCATGTACAAGACCTTGCCTGGTAAACTTCAGCAGAATGGTGTTGCCGAACGTTTGAACATGACTCTATTGGAAAGAACTCGTTGTATGCTCTCTAATGCTGGGTTATGGAAACGGCGTGATTTTTGGGCCGAGACCGTTTCTACTGCTTGCTATTTGGTAAATAGATTCTCTCTTTTGAGATTAATATATATATTTCTATATTCTCCCAATTTAGTATTTTATTATTTCGTCATTTATTATATTTTCCCTATTATTATACTTCTATAATTCTCAATTTTCGATTCTTCGCTTCCGCATTATTCCTAACAAAAATAAAAAAGGAACTAGTGTGGATTAGTAGACACCAACACCTTTGGCATGCGCATGCTAAGAGCACTTGATTGTGGCCATGTTTTTTTTTTTTAAAAAAAAAACTTTTTCTCTCTTGTCCACCCGACATATCAAAAACATTAAAGAAAACAATAAAAACAAGAAAAAACTACGTCGGAAGGGGGGATGGGGTTTATTATAGAACATAATTTTTTTCCAAATTTTTAGGATAAATGTAAAAGAAAAAATCATTTTCTGAATGTTACTGAAAATGTAAAACAAAAGAAAAATGAAAGAAATTAAAGTATATACGCACTAAAACTTCATAGCAGGCGCTTTTGCTGACAACATTAAGTGGATTCTATTTTCTTAATACCTTTATATCACTCTGTTGGTCCCAAAAGAGGTTAGGTGAAAGTCTAGAGGGGGGGGGGGTGAATAGACTTTCAAACTTTTTCGCACAGCACAACAATTGCTAAGACAGAGATAAACCAAAACTCATAACTAGATTGTTAGAGTATGGTGCACAACGGAAATAATTAAACATAAAGTGTGTGTGAGATTGTGTGAGCAGTATATCTTCGTGAGAGCGAATATGTAAAGAGCGGTATGTAAAGAAAGCAGTAAAGAACACAAGACAATTATAGTGGTTCGCGAGGTGGTGTAATCCTCCTACTCCACTTGCTCTTTTCTCCAAGAGCCAATTCACTATATCTACCACTCCTTGGTTCCAAGATACAATGAATTTCCGTGATCTAGTGCTTTGATCACAAAGCCCGCACTAATCACGCCCAGTGACACCACACTGCTGCTTCGGGTTTCACGTCGCCGCGCTACTATCCCAGGATTTCACGACTCCGCGTTACTTTCCCCCCGTCTTCCACACTCCGGTAGAAACGTATCCGTGATCTGGTGCTTTGATCACCAAGCCCACACCAATCATGCCCAGTGCCTCCGACACTGCTGCTTCGGATCTCACAGCTCCGTGTGACAATCCAGGATTTCACAGCTCCGTGCTACTTTCCTCCCTTCTCTTGTTTTGCTCCAAAACAAGTGTTGTCTTGCTTCCAACTTCTGAGACTCTGTAGATGATCTTCAATGATGCGCAGGTCTCTTTGATGAAGATAAACACTCTGGAATGATTTCTCTTGATAGCTCTGAGTGTTTTCTCTCTTTGAATATATCAAGTAAAGCACTTGATATTTTTGCTCTGCTTTGCTCTGTTTAAGAACTCTCAGAATATTTTTCTCATTTTGAAGCTCTCTGAGTTCTTTTCTCACACTTGAAGATTTTAGCTCTTTTAAGCTTAATTGCTCTATTCGATCCTTTGATGGATTCGAATTTTCTGCTCTCTTGTTCGTGAGTTCGTGATCTGCTCTACTGCTCTCGTATTCTTCAAGTCTTCATATCTTCATCTTTTTATAGCTGGTAATGAGAATCTGTCCGTTGGAAAGAGACGCTCTCATTTTTGAAATCTTGTATCTTTTGTCAGAGATCTTATCTTATCTTCTGCAAAAATGTTAGAAAGAGATAAGCTAGCCGTTGATGGAGTTTCATCTCCATGTAAATGAGCTCCCAAACTTCATCTGATATTCCTCTGGTTTAACATTGAGTAGAAATATCTGGGTCTCAGTTTTGGTGTAGAATGGCTTCTCTGATCAGCTCTGAAGTGGTCCTTGTATCTTTGGGATTCAAAAATAATCTTTATTTTAATCCCATACTAGTTAGACTAGTATTTTCCTTGTGAGAATATTTTTCACTGTAAGTTCTGCTTCATCTTCTTCATTCTCACGTCTGGGTGTTCTCAGACTTCAAACTGGCTTTGAACTTCCACCCAATTTGAATTTCTCCATTGTAATTGACACCCAATTTCAATTGGCTTGTAATTGGCACCCAAATTGATTTCTCCTTTGGGTGTTCTCAATGTTGACTTCGAAATTGGACTTCTCTTTGAATGTCATCTCAATTCAATTGCTCCTCAAGCAATTGGCTCCCAACATCTCCTGGTGCTTCAATTACTTCTCAATGTTGACTTCGAAATTGGACTTCTCTTTGAATGTCATCTCAATTCAATTGCTCCTCAATGTCTTCTTTTAATTGGTCCCCAATCTGAATTGCATCCTATACTACAACTTGAATTGGCTCCCAACTTGAATTGATTCCATTTGAAACTTGTTGGATGTCATCTCAATTCAATTGCTCCTCAATGTCTTCTTTTAATTGGTCCCCAATCTGAATTGCATACCATACTACAACTTGAATTGGCTCCCAACTTGAATTGATTCCATTTGAAACTTGCTCCCAATTTCAATTTCTCTGAACTAGCTCCCAATTTCAATTAATCTCAATTTCTCTGAAACTGGCTCCCAATTTCAATTCCTTCGAACTAGCTCCCAATTTCAATTACTATGAAATCGGCTCCCAAGTGCAATTGCATCTCAATTGCCACCCAAGTGAAATTGCTTCCCAATTTCCACCCAATTTCCACTTGTAATCGGCACCCAACTCCATCAGATTAATTTAATTTGACTTCTCAAATTTTACCTTGTAAAATTATTGATGGTGAGTTTCGAACTTGAGCCATTTCGGATAATATATCAAGCATCATCCACTTCGTCCATACAGCTTTTGATTAAATCTCCAATCATATTTGATGTACTTCTTTCTTTCCATAGATGCTTGATCTCCAAGTCAACTTCATGCATTCTTCCAATATTAATTTTCTTCACGAAAATTCTTCTGGGATATCTTCTTTGAGTAGTAGCGACGTGAATATTGTATCATTCATCTTCTTCTTCAATTTGTCATTTTCTCCAGACAAATTCTTGATTTTCGGCTTTATATCTTCTTCTTCTATTTTCATCCATTTTCCTCTGTTTTTCTCTTTTCATAATTAAATAATTTCCCGATCATGGTCTAAGACTCTACTAGATCTATAAATAAAATTGGGGGATCTACAAATACAAATTTGGCATATCAAAACCATTACACTTTATTCCTAACAATTTCCCCCCTTTTGATAATGTCAAAACCTATACTCAGTCATTAGCTTTAAGTCTTTGAAAAATAATATTTTTGCTCAATTTTATTTGACAAAGCCAAGAAGAGTTTAACAAATGGTTTTCTAGACACAATCAAAAGAAAATTTGTGAATTAATTTTTAGACAAGCTTCTAAACGCATCTTGAATTATTTTTTATTTTGATCATCATCAATTTTTAATTTTGTCGTGCGTTTGACATATTTCTTGTCTTTTAATTCACGAAAGTCTAATTACATTAAACAAATAAAATTAAAGACTCAAAATAGACCATGGGAAATTATTATTGATATATTTCGAATTTATAGAGAAAAACGCAACAGAGGTTCGAAAATAAAGAATATCAGCTTAAGAGAATTTTCAGATTACCTTCTGGGTTTCTTCACACCAAAGTATTTCTTCAAAATTTCTTTGACATGTTCTCTGAGCTTGAAGAAATCATCTTTGAACTTTGCATTCTGAAATTTCTTTGTAAGCTGTCCGACCATGTAATGTCCAAAAGCTTCTTTGATGTTGTTGCCCGGAAGAACTCCGTTTTCCCACCATAAGACACATTCTTCGAAGCTTCTTTCTTCTCCAAGATTCATGCCCATATTTCCGGTGAAATCTCTTAGTTCATACCACATCTCGGTTCTTTTCCTTTTACCTTCTTCTTCTTTATTCTTTTCCGAGATCCATTGGGCTTGATCGGCGGCAGGCCATTTCTTGATCATGCTTGGTAAATTTTCTTTGGTCCATATTGTTGTCTGAGTGGCGGTACCCTTAGAGCATTCGAACCAGCCACGCTGTTTAGCAACCTTCGATGTACTCGTACCAAGACTAGGATTCGCGAACTGAGCAAAACCAATCTGAGATGGTCCTTGTGAGGATTGTCCGCGGCTTCGGCCTCTACCTTGAGTAGACATTACTGGCTGTTGTTGACTTCCAAGAATAAATTCTTGTTGTTGCAAAGCCAAGTGACTGAGAATTTCTTCCCCCCTTTTGGCGTTATCAACCAAAAATGCAAGGGTCTTAAAATCTCGGTCTTGGTTTGCTTTCACAGTTTCAACACTGTTGTGCGTTTCAATGGAAACGGTTTGCACGTTGTCCAGCTTATTTGTTGTAACTGCGAGTTCAGCTTCAAGTTAGTTGATTCGGCTTTCTTGATCTTGAATCGCCTTGATTTGTCGCAAGTGACGTTCGTTGTGAATCTTTTCAGCTGCTTCACGCTCCTTCTTCATGAGCTGAATGACTTCAAGTAAGCCTTTCGTCACTTCTCCTTTCAAGATTCTTTCTGCTTTGTCAATCTGGGTCTTCAAAATATTTTGATGCTCCATTAACTCTTTCAGATTGACTCGGGTATCCGTGTGTTGTTGTTCTAGTATTTGGTTTTGTTCAACCAATTTTTCTCCAATAGTTTGACAAACAACATCACTGGATTCGGCAACTTTAGCAAATAAGGATGAGAATATGTCATCTTCTTGTTCATCCATCTGCACAAAATTTTGAGGGGATCCGAACGGACTTCTATCCGGATTTGTGAGAACAACTGTATCAATAAGTTGCATCCCTTCTTCTTCAGGTGATTCGGCTTCTTGATTGAGATCACCAATTTCTTCTTCTAAGACCTCTATTCTCGTGTAGTTCTCTGTAAATAAATCTTCATTTTCTAGAACAGGGTCCACAATAGGCATGGTAGACTCGGTATGGTGTACCGGCAATACACTGGATAAATCTTCTGTGACTTGCAGTCTATTTCCAGTAGTAACTTCTACTTCAACTTCCACTGGTATATCTCTTCTTCTTTCTTCTGACACTTGTTTTTCATTGGCTCCCACAAGTTGTTCATTGCACTCCAGATTCACATTAATTGGTGTGGGGGTCAAATTAGATATCAATAAAGAAGCATCATGGACTTTCACAGGTATGTCCATATGATTTTCAGTGCTTATGATTGGTACATCAATGAGTGCCGTCCCTTCAGTTCTTTCATCAAAAACTTCATTATCCACAAGAGATGTGTTACCTGGATAATGATGTGTGTCATAAACTGACCTTTGCAGAGCTAACTGAAGTGAAATTTCATTCTGTCTCTCTTGTTCGGCTAAACGGTCTTGAATCGTACTGCTTCCTTTTATTGGTGCTTTTCCTTTTTGTCTGGCTGCCTTCTCGTGTAGCTTCATGTGATACACTTGATTTAAATCCATGTTGAGTGCATCTAGCATTACGTTTGTTCCGCACCATTCCAAGGAAAAATCTTCACTCCGTATCAAATCTGGGGTGATTTTTGACATGAAAGAATGATATCTTTCAAGTTTCCATTCTTTCCAAGTTTGCACCATTATCAATTCTTTCAACAGCTCCGGATCATCTTGAATGAGCGCTGAGTCAAAAACTATAGGTCCTGCACTTTCTTCGGCTGCAGATTGACTCGAGAGCCTTCTTTGTAGATCATTCGAAATTTGCACATCAACTCCTGCAAATTCCATTCTTGTAGTATCATCAACTCCTTCGGCCAACACGTTTGGTTCGGCATATTTGATCGGAACAACTGCCATAGCTGTACTGATGGCTTCTTGATCTCTTCCTGATCTATTACTTGATCCCATTTGATTACTTGAGGTTGAGATTGCTTTGCTGTTTCTCGGTCTGGAACTCTGAGGTGTTTTTGAACTTGTAGAACTCCCACCTTCTTGTCCTCTTCTCTGGCTTGACCTTTTTCCGAAATTAGGACTAAATTTTCTGAAGAGAACTCTGTAAATTCCAATATTTTTGTGTTTTCTCATTGGAATTGTCTTCTTCCTTAGCAGTTCTCCAATGATGAGACCATATCCAACATTTTGATAGAATCGGTCTACTACAACGGGTTTCTTCATTGGTTTGGCAGCATGAACAAAAATAACCATCTTCCTGTAGATAAATTTTGCCCATTTGAATTTTATTCCTTTCATGATTCCGTCCATCAGGCACACTGTTGACGCGGTCAAATCTTCAGTACTTCCCAGTTTGTGTTCAAGAATCTTGTAAATCATGTCCACCAATATCTCATATTCAAACTTCAATACATTCTTATGAGCGGATACATCAGAGAAAATTGGAGCCGTAGGACCGCGAATCTCATTCCAAAAATTTTGAACAACATAGCTGTGAGATTCTGGCATTATCTGAGATTCAGGAAAGTTGAAGCACTTGTGTATGTCATCTTCAGTGATCGAAACTTCTGATCCTCCAACTCTAGATTTTATCGAGTCCTTTTCAACGACTGCATGTAGATAAAATTCGGCTACATCTTCTTCAAAGGTTCCAAAGTAGTTGTAGGTGAAGAAATCAAACAGTCCACAGTCTTTTAAAGCTTGAAGAATTTTCTCGGCCGTGTCCTTGTTGGTAGAACCTAGTCTGAAAAACTCAGGATTGAGAACCATCCCATTCGTCACTTGTTGCGAGAGGGCAGAAATAGGATTAATTTGCTTTCTTCCAGATTGGGCCATGATGATCAGATCGATTGATCGAGGAGAGATAATTTGAGAGAGAGTTTTCTGATATTCTGAAGGTCTTGAAAGAGTTTTTGAGATATAAGAGAGAGAGGGGCTTATATGAGGAGGATGACTCGAAGGGATTTTTTTTTTTTGAATTTAAGAGAGAGAGATGAGACATCTCAATTGTACCCTTTGGTTGAGGTGTGTCGATTGGGTGAGTTTAGGGTAGATGAGTCATCTGATAGAGGGTGTTACGAGGAAAGAGAAAATGTCATCATGAGCAGACAAGAGCATTTAATGCTCACACCTCTTTAGAAGTACCCAATGCACGTAAGGTGTAGAGGGTGGAGATTTGAAGAGACACTTAGGAAGGATTTGGGTTCTGATCTTCTTGAGATTTGTTTGTGGGGATCGATTAAGATAGTGGATTTCTGACGGGCGAGATGAGGGTGTCGATTTGAGAAAGAGAGGGTAAATCTGTTTGGAAAGATTTGATTTAGGAGAGGATTATGGGGGGAGGTTTAGGTTGGGTGGAGGTTTAGAAGGGGTAAGAGTTTATGGGTGGAGGTTTGATGCCCAATTAAACTCTAATTTTCCTCCTTTGTCTCCTGATTTCCTTCTCAAAATCGTGTACCACAGATATAATATCACTCAAACATCTCGTTAGTAGCAAAAATTACTCCACAAATAATTAATCACACATACCAAAATATTGAACACATATGCACGGCATTCCTAATTAAAATACATATAATTTGGAAATTAACATAATTAACACACATATTCCTAAATTAAAATTAGAAACAACTTTATATAAAACATATTAATCAGATTCCAAAATATTTTAGAAATTAACAAAAATACTAATTTCTAGATTTCTAAAACATTTTATAGCAATTTATATCACATATACTGCATATATACGAAACACACATACAAATAACAAATTAAATCACATTTTGCACATAGCACGTATATATTAACAAATAAACATGGTAAATCATTTTTAGAGCAAATTGTTCATGCAAACAAGTTAGTTAATTTACAGAAACATGAACACATACTCAAAGACTGATTAACACATTAAAACATGCAATTTTATACAAATTATCAAATAAATCACGAATTGCACATTTTATCAAATTAATTTGCATGGCATATGATCTCACGTTAAATAACACATGCAAACGCACAAATAAATTCCTAACACATATTGCAATTTTATCACATAAATATTTTGAATAAAAACATGCATAGAAACACATAAAACAATTTATCCACGTAAAACAATTAATTTTGAGCACAAGTATCAATTTAAATAGAGAGATTAAGTTCAGTGATACTTAGCTCATTTCGATCATTCCCAACTCGTGCCTTAAGGTAGAAAATCTCGTTTCGCATAAAGGCTTCGTGAGAATATCAGCAACTTGGTTTTCCGTAGGGATATATTCGATCTTCAGATTTTTCTTTTCAACGTGATCCCTTATAAAATGGTGTCGAATGTCGATATGTTTGGTTCTTAAGTGAAGCACCGGATTGTGAGTGATAGCGATTGCACTAGTATTATCACAATAAATACTAACGTCATCACAATTAACTCCGTAATCCTTCAGTTGTTGCTTCATCCACAAAATTTGCGCACAACAACTTCCTGCAGCAATATATTCGGCCTCGGCGGTACTAGTTGCGATGGAATTTTGCTTTTTGCTGAACCAAGAAACAAGCCTTCCCCCCAAGAACTGGCATGTCCCGGAAGTGCTTTTTCTCTCTATTTTGCAACCTGCAAAATCCGCATCTGAAAAACCTGTTAGAGTAAAATCTGTACCTTTTGGATACCACAATCCAACATTGATTGTGCCTTTCAAATATCGTATGATCTTCTTTGTTGCGGTGAGGTGGCTTTCTTTTGGATTTGCTTGGAATCTTGCACACACGCCCACAACATAAGAAATGTCCGGCCTGCTTGCAGTAAGATATAGAAGTGAACCAATCATTTCTCTATATTTTGTTTGATCGACATCCTTTCCATCTTCATCTTTGTCTAGCCTTGTTGATGTGCTCATTGGAATTTTGATCGATGATTTTCCATCAAGGCCAAACTTCTTTATCAAGTCGCGGGTGTACTTTGCTTGATTGATGAATACTCCTTCTTTCAGTTGTTTGACTTGTAAGCCCAAGAAGTAATTCAATTCGCCCATCATGCTCATTTCGAATTTATTCTGCATAAGCTTCGAAAATTTCTCACACAAAGAATTGTTAGTGCTTCCAAAAATAATATCATCAACATATATTTGCACTAATAAAATATGATCACCATCTTGAATTCTAAATAGAGTTTTGTCAACAAGGCCTTTGGTGAATCCACAGCTTATCAAGAACATTGACAAAGTATCATACCAAGCTCTAGGTGCTTGTTTCAACCCATACAATGCCTTTTTAAGTTTGTAGACTTTATCACCTTCGCCTTTTACCTCAAAACCTGGGGGTTGTTCGACATAAACTTCTTCTTCGAGTAGACCATTCAAGAATGCGCTTTTCACGTCCATTTGATAAACGGTGAAATCTTTGTGTGCGGCGTAGGCTAGGAAAATTCTGATTGCTTCAAGTCGAGCCACCGGTGCAAAAGTTTCATCAAAATCAATTCCTTCTTCTTGAGAGTATCCTTTTGCAACGAGCCTTGCTTTATTCCTAACAATCACGCCTTCTTCGTTTGCTTTGTTCCGGAAGACCCATTTGGTTCCTACAACATTGTGGTTCGGCGGTCTTGGAACAAGTTCCCAAACATCATTTCTTTTGAATTGATCGAGCTCCTCTTGCATAGCATTTATCCAATAATCCGGATCATTGAGAGCTTCGTCAATTTCTTTTGGTTCAATCTGAGATAGATAACACGTGAACAATGCTTCCATGGTAGATGATCTTGTTTTCACGCCTTCATGGATATTTCCAATAATTAATTCTGGAGGGTGATTTTTGAGCCATCTTAAATCTGGTTGAAATGGGTGCATGGTACTGGGTGGATCCATTTGTTGTGAATTTGCAGTGTTGGTTCGAATTTCATCAATTAAATTGTCTTGAAATTGATTACCAACATCACATGCAATTTGATCATTAATTAGATCACCAACTTGTACTGCATCTCCATTCCCACGTGAGGCATCACTCCCAAAATTATTATTTAAAGAATTTCCAACTTCTTCTGGGTGAGGGATGGGATTTTCTAGAGAATTAATTTCCAACTCATCCATTCCCTGCAAAACATCATCTTCACACGTATCATTAGTATCACAAAAATCAATATGACACTTGTTACCATTTTGTGCAATTTCTTCGTCCAGAGCGCCATTTTTGATTTGTGATTTTTCATCAAATACCACGTGTATGGATTCTTCAACCACCATTGATCTTTTATTCAGAACTCTGTACGCCTTGCTGGTAGCTGAATATCCTAGAAAAATTCCTTCATCTGCACGCTCATCAAAAGCTTTTAGATGCAATTTGTCATTAATATGAATAAAACATTTGCATCCAAAAATATGAAAATAACCAATATTTGGTTTTCTCCCTTTATATAGCTCATATGGCGTCTTCTTGTACTGCTTATGGATCATGCTTCGATTTTGCGTGTAACAAGCAGTGTTGATAGCTTCCGCCCAATATCGTTTCGGGAGACCGGCAGCACTAATCATCACTCGTGCGGCTTCTTTGAGCGTCCGGTTTCTTCTTTCGGCAACACCGTTTTGTTGCGGTGTTCTTGCGGCAGATAATTGATGAGAAATTCCATGTGAATTGCAAAAAGCTTGTATAACTCCATTCACGAACTCGGTTCCGTGATCCGTTCGTATTTTTGATATTTGCAATTCTTTCTCATTTTGTAGTTGCTTCAACAGCTTCGGTAGAACTTGCTCAACTTCATTTTTCTTCTTGAGAAACACGGTCCAAGTGTACCTGGAAAAATCATCAACAACAACGAGAGTATATTTCTTACCACTTACACTTATTGGATCAACCGGTCCAAATAAGTCCATATGTAGTAAGCTTAGCGGTCTTGACGTTGACTCGTGTGTCTTTGATTTGAATGATGATTTAATTTGCTTTCCGCGTTGGCATGCATCACACACTTGGTCCTTCTTGAAGATAATATCTGGCAAGCCTTCTACTAGATTCTTCTTTGCAAGTTGATTGATGGTCTTGAAGTTTAAGTGGTTGAGCTTTCTGTGCCATTCCCAATTAGCTTCATTTGAATTTCTGGCCATTAAGCACACTGAATCTTTGCTTGTGCTCCAATCCACAATATACATATTCTTTCGCCGTTTTCCAGATAAAATAATCTCATTTGTGAGCTCATTTTTGATTAGGCAATTATCTTTAGAAAATTCTACAAGATAGCCTTTATCACAAAATTGACTAGTGCTCAACAAATTAAATTTTAATCCTTCAACGAAAGAAACATCTTCAATCTTCAAACCATTTTTCTTGATCGTGCCAACTCCTTTTGTAACTCCATAATTTTGATTTCCTCCGAATATAACTTTTGGTCCATCGATTTCTTTGAAATTAACTAGATAGGATTTATTTCTAGTCATGTGGCGTGAGCAACCACTATCGATGTACCAAACATCCTGCAAAAAAGATTAATTAATTTTAGGTACCCATACTTGCTTGGGTCCTTTACTGTTAGTGATTTTTGGTAACCAAACCCACCTTGATCTTATTGAATTAAGATGAGGCGATTTGTAACCATTTGAGACACGATAATCATAACTCACTTTAGAAAATATTTTTGGCGCCGGGTTTTGAAAATTATTTTTATATTTTGGCACCTGGGAAGAGAATGGTTGCTTTGGTCTATAAAAAGCATTACATCTATTACACAACCAATCTTTTTGAGTGGGATAAAATCTCCCAACTTTATTTCTAGAAAAGCTTCCCTCTTTTCTATGAAATCTTTTTGCACTTGACTCTTTGGCATATCTTTGCTTGTAGAATTTTTGTTGCTTTGCCGTAGTATAAACTTGTTTCGGCCTTTCAACATTCAACTTTGCATTTGTTTGATAGCCAAGTCCTTGTCTCATCGTGCTATTCTGACTTTTAACAAATTTTACCACTTGAACTTTATTATTTAAAGTAGTAGTAGAATTAGTCAGATTTTGAGGGGTTTGAGAACATGTGGAGTCATAACCAATTCCGGTTCTATCTCCTGATGGCTTTTGCATGCTCACCATTTTATCTATAATTTTAGACGAATTAGTGAACGTAGCAATAGTAGCTCTAAGATTATGTTCTCTAACCTCTCTTGCTTTACACTCTTCTTGAAGATGAATATTTTCATTCTTCAATTTACTCACTTCAAGTAAAGCATCTTGCAATTTTTTATTCATTTCTTCTTTCTCAAGAATTAGAATATTATCGTGCTCCTTGAGTTGAGGATGAGTGAGCATAATCTCTTGACATTCTCGCATTAGATTGTCAATAGATTCACGAGAAAAAGAGGAATTAACAGAATTGAAAGAATTAGAACTTACCTCTTCTTCCTCTGCTTCAAGAGCCATAAGACAATCTTCACTTGTACTCAACTCATTTGACTTGCATATTAGCGTCGTATCATCATCTGAATATGAGCTTTCATCGCTTGATGATGAATCCTCCGAATCATCATTTTCGTTTGGTTCGTTGCCAACGAGAGCTTTTCTTTTGTCGCGCTTGAACCTTTTGCTTTCGGATTTGTTCGGCGTAGATTCAACATTTTTGCCTTGATACTTGCTAACGATCGGATACGGACAATTTATTTTAAAATGTCCAGGTTTGCGGCAATTGTAGCACAAATCCTTATTTTCTTCGACTTTTTCTTCTTGTGTTATGCGAGAGATGAATTTTCCACGAGCAGAATTTTTGTTGTCTCCTTTTCGCATAAACCTTCTAAACTTTTTGACAAAAAGAGCAAATTGTTCGTCAGTCATAAAATCAACATTATTTTCTACTGACCTGGAGGTTGACGGTTGTTCGGCCATTAGAGCAGCATTTCGAGCTTCATGAACATCATCATCTTTGGCCTTCATTTCGAACTCATATGCTTTTAGATCACTAAATAATTTGTCTGTTGACAACATTCTTAGATCTCGGTGATCGCGCATAGCCGTAACCTTCATATCCCATGCAGATGGTAAGCCTCGTAGGATTTTGAGATTAATTTCTTTTTGGCTAATATTTTTGCCAAGATCACTAATCTCTCCAAGAACTTTGATCATTCGAGCTTCCATGTCTGCAACACTTTCATTTGAGAGCATTTTGAAATCTTCGAACTTCTTCATGGCGATTGTGAGCTTATTGTCTTTTTCTTGTTCATCTCCTTCGCCAATCTTGATGAGAGTTTCCCATATTTCTTTTGCAGTGGCACACTTTCGGATCTTCGGAAATATTGTATCATCAACGGCTTTGAATAGAATATCCTTGGCAATATTGTCAAGATTATTTCGCGTTCTATCGTCCGATGTCCATTCCGGTTTTGGCTTTTGTACGTACTGTGGAGCATCCGGGGATATAACAAACGCCGTATTGACTTTTAATATTTCTATAGGGCCAGTGGAAATAACTTCTCACATTTCATCGTGTAAAGCCGATAAGTGTACCTGCATATGAACTTTCCAATCATCAAATTTATCAAGAGAAAATAATAGATTTTGAGCTAAATCTTTCTTCATCATCATCACGAGAGATATGAAAGATTACTCCAATTCACACACTTTGCAGAATGGATCTGTCTAGCAGTCAAAAATAGTTGACCCACTTTAGGGACAATTTTGACTCGGGTAAACACCTGCTCTGATACCAATTGTTGGTCCCAAAAGAGGTTAGGTGAAAGTCTAGAGGGGGGGGGGGGGTGAATAGACTTTCAAACTTTTTCGCACAGCACAACAATTGCTAAGACAGAGATAAACCAAAACTCATAACTAGATTGTTAGAGTATGGTGCACAGCGGAAATAATTAAACATAAAGTGTGTGTGAGATTGTGTGAGCAGTATATCTTCGTGAGAGCGAATATGTAAAGACCGGTATGTAAAGAAAGTAGTAAAGAACACAAGACAATTATAGTGGTTCGCGAGGTGGTGTAATCCTCCTACTCCACTTGCTCTTTTCTCCAAGAGCCAATTCACTATATCTACCACTCCTTGGTTCCAAGATACAATGAATTTCCGTGATCTAGTGCTTTGATCACAAAGCCCGCACTAATCACGCCCAGTGACACTACACTGCTGCTTCGGGTTTCACGTCGCCGCGCTACTATCCCAGGATTTCACGACTCCGCGTTACTTTCCCCCCGTCTTCCACACTCCGGTAGAAACGTATCCATGATCTGGTGCTTTGATCACCAAGCCCACACCAATCACGCCCAGTGCCTCCGACACTGCTGCTTCGGATCTCACAGCTCCGTGTGACAATCCAGGATTTCACAGCTCCGTGCTACTTTCCTCCCTTCTCTTGTTTTGCTCCAAAACAAGTGTTGTCTTGCTTCCAACTTCTGAGACTCTGTAGATGATCTTCAATGATGCGCAGGTCTCTTTGATGAAGATAAACACTCTGGAATGATTTCTCTTGATAGCTCTGAGTGTTTTCTCTCTTTGAATATATCAAGTAAAGCACTTGATATTTTTGCTCTGCTTTGCTCTGTTTAAGAACTCTCAGAATATTTTTCTCTTTTTGAAGCTCTCTGAGTTCTTTTCTCACGCTTGAAGATTTTAGCTCTTTTAAGCTTAATTGCTCTATTCGATCCTTTGATGGATTCGAATTTTCTGCTCTCTTGTTCGTGAGTTCGTGATCTGCTCTACTGCTCTCGTATTCTTCAAGTCTTCATATCTTCATCTTTTTATAGCTGGTAATGAGAATCTGTCCGTTGGAAAGAGACGCTCTCATTTTTGAAATCTTGTATCTTTTGTCAGAGATCTTATCTTATCTTCTGCAAAAATGTCAGAAAGAGATAAGCTAGCCGTTGATGGAGTTTCATCTCCATGTAAATGAGCTCCCAAACTTCATCTGATATTCCTCTGGTTTAACATTGAGTAGAAATATCTGGGTCTCAGTTTTGGTGTAGAATGGCTTCTCTGATCAGCTCTGAAGTGGTCCTTGTATCTTTGGGATTCAAAAATAATCTTTATTTTAATCCCATACTAGTTAGACTAGTATTTTCCTTGTGAGAATATTTTTCACTGTAAGTTCTGCTTCATCTTCTTCATTCTCACGTCTGGGTGTTCTCAGACTTCAAACTGGCTTTGAACTTCCACCCAATTTGAATTTCTCCATTGTAATTGACACCCAATTTCAATTGGCTTGTAATTGGCACCCAAATTGAATTTCTCCTTTGTAATTGGCTCCCAATTGACTTTGACTTGTAATTGGCTCCAAGTGCTCAATTACTTCTCAATGTTGACTTCGAAATTGGACTTCTCTTTGAATGTCATCTCAATTCAATTGCTCCTCAATGTCTTCTTTTAATTGGTCCCCAATCTGAATTGCATCCCATACTACAACTTGAATTGGCTCCCAATTTTAATTCTACATTGGCTCCCAACTTGAATTGATTCCATTTGAAACTTGCTCCCAATCAATTAATCTCAATTTCTCTGAAACTGGCTCCCAATTTCAATTGATCTCTGAAACTGGCTCCCAATTTCAATTGATTTTGATTTCTCTGAAATTGGGAGATTTCAATTAATCTCAATTTCTCTGAAACTGGCTCCCAATTTCAATTGATTGATCTCTGAAACTGGCTCCCAATTTCAATTGATTTTGATTTCTCTGAAATTGGGAGATTTCAATTAATCTCAATTTCTCTGAAACTGGCTCCCAATTTCAATTGATCTCTGAAACTGGCTCCCAATTTCAATTGATTTTGAGTTCTCTCTGAAACTGGCTCCCAATTTCAATTGATTTTGATTTCTCTGAAACTGGCTCCCAATTTCAATTGCTTCGAACTAGCTCCCAATTTCAATTACTATGAAATCGGCTCCCAATTCCTTTGAATTGGCTCCCAAGTGCAATTGCTTCCCAATTTCCACTTGTAATCGGCGCCCAAAGCTTTAAACTAGCGCCCAACTCCATCAGATTAATTTAATTTGACTTCTCAAATTTTACCTTGTAAAATTGTTGATGGTGAGTTTCGAACTTGAGCCATTTCGAATAATATATCAAGCATCATCCACTTCGTCCGTACAACTTTTGATTAAATCTCCAATCATATTTGATGTACTTCTTTCTTTCCATAGATGCTTGATCTCCAAGTCAACTTCATGCATTCTTCCAATATTAATTTTCTTCACGAAAATTCTTCTGGGATATCTTCTTTGAGTAGTAGCGACGTGAATATTGTATCATTCATCTTCTTCTTCAATTTGTCATTTTCTCCAGACAAATTCTTGATTTTCGGCTTTATATCTTCTTCTTCTATTTTCATCCATTTTCCTCTGTTTTTCTCTTTTCATAATTAAATAATTTCCCGATCATGGTCTAAGACTCTACTAGACCTATAAATAAAATTGGGGGATCTACAAATACAAATTTGGCATATCAAAACCATTACACTTTATTCCTAACACACTCTTCAATATGATCTACCAAAAAAAAGTAAATAAATAAATAAATAAAATAAAAATGTTACTCCGAGGGGGTGGCCAAGTGAGAACATAATTCTTTTACCTAAAAATCGCATGTATAATTCTTGGCAAAAACATCTTCGTTGAGTCTTAGTGAGACTTTGGCTGCCTAAAGATCAAAGACAAGATTCAAGAGCCAAGGCTATATATTGGAGGATCAACAATCATTTGTTAAAAACCTTTATATCTCTATACTCAGTAGAAGTAGAAAGAGACGGAGTAACAAGTTGAGACTTGTGAAAAACCTAGACGCTTAACCGACTCTTTGTTCAAGCTAAAGCTTAAGTGGTCTTTATTGTACTAAGGAGTTTAGTGCAATTCTCTAGGGAGTTTTCGGAGAAGAGTGGAGTTATAAGCTGGTTGATAGTCAAACTACTATAAAAATCTCTCTCTCTCTCTCTCTACATTTACTTATTTACATTCAAGCACTTACCAAACTTAAGATTTCATCAAGATCAAACACCTACATATGCAAGATAAGTTAAAAAGGGGTTAATATTTTCCGTTAGCAAAACTCTTTTATGAAAGGTTGATTAGAATAAGTTCACTCTTTGTTCTAATCAGCCAAATAGTAAATAAATTTTAAAATCGTATATTTATTCACCCCCTCCCCTAGACTTGTAATCCCTCCCACCGAGACCAACACTACGAAATCAAACTTATTTACCAAATCAAATCAAACTCATGCTATCTCATCTACATCTCATGAGTAAACTCAATATTTTATTTAAAGCTAGCAAACTAATTTTCTTCTAATTGAAGTATAATTAGAAGCCAAGATTCACCAAGAATAGTTGAGGTGGAAGAACTAGGGATATCACATGTTAGAGAAGCCCCTCTAGAACACTAATAGTAATGGGAGAAAAGAGTGAGCAGTCACTACAGCAACAGAGGTGGAACCTGGCTTACAGAATGATTGATTTTTATTCGAATTCCTTTCTATTCGATGAGGGCAAGTTGGACAATTTTCTAAAATATGACTACGTCCATGACAGTACCTACACTCAATGGTAGGACAATCAGAGAAAATATGACAAGCAGAGCGACAATTCTTACAAAATCGAGAGAAAAAGTGTTGTGTGATGGAGTGATTGCTAGAGCAACATCTGTCAAAGAAGGCTTGGTTAAACCCAAGTGTGTCTCCTCAAATAGAAGTTCTTTAATTGCAACATCCAAAGTGGTAACGGGTGACGATGTAAGAGAGCGGCACAAATATATTCATATTTAGGACGGAGATGTTAGACTAAAATATCACATGCATCAAAGAATATGTGATCATAGGATCGACTAACCTCCCGTCATAGTTTCTGTTACGGTTGAGCGATCCGGACTGCTGCAGAGATAACGAGTATTTTGTCTCTCACTTTACTCAGCTCTCTCTAGATGGTGTATGAGGTATGTAATGTGAGCAGTGAGAGGACTAGTGACCTTATATAACCACTGGCCATCATTGTGGTTGATTGTCTTTAGGTCTCCTAAACCCTAACCAGACTCCTAATCATAATGGTAGTCTAGCTATTAGGTTATTAGTGTTGCACCACATATCAAATACTGAATATTATCATAACTTATCCTAATGTTATAATAATAGTAACGGATAAATGTTACATTCTCCCACTTGGTGCAAGCACTACCACTCAATAACAGAAAAACACCAACCATAATGATATGTTCTCATTAGCACGAGTAGTATCCATTATGATCAAATGCAAACTGCCATTGAGCACTTAATTAGGAAACAAAACCCAACGAAATAAACCTTATGTTTATTCCAAGTCCCTGAAGTACATTTTCTCATCAATATGAAGCAAATGAAGGTGTACACACTTAATTGAGAAAATGTCTGAATGCCAAAGAATTTTAAACTGAATGTATATACAAATTCCATAGTGGGAAAAAGTCCCATTTTCTGAACCAGATCCTTGAATTTAACTGAAGGCATGCATTTAGTCAAGGGATCTGTTGACACCAACTCAGTATGAATGTGTTCAAAGAATACAACTTTATTTTTGACACGCTCCCTAATTGCTAAGAACTTGATGTCGATGTGCTTAATTCGACTCCCACTTTTGTGGTCTTAGCTAGGAAGACTGTAGCTGAGTTGTCACAGTAGACTTTCAATGGCTTAGATATAGAATCCATAATTCTAAGCCCAGAGATAAAATTCTTTAGCCAAACACCCTATGAAGTTGCCTCGAAACTGGAAACGAACTCGGCTTCCATGGTAGAAGTAGCTATTAAGGACTGTTTAACACTTCTCCATGAGACAGCCCCACTGGCCATAATAAAGACGCACCCTGAAGTTGATTTCGAGAATCAACACAGCCAGCGAAGTCCGCGTCTGAATAACCGACAAGATCTAAATTGTCCGTCTGCCTAAACCCAAACTTGTACAGACTCGAATATATCCAAGACATCCAACAAGGGATGTTCTCCATGGATTCTTTCTCCAAACCATTTTTCGGACACTGGTCCAAACTGAATTTTTCCCCCTTAGCTATGGGAGCAACGTCAGATGAACAATTTTACACATGATAATAAAACCTTGAAAAAGATGAAGGTGATCAACACTTATCATATCTTTAGGCCAACTGATTGCATATAGGCTGAATGGTGGCAAGAAAATCGTTAACAGATTGTCTTGAGTCTTGTATAAGGTTATTGAGAGTTGTGAGCAGTTGATATATAATACTATGTAAGCCCTATTGTTTTATTATACCGATTAGGAAAAAATTCTCATTTTCGTTTTTGCAGTATAAAATTTAGCAAACTGTATATGGATGAATGGAATAGAGGTATTAGAAAACCTGGTAATGATTTAATGATTTTTGTTATCCCAATCTTCAAGGCCGTCAACATATTCATCATCATCTTTGCCAGCAATCTAAGTTGGTTCAACAATATCACCGGTAACAATACGCAAAATCTTGCGCCCAATCAAAAAACTCTTCATGCATTGAGACCATAGGGTATAATGGTACTATCTAAAATTGTTCCACTACGACGAGAAACCTCAACTTTATCCATACTAGAAAGAAGAACAAGGTCACCAACTCTGTCGAGTAAACAATAGACTAGGAAAACTGATAATAGCATAACAAAGTAATGAAAAAAATGGGCTGTAGCAATGGAAGGAGGAGGAAGAAAATGGAAAAAAAAAAAATTAGGCCAGGGCTCTGATACCATATATATGTTAAAAACAATATGAATTGTATATCTTTCTTAAATATCATTACAAAGGATGTACTCCTATATATATATATATATATATATATATATATATATATATATATATATATATATATATATATATACAAACAGTAATATAAAAAAAATGGAAAAACAATCAATGAAAATAATAAACCAAATTACATAGCTAAAAGCAGAATATACATACACTAACAACAAAATACATATTGCATGCAGTGGATTCCCATCCAGTGAAATCAAACTTATTTACCTGCAGATTCAAATCAGACTCGTGCCATCTCATCCACGCCTCATGAGTAAACCTAATATTTTATTTAAAACATGCTAATTTCCTTCTAATTGAACTATTCTTAAAAATGGTAGTGTACGTCGAACAAGTATCAAGTTTGATCATGTTAGTCCGACAAATAAGCATAACTATACAAGGTTGTACTCAAGTCACTGAACTAAAATTCGGGTGCCCAAAAACACGAAACAAACAACCCGACAATTTGGTTGTCGGGGTTGAACTTTGTCCACACCACACAGTATAACATAACTGTTAAGAAAATAATATATGTGGCTCAAATTTATTGTAGAAGACCCACTCAACATGTAATGCATTTGTTGTTGCCGCAACTTTCTCCCCCATGTAGCATGTCTGTACACGTTCTTTTACTTCATGCCACTTAATTCTCTCATTTTACTTTGTATAAATAGATTAGGTTGATGCTTTGTAATTCACTCATTCACAACATCAATTCATCATTGAATTCATTCTTATTCCTTTTTATTATTCTTTCTCACGTAGATACTAATATATATATATTTTCATTTTTATTCTCTTTAAGAGATTAATATATATATATATATATATATATATATATATATATATATATATATATATATATTTATATTTTCCCATTGTTGCCGCAACTTTCTCCCCCATGTAGCATGTCTGTACACGTTCTTTTACTTCATGCCACTTAATTCTATCATTTTACTTTGTATAAATAGATTAGGTTGATGCTTTGTAATTCACTCATTCACAACATCAATTCATCATTGAATTCATTGTTATTCCTTTTTATTATTCTTTCTCACGTAGATACTAATATATATATATTTTCATTTTTATTCTCTTTAAGAGATTAATATATATATATATATATATATATATATATATATATATATATATATATATATATATATATTTATATTTATATTTTCCCATTGTTCGTTGTTCATTTTCTCAATTTTCGATTCTTCGCTTCCGCATTATTCCGTTATATTCCTAACAAGTGGTATAAGAGCGATTTATTTGAGAATTATTTTCAAAGATGTCGACTGTTACTAAGTTCGATATCGAGAAGTTCGACGGGAAAATTAGCTTCTCTAGCTGGGAAGAAGAATAAATCGGCTACAATGACAGATGAAACTTGGGAAGATTTGGATGACAAGGCACGCTCAACCATCCTTTTGTGCCTGTCTAAAGAGGTTCTACGTGAGGTAGTAAGTGAGATGACTGCGTCAGAGTTATGGTCCAAGCTGGATACGCTTTACATGGCCAAAACTCTGGCGAACACGCTACGCCTGAAGGAGCGTCTGTACACAATCCGTATGATGTAAGGTACTTCTATTAAATCTCACTTGGATGAATTCAATTCTATTTTATTGGACTTGGAAAATATTGATGTCATAATTGAAGATGAGGATCGCGCTGTTTTATTGTTTGTCTCTCTCCCTAAATCATACAAGCATTTCAAAGAAATTATGTTGTATGGTAATAGTAGTGATACCCTTACTTTCGACAGTGTTAAGTCAAACCTATTGTCCAAAGAAAAGTTTGACTTTGAAATTAAGTCGGAGAACAAAGGTGAAGGCTTGACTGTAAGGGGTCGTTCACTTGAATCAGGGAGTAGCAATAAAAATTCTAGATCCAAGTCCAAAGGACATAAGTCCAACAAATCCTGTAAGTACTGCAAGAAGTGTGGTCATGATGTGACTGAATGCTTCAAGTTGAAAAACAAGCAAGAGAGAGAAAAGAAGTCTGTTGAAGCTAGTGTTGTTGAAAGTGATTCAGATGGCGATGTTATGTTATCTGTTAGCTCCGGTTGCAAACGGAGCGAAACCGAGTAGATTCTGGACTCAGGTTGTACATTCCACATGTGTCCAAAGGCTTGACTGTAAGGGGTCGTTCACTTGAATCAGGGAGTAGCAATAAAAATTCTAGATCCAAGTCCAAAGGACATAAGTCCAACAAATCCTGTAAGTACTGCAAGAAGCGTGGTCATGATGTGACTGAATGCTTCAAGTTGAAAAACAAGCAAGAGAGAGAAAAGAAGTCTGTTGAAGCTAGTGTTGTTGAAAGTGATTCAGATGGCGATGTTATGTTATCTGTTAGCTCCGGTTGCAAACGGAGCGAAACCGAGTGGATTCTGGACTCAGGTTGTACATTCCACATGTGTCGTCACAAAGACTGGTTCGTCTCTCTGGAACCGGTAGATGGTGGAGTTGTCTTGCTGGGTAATGATACCCAATGCAAGGTTAGTGGAATTGGAAGTGTGCAGATTAAAACTCGTGATAACGTTATCAAGACTCTTACCAATGTTCGGTATATTCCTGACTTGAAACGCAATCTGATATCCTTGGGCACCTTGGAATCTCTGGGGTGCAAGTACATAACTGAAGGTGGAGTTCTGAAAGTCATAAAAGGCTCTCTTGTCCTCATGAAAGCTTCTCGTTCTGGAAGCTTGTACGTCTTGCATGGTAGTACTGTGACAGGTTCAGTAGCGGTATCCTCATCGATGTCTGATGCGGATCTCACTCAGTTATGGCATATGCGTCTTGGGCATATGAGTGAGAAAGGCATGCATCTCCTAAGCAAGAAAGCCCTCTGTAGACACTTAAATTTTGATAAATATTGATTATTTATCAATATTAGTATATTTGAATATATTTGAAATATTTTGGATAATATTGATATTATCTAATTTGTTAATTAGATAATATCAAAAGAGTTTGAGCTTATCAAAACTCTCTATCCTACAGCTATAAATAGGGCATTTCATTTCTATGTAATCACAGACATCCTAGGAAAAAAATCATGTAAACATTTAGAAATATATATTATTTAGAGATCACAATGAAAATGTGATCCTGAAAGTAAAAACCTCTCCTCCAATCCAATCATGCATGTTGATCCAAACCTCTATTGAAGATCAAGCCATTTGAACCCGGAGGCCGTTCAAGAAGAACAAGCTATGTATACAAGCCCTTCTTTGAAGATCAAGCCACTTGAAACCCGGAGGCCCTTCAATGGTGGAGTGTTCGAGACATCAATTGGAGAATCAGAGGACCATCCAGAGACTTGTACCCACACCGCATTGATATACTTGATATGTAATTCAGAATTTTGAATTTCTAAATATAATTCAATTTTCTTTGATAACAAATTGGCACGTCCAGTGGGACAACTCTGCCTCTCATCTCTTCATAGGCACTTTCAACCGGTATGGGGGCAAACCCCATATGAAATTTGAAATTGAGGAGGCTAAATGATACTCCTTGGCACGAGTTAAAACGGCCTCATATCTTTCAAGGCTCCTTGGCACGAGTTGAAACGGCCTTATATCTTTAAGTTGTAGTGTCGAGACTTTCTTGCACTACATACTTTCAAGTGTTATATGCTCTCAAGTGGTGTACAAGCAAGTCTCGAGGGGGCATTTGTAGACACTTAAATTTTGATAAATATTGATTATTTATCAATATTAGTATATTTGAATATATTTGAAATATTTTGGATAATATTGATATTATCTAATTTGTTAATTAGATAATATCAAAAGAGTTTGAGCTTATCAAAACTCTCTATCCTACAGCTATAAATAGGGTATTTCATTTCTATGTAATCACAGACATCCTAGGAAAAAAATCATGTAAACATTTAGAAATATATATTATTCAGAGATCACAATGAAAATGTGCTTCCTGAAAGTAAAATCCCCTCCTCCAATCCAATCATGCATGTTGATCCAAACCTCTATTGAAGATAAGCCATTTGAACCCGGAGGCCGTTCAAGAAGAACAAGCTATATATACAAGCCCTTCTTTGAAGATCAAGCCACTTGAAACCCGGAGGCCCTTCAATGGTGGAGTGTTCAAGACATCAATTGGAGAATCAAAGGACCATCCAGAGACTTGTACCCACACCGCATTGATATACTTGATATGTAATTCAGAATTTTGAATTTCTAAATATAATTCAATTTTCTTTGATAACAGCCTCCTTGGTGGTTCAGGTACGGGTAAATTACAATTTTGTGAGCATTGTGTTTTTGGGAAACAAAAGAGGGTTAGTTTCTCTACTGCTACACACCGTACCAAAGATGTATTGGAATACATACATTCTGATTTATGGGGACCAACTAAATTCCAGTCTATGGGAGGCTGTAGATATTTTATGTCTATTATTGATGACTTTTCTCGTAAGGTCTGGGTCTATTTCCTGAAACATAAAAATCGGGCATTTTCTATTTTCAAGAAGTGGAAAATACTTGTTGAGACTCAGACAGGTAAAAAAGTCAAGAAGCTCAGAACAGACAATGGCTTGGAGTTCTGTGAGTCAGATTTCAATGACTTTTGTGCGGCAAATGGAATCGCCAGGCACAAGACCTTGCCTGGTAAACCCCAGCAGAATGGTGTTGCCGAACGTTTGAACATGACTCTATTGGAAAGAGCTCGTTGTATGCTCTCTAATGCTGGGTTATGGAAACAGCGTGATTTTTGGGCCGAGGCCGTTTCTACCTCATGTTATTTGGTAAATAGATCTCCACACTCATCCCTCGATTTCAAAATTCCAGAGGAAGTTTGGTCAGGTAATCCTGTTGATTACTCTATCTTAAGAGTTTTTGGATGTCCTGCTTATGCTCATTCCAGTACGGGTAAATTAAACCTGAGAGCTGTCAAATGCATTTTCCTTGGTTATGCCTCTGAGTCAAAAGGGTATCGTCTTTGGTCTCCTGATTCTCAGAAAATCATTATGAGTCGTGATATCACTTTTGATGAAAATGCACTACTTTATTCTGGAAAAGTTCCCAGTACAGATGAGACGCAGAGTATTGGTGAGAAGGTGGAGTTTGAATTCAGGCCGATTGATAGTGTACTACTACTGATGGTAATACTAAAGATGATGCATCTACTAGCGTCGCACCTCTCGTCGAGCCACAACGAGAGTATTCCATTGCTATGGATCGTCCTAAGAGGACAATTAAAAAACCTGCTAGGTATGCTAGTGAGGATGAAACCAATATGGTTGCTTATGCTCTTTCAGTCACACAGGAGGTTGATGGTGATCCATCCTGCTATTCCGAGGCTCTTCCTGTTGCTAAGTTCAAGTAGTGCTTGATTTTAGTCGGGCTGTTCCAATTTTTAATTCCACAGTGGATTTGATCCAAGGTGGAGATTGTTAAGAAAATAATATATGTGGCTCAAATTTATTGTAGAAGACCCACTCAACATGTAATGCATTTGTTGTTGCCGCAACTTTCTCCCCCATGTAGCATGTGTGTACACGTTCTTTTACTTCATGCCACTTAATTCTCTCATTTTACTTTGTATAAATAGATTAGGTTGATGCTTTGTAATTCACTCATTCACAACATCAATTCATCATTGAATTCATTGTTATTCCTTTTTATTATTCTTTCTCACGTAGATACTAATATATATATATATATATATATATATATATATATATATATATATTTTCCCATTGTTCGTTATTCATATGTCATTTATATAATTTTCCTTATTTATATTATTTAACTTCTATAATCTCTCAATTTTTGATTCTTCGCTTCCGCATTATTCCGCTATATTCCTAACAATAACAAAGTCTAAGAAGAAGAAGATAATAATGGAATCTCTGTGAATGCAAGAATATAAGTGAAACTAAAATAGAGGAATGATAGCTGGAAAATATCGCAGAAAATTTAGGCAAGCTAGAGAAGAGAACTCAAAACCTTTAATTTGTGTCAGGGAACTATAGCAAGCATTCTACAGCACAACACGTTCATAAAAGCACAAAGTTGTAAGTACATTCTAGAGAGTTAGCCACTGGACTAGCTAGAACAAAATGCAGACTTCAAAACTAGATAGATTTTACACAGATTGATTTGACGGTGAAAATGATGACCAGCCACCCTTTCAAGATTCACTTTTTTTCCTCTTTGAAATTTAACTTTGCCTCCGATCCTATGCATTATCTTTAATTTATTTCTCACCTTGTGAAACAGCAGAAAAAATCCCATGTAGTAACACAGGAAAAAAAGTGAGGAAATTAAATTCATAGTCTGGGAACCTCAGATTAGATAGATTAACACAATGAGTGAAATTTAAGTTAGAGAGAAAAGAAGGATGAATGTGTTTTGTGTTTACCATCAATTTGATCAGGATTTTCCATCTGGACTTTTATATTTATCATTTTATCCGGAGTAATCTCCATAAACTACGAACCTGGGAAAAGATCCAGCAAGAATCCAGTATGGAGAAAACCGGATTAGTTATTGGAATTGAGGTGAGAAATGGTGGAAATTACAATCTTTTGATTAAGGCTTTTAATTACATCAATAATCTCCTTCTGAATAGCTCTAGGCCTTTTCTTGGGTTTTCTGGGTGGTTTGACACCGGTAATGGCAGTGAAATCAGCTTCAATCTCTTTTTTGGAGAGACGGATCGGAAAACTTATCCTTTTGCGGCGGCGCCAAGTTCACTACTTTTCCACTTCCGTCGCCAGCTCGGCGACTACGCAAAGTCCACGGGCAGGCAGCAGCGGGGTTGGAGCACGTCCTCCTCCTCAGAGGGTTTCTTATCACCATTGTTGACCACACCCGTCCGGCCTTTCCCTTTCCCCGGTGTGCTCGGCAGCTGCATGGAGTCGATCATCGGCTTCTCGATATCAAAAAATCGTCGTCCACGGGGGAGTTAATCGGAGAAATTTGCTGCACTTGATTGCTACCGTCGTCCTCCTCGAGGTGATCACCGGAAGAATTGCCGAGCTTCATGCAAAGGAGGTGTTTTTGGTGACCCCATATGAGGAATGAAGGCAATGTGAAGTTGTGAAGCGGTCGAGTTGTCGGATTAGGCTACTGTCTTTCTCTCTCATCGTTTCCAGTAATTATTTATGATATCTCTCACACTTTCTAGATAGAACAATATGTAGGGATTAGAGTTCTTGTTTTTCCGGGACGAGCCACAGAGTAGGGGTGGGGTTAGGGGTGGTTGTTTTAGGGCGCATTCCCCAAGAGGTCACAAATTGTAGACTGGATACCAAAATAACCGTGCATGAAAAAAGTGATCCAAAGGAGGAAAAGCGTGTCGCTGGATACCTACTTTAGTATTTTTACAAAGTTGGTCTCTGTCAAACCATCTTTATTTTTAAAACTAATACTAATCTAGTGTATTCCTATTTTTATGGTATATATATACGGTATATTATATTATTATGGTATATATACTGTCAAGCAATATAAAATTAATTCAACGACTCATGTTTAATTACAATTCATATATATATATATATATATATATATATATATATATATAATCATAAAATAAAATGTAATGATTGTAAAGAAGAAAGTCTAACGACTCATGTTTAATTGTAATTATACTATAAGGGGAAAATAGTACTTTTCCCCATGTGTTATATACTTATAGCACTTTTTCTCCATTTTTTTTTTTGAAAACCAACTTAAATGGCATATATTAGAGATATAAGCTGAAATAGCATCCGGTGGGAAATCATCCCAGTACATAACAGTAGACTGATTAAAAGCTATAGACGCTAAAGAATGAGCTAATAAATTATTCGTTCTAGGGACGAATGTAACTAAACAGTAATCGAAATAGAAAATTAAAGTCCTACAACTATCAATGACATATCCAACATAGGACCGAATAGGACCCGTAGTAGTTGATAAATAACGATGCAGCTGCTGGCAATCTGTGTGTAGCACAAACGTTCGTTCTCCCCGATTCCTCATCCATGATAAAGCTTCCTTACATGCAAATGCTTCTGCCATCAAAGGGGAAAAACAGTTGGGAAGTTCGGCATTGAAGGCTGCTCGGAAAGCTCCGGTTTCGTCCAAGAGGACAGCTCCAACGGACGCCTTGTTCGTTGCGGGCAGGTAGCCTGTGTCGACATAACACGAACTCAACTGTGCTGGAGGGTGAGCCATTCCAGCCGTTGGATTCACTACAGGAGCTGGCGGGTTGGTGGGGTGCTGGTACAAGCTGCCGTCGGAATGCACTTGCCGCCATGCTTGTACCGTAGCCGCCGCTGTCGCCACAACTTTCCTTGGTGTTGGTAGGCAGCGATCCCATACTGCTCTGTTTCTTGCCCTCCATATGTGGTATAGAATTGAAGCTGTGAACATAATATCATTAGTGTCTAAACCATTCATTACTCCATCAAACCAAGAGTAAAACACATATGTCACAGTATTGGGGATTGGGAGGCGGGACTCATTCCATGTAGCCTTTGCAAAATCACATACTACTAAAGCATGCATAATATCTTCATTTGTAGTGCCACACATAGCACATGTGGGATCAATTTGTACTCTCTTTACAATTAGATTCTGTGTAGTTGGGAGGATATCACTCAAAGCTCTCCATAAAAAAATCTTCTACTTGGGGGGAATCTTAAGTTTCCATAGTGAGAGCCATTTATTAAAAGTGCCACCATTATCCTCATGATTTCCAACAATGAGCCTATATCCATTCTTTACTGAGTAGCAGCCACTTGGATCCCAATGCCAATACCAAGAATCATCATCGTCTGGGGAAATAGGTATCTTCACAATCCGGGGTATATCAATTAGATCAAATATATCTGCCAAAATTGATTGATCCCATGTTCCAGTATCCTGGTCAATCAAACCCACCACTTTAGCCCCTACCAAGTGGGGGTTTTTTCAGTTTGTATCGTAGGATCCTGACCATCCTCCTGAAGCCACGGGTAGTCCCAAATCAAAGTAGACTCTCCATTTCCAATTCTCCGTATAACTCCTCCACAAACTAACCCCTTCGCTGCCATAATACTTCGCCAGCAAAAACTAGGATTATTCCCCAAACATGCTTCAGAAAAAGAATCCTTTGGATAATACCTGGCTTTATATACATGGGCTACCAACGAGTCACCCTTCGTCAACCATCGCCATGCCTGCTTTCCCAACATTGCCAAATTAAAGGCTCGCAAATCTTTGAAACCTAGACCACCAAACTCTTTAGGGATACATAATCTATCCCATGCCTTCCAATGGATGCCATGTTCAGAACCTGTACCCCACCAGTAACGATTCATAGTCCTCTCAATTGCTACACAAACATTCATAAGCAATAAAAACACACTCATTGAAAATCTAAGCATTGATTGTGCCACACTTTTCAATAAGACTTCTTTACCAGTCTGTGATAGTAATTTCTTAATCCAGGACCCTATCCTCTGTCTGATCTTATCCTCAATATATGAGAAAGCTGCCTTTTTATTCCTTCCAACAAATGAAGGGAGCCCCAAATATTTACCGAAATTCGGAGCCTGCACCACACCTAGGATCTGCGACACCTCATCCCTATCCTCCACACATGTATTTTTACTGAAACATATGTTGGATTTATGATAGTTTACCACCTGTCCCAATAACTTCTCATACACAGCCAAACAATCTGTAACTGCCCCAGCCTCATTAGCATTTGCCTTAAAAAAATAATAGACTATCATCTGCAAAAAAAAAAAAAAAAATGAGAGATGGGGGGAGCACCTCTCGCAACTCTACAACCATGAATAAAACCATTACTCTGTGCCTGTTGTAGTAACACTGATAGCCCCTCCGCACAAATAATAAACAGATAGGGAAACAGGGGTCTCCTTGCCTTAACCCTCTAGTAGGCGTGACAGGTGCATTGTGTGTCCCATTAACCAAGAAGCTATAAGACACAGATGTAACACAAAGCATAATCGATTAGGTCCACCCATCTACTGTCAAAACCCAAGGCAAGCATAATCCCCCGGAGAAAATGCCACTCCATGTAATCATAGGCCTTTGCCATATCCAGTTTCAAGCCCCCCCCCCCCCCCCCCCCAGCCAACAGCCCCACACTGCTTCCTATTTAGAAAATGTCCCACCTCCGCAGCTATTAAAATATTATCAGTGATAAGTCGATCCGGTATAAATGCACTCTGAGACTCCGAGATTACTTCATCCATTAATGGTTTCATTCTATTTGCCATCATTTTTGCCATGATCCTATATATCACATTACTGAGAGCTATTGGTCTCAAATCAGACACAAATTCCGGGGTTTCCTTCTTAGGGATTAAAACCACATCTGTCTCATTCAAACCAGGTGGAAAGGACTGAGCATCCAAGCAGTCCACCACAAAATCTGACACATCCCTCCCCACCACATCCCAAAAATGCTGATAAAACCCTGGGTTCATCCCATCCGGGCTAGGTGCCTTATCCGGAAACATTGAAAACAGTGCATTCTTAACCTCTTCCCTCTCAAACGGATGTATGAGAGATTCATTATGAGACTGTGTGACCTGAGGAGTCACGCCCTCAAATATAACATCTCCACTCTCAGGGTGGCTAGTGCAGAAAATATTATCGAAATACTGTAATATAACCTGAGTCATGGCATCCCCCTCCACCCAATCCCCAGCATCATTCATAAGAGTAGTAAGAGTATTTTTCTTTTTTCGGTGAGAGGCATACCTGTAATAAAACCTTGTATTAGCATCTGCATTCCTGAGCCAGTGTTGCTTGGCCCTCTGTCTCCAGTACGCATCCTCCTGAGCCTCAAGCCGGCTCAAGTGTTCCTCAAATTGCTGGTACTCAAGGAGAGAGTCCGGGTCCGTACACCCTTTTAGACACTCCTGCGCCTTCTTTAAACTCATTATCCTCTCCCCAAATTTATGGAATCGAACACCCCCCCCCCCCCCCCATCTAGATAATCGATGACCACAATACTGAACACAACTCTGGAAACCCCTATCCCTCCCTTCTGCCCATGACTCCACCACACGCCTACACCCCTCGTCATATAACCACGCAGATTCAAACCGAAAACCCCTTCCCCTACCACTCCTCCCTCCAGATGGATCCCTGATTTCCAGGAATAATACTGAATGATCGGACTTACGAGTTAACAGATTAGTTACCCTCGCTCCAAGCACTATAGAATTCCAACTATTCGTAGACAGTACCTTATCCAACCTTTCCTCAATCCAAGATGTTGTGCCTTTACCCTTCTCCCAAGTAAACTGGTAACCACCCATAGACATTTGGGACAACCCACATTTCTCAATAGCATCCCCAAATCCGCGTAGGAGCCTATCCGGATGCAGATTACCCCCTCTTTTCTCATGCTGGAACAGGAGGTCATTAAAATCTCCAATCATCACCCAGGGCAAGTCAAATTTTGATGCAAGCAATTTAATTAACTCCCACGACTCATTCCTTCTCTGCCGCTCCGGGAAACCACAATAACAAGTCATCCTACACTCAGGGAATCCTGCAATACTAACTTTAATATCAATGTGATTTTTCGGGAAACTCAAGAGATTCGCAGTATTATTCTTCCTCCACAACAAGGCCATGCCACCACCCAGCCTTACAAGATCAACATAAAACAAACCATCGAAACCAAGATTGACACGAATACTTTCGTCATGCTCTCTGCCTACCTTGGTTTCCATAAGAAAAATAAAGTCGGGTTTCTTACGGGATGCTAGGTCCATAATCTCGCGAACTGTCTGTGGATTACCCAAGCCACGGCAGTTCCAACTTAGAGTACTCATCGGATCGGGCGGGTCTGAGAACTAGATCCCGCCACATGCAAGTTTTTTGAACCACCCTCAGTCATCAAAACATCCACATCATTACCACTCTCCCGCCGCATACTACCATCAGCCCACTCCCTCCTTCTATTTGCCAACGCCATAACTTCCACATCCGACTCCATACCCATGACCGGAACAGCCCCTACCGCCCCCACAGCCGGCATACCACCCATCACACCCGTACCGCCACCAGCCACAGCCGGCCCCTCCGTCGATAGCAGCCAGCTTTCACCCACCGCAAGAGGGCCCCTCCGGTTGCCTGCACGCAGTTCATCCGAAAACGGATATTCTCCGACTAGGACCGGCGAGTCTCTTGCATGGACACAAAATTTGTGCACATGGCTAATCACCCCACAAAAGATGCAGAAAGTATGCAGACGCTCGTACTTAAACGTGATCCAGCATGTAGTTTTGTCACGCTTCATAAACTTCATCCGGCACCTTATCGGCTTGTTAACCGGCAAAGCAATAGGAATACGATAAAACGTTTTCCATGGGGCTCCAAAAAACCTATCATCACCTTTAATAAAAGTACCCAAAACATTCCCAATCTGTTCCAAAATTCTGTCAGACGTGTAACCCATGGGTAAGTCATATACCTGCACCCACATGTCTACAGAGTCAAGAACAACATCCCCTGGTAGCGCACCATCGGCAACCTCCCTGCAAACTAGGGTTGCGTTATCAAACGCCCAAGGACCCTCTTCAAGCACACGTATCATATCCGTTCTATGGTAGAACACAAACAGGAATAGCCGGGGCTGTATCTCAGACACTTGTATGCCCCTCACCGGTTTCCACACTGATGCAATAATCTGCCGCATATACTCAATCTTGATCAGTTTCTTGGTCAAGAACCTTCCCACTATCCTCCACGTCGGACCTAGACCACTCGCATCTCCCCCCACACCATCCTCGTCCGGCTGGAATGTCGTTTCCTCTTCCTCAAGGGCGATGTGTGCCCATCGTTGCGTAAGAGCAGCGACCTCTACAGACGTGCTCACTCCCGCCATTTGCCACGAACAAGAACAGCGACGAACACCACACAGATGCGCAGAGAACCGACGATTAACCGTAGGGATACCAGTAAGAAACAGAGAGAAAACCTGGAGCAAACCCTAGGAGAGAGAGTTCTCGAGAGATTATTGTTTCGACGGAACCTAGCACTTTTTCTCCATAAATTATTTAAGTGACAGCTTTTTCCCCTGATATATTAAACAGAAGATCAAGTTAAAAATAATAATAAATTAATCAATCAATCAAATCTAGACAAGACAAAATTATTTTGATTATAATTACTTTAAAATATATTATTATGTAGGTTGATTATAATAAAAGAAACGTAAATAAAATAAAAATTTGGCAATCTAGTCAACAAAAACTTAAAGTTAATCTGTTAAAAATGTTAATTGTTTTTTTTTTTTTTTAGTTCAATGGCTTATTTGCTCCTTATTTTCAGATTCAATGGTTTATTTGAGGATTATTTGAGTTTAACGGTTATTTGAGTTCAATGTTGTTTCCCAAATAGTTCCTTGGCTTATTTGTACTTTATCCCTTTTTATTAATAGTATATATAGATTATAACAATTTTAATTATTTAAATTCTTAATTAATCATTGCTAATCAATTTTATCAAACTATATTATTTAATTAATTCTATATATGTACGTACAAACATGTATAATACCTATATGGCTTTCCCTTTAACTCAAGGAGACCATTTCTACACAAACGGTCTCCTTGAACATGGCTTTCCCTAGTTAGTACACAAAATCCATGCAGGCCTATATTGGTATCCACTATTATTTTTGTGCCTAATCTGAGTTATGATTCGTTGTTTTACTTGTTTCCATTTTAGGTTCTTATTTGATTTATAGCCCTAGAAACAAATCGAGTAAAACATTTTTTTTGGGGTCAATTTTTCCTTTCAAAATCAATGGTTTTGACTTCGTATAAGGAGTTGTCCAACCCCCAAATGACAAGAATCAAACCTCCAAATAATATTCAACTAATTTTCTTCCCAATTAAATAAAAAAATATAAAAATTAAAAAGACAATATAATAGTGCAGATTAGTGGGAACCAACACTGTCTAGCATGAGCGTGCAATGCACGCGCAAGCTAAGGGCATTGGATTCTGCCGTGTATTTTTTTAATACTTTTTCTCTCTCGTCGACTCACATTAAAAAAAAAAAAAACACAAAACAATAAAAACAAAACAAAACTACCCAAAAGGAGAGTGGAGAGGGAAGGAGAATTAATTACAAAACATTTTTTTTCGTGAATTTTCTTCACAAAAGTAAAAGAAAAACCGTTTCTCAAATTTTAAGGAAAATGTTTTTTTTTTTTAAATCACTAGTGTACGTGTGTGCACCAACACTACATAGCATCGGAGTGCACTTGCACGTGCCTGAGATGATTAAGTGGTTGCCACATTTTTTTAAAATACCTTTTTATTACTATTCTCATACATGAAAGTTACAAGTACAATTCTTGCGAACAACCTCTTGCATGAGTCTTAGTGTAGGTGTTGTTCTCTCTAAGAGCATTAAATTTATAATTTTTTTTTGGCACATATAATAAAGGATGAGAGGGGGTGGGGGTTGGGTGGTTAAGATTTGAGAAGACTTAGATTGTGAAAGGTTGTTATTTCTTTTAAATATTCTCACTAAGTTTGCTTTCTTTTTTCATTATTCAATTAATTTTCTTCCCAATTAAATAAAAGGATATATATATATATATATATATATATATATATATATATATCATTGGTGCGCATTAGTATACACCAACACTGTTTGGCACTACACGCGCACGCTAAGAGCATTGGATGGTGGGCATGTTTTTTAAATAATTTTCCTTTCTTAGCTTGAGCACCCGACATATCACAAACAAAAAAAAAAATGAAAAACAAAAAAGAGGGACGACGATTTGGGAAAACCGAAGACGTAAAGAGTAGTTTTATAGCGTCTGTGCAAGTAAGAAAATTATTGATTATAAAACTCACTTGTGAAAGCAAAAGAAGATCATGATCGGATCGCGGAAGAGGCGGTTGTCGTCTACGTGGAGCGGAGCAAAAATTGATGAATTCTGGGGATTTCTAGAGACAGAAAGGAATTTGTAATTTAATTGAGATAGAAAAATTACCGGGAAATGTCTATTATGCGACGTGTGTATATATTTGGAGGACTGGTTTGGTGGAAGGATTGCAGGTGTTTTGTAGTAGAGTATGAGACTAGAGAAGTGAGGAATGACGGGGTGGGTTGTGGGTGGAGTTAGGGGTTGCTGTTTCCATTTTGGGTTCTTATTTGATTAATAGCCCTAAAAACAAACAGAGTGAATATTTTTTTTGTCAATTTCTCTTTTCAAAACCCAAGGGTTTTGGCTTCGTATAAGGTGTCCAACCCCCAAACGACAAGAACCGAATATCATCTTATAGCTCGAAAAAATAATAATAAGTGAGACTTCTCATTGACTAGACTAATGTCCATGCAAAAGAGGGAAGGAGAAGAAGTTTATTGCGAAGCATACATTTGTTCTAATCTTTTGTGCAAAACTTAAATAAAAAATTGGTTCTCTGAATTTTTATTGAAAAAGAAAAAAATGTCAATGGTATATATAAGTGTGCACACTAACACTGCATAGCATGCATGTGCACTCGCACGCACCTACTGAGACCATTAAGTGGTTGCCATGTTTTTATTTAATGCGTTTTTATCAATATTCAATTGGACCTACCAGAAAAATGTTATAAAAAACTAACCCGAAAGAGGTGACCAAGTGAATAGAATACAATTCTCATACATGAAGGTCACAAGTACAATTCTTGCCGACAACCACATGTTGGGTCTTAGTGCAGTGTTGTGCACTCTAATAACATTAAATTCATAACTTTTTTGGCACACATAATAATGAAAATTGAGGAAAGGATGTTATTCCCAATAAATATTCTCATTCAGTTTAATTTGATTCATTCTTTCATTATTCACCTAATTCTCTTCCAATTAAATAAAAATATATAAAAATTTAAAAGGCATTGGTGAGCATTAGTGGACACTAACACTGGACGCGCATGCTAAGGGCATCAGGTTTTGCCATATATTTTTTTTAATACTTTTTCTCTCTCGTCGATCGACTTGATAAACACAAAATAATAGGCATTTCATAAAACATATTGTGTTCTTAACATCTCATGCATACTCATATTTTCTCAAAGGTGGAGTATGGTTAATTAATCCCTCTAGTCTAGATTAGATAATCACGGTCCACACCACACGGTATAACATAACAAAGTCTAAGAAGAAGAATTTAATGGAATGGAATCTCTGTATAAGCAAGAATATAAGTGCAACTGAGATACAACAAATGGTAGCAGGAAAAACATCACTGCAAATTTAGGCAAGCTAGAGAAGAGACTCAAAAGCTTTAATTATTAAATTTTACACAGATAGATTTTGATGGTGAAAATGGTGAACTTTATATTTATCTGGAGTGATCTCCATCAACCACGAGCCTGGGAAAAGATCTTGCAAGAATCCAGTATGGAGATCAGAGAATCGGATTAGTTATTGTTGGAATTGAGGTGAGAAATGGTGAAAATTAGAATCTTTTAATTAAGGCTTTTAAATACATCAATCTCCTTCCGAATAGCTCTGGGCCTTTTCTTGGGTTTTCTGGGTGTTTGACACCCGTAATGGCAGTGAAATCAGCTTCGATCACTTCTCTAGAGAGAGCGATTGAAAACTTACTCTTCTACGACTGCGCTAAGTGCACTACTTTTCCATTTCCGTCACCAACTCCGCAATTACGCGAAATCCAAGGGCAGGCGGCAGCAGGGTTGGAGTCCTCCTCCTAAGAGGGTTTCTTATCGCCATTGTCCGGCCTTTCCCTTTCTCCTGTGTGCTCGGCCGCTGCACGGAGATCAATCATCAGCTTCTCGATATCATCATCGTTAGCGACAGGGCATTAATCGGAGAAATTTGTTGCACCTGATTGCTACCATCATCCTCCTCGGGGTGATCACCAGAAGAATTGCCGAGCTTCATGCAATGGAGGTGTTTCTGGTGACCCCATTTGAGGCACGAGGGCAATGTGAAGTTGTGAAGCGGCCGAGTTGTCGGATTAGGCTCTTCTCTTTCTCTCTCAATTCTCAAAATTTCTAGATAGTATAAACACAGGGGTCGAAGTTCTTGTTTCTTTGGGTCGAGCGACGACGGTTTCGAAAAACCAGAGACAGTGCATTGGTGCGCGGGATCGTTATGCCATGGAACCGTGTTCACCATCCATGGTGAACACGGTCCCAACGGTGTTAGTACACCGTTATCTTTTTTTTTTTTTTCTTAATTAACCTCTGACTTTTCTTTCACTTTCACATTTTGCGGTTTCACTTCCTCTTCACGCAAGCTTCTTCAACATAATCTCATAAAAAGAAAATTCATAATTTCATAAATGCACATTCATAAATCTATGCCTGCACATTCATAATTGCATGGATTTTTGAATGTGCAGTTATGAGATTATGAATTTTCTGTTATGAGATTATGAATTTTTTGTTATGAGATTATGAATTTTCTGTTATGAGATTATGAATTTACAGTACATTCATAATATCATAACAGAAAATTCATAATCTGACCAAACGCGCGCCGTTAACACCACATTAACAAACTTATTTTCATAAAAACGACACCGTTTGGACCCGTGTTCACCATTCATGGTGAACACGTTTCCAGGGCATAATTTTCCTGGTGTGCGTTAGTGGGCACCAACACTGTCTAGCATGTGGCGCATGCTAAGGGCCCAGATGCTAAGGACATTGGGTGCTGCCATATTTTTTAATACTTATTCTCTCGTTGACTCAACATTAAAAAAAAACACAGAACAATAAAAAAAAAATTAAATAAGAAAACTACTCAAAAGGGGAGGAGAGAGGAGAAGAGATTTATTACAAAACATTTTTTTTTTTTGAATTTTCTGCCCAAAAATAAAAGAAAAACCGTTTCTTGAATTTTACGAAAAAACCGTTTCTTGAATTTTATAGAAAAACCCATTTCTTGACACGTCGAGCGGACACAGCAGCGAGCAAGGAAAAACGACGCCTTTCTCGACGCGTCGAGCCCTTGTCTCGACGCATCGAGATTTTCCAGAACACCTCGGAAAATTGAAGGCTTGGTTTCAACGCGTCGAGCGGTTGAAGGCCCAGATTGCGTTTTCAGCTCGTTTTCGCGCGGATCTTTCCTATTCACTCCGGGATTGGTTCTAGCTATAAAATCCCACATTCCTCAACCCTAAAGGACATTCAGAGATCTTTGGAGACAAGAAAGAGAAGAAATCAAGAGCCACAAGTTGTCTTGGGAAGCAAGAAGAAAGCTAAGGAGATTTGAAAAAATCGTTTGGTTTATTCTTGTACTCTCTTTGATAACTTGTAATTCCTTTAATATATTTGCTATGTATAATTTAGCCATGCTTGGCTAAATTCCGTTAGAGATTTTTGGGTAAAAGTGTTTATCAACCTATGTGTCTGTGCTCTCAGATTCTTTAATATATTATTATTTGGGTTTTAAACTTGTGTTGCTATTGTGTTTATTAATGGTGTTACTAGTAGTTCAGGGCCCTAATTACTTGTTTCATTGCTTTGTTAATGTCATAACGGGAGTTAGGCATAATTGAGAGTACACACAATTGCACTTAACTGTTGCACCTTGAGAGATAGCATATATGTTAGGGAGTTTAATTCTTGATTATTGCGCATCGGGAGATGGTAGTAGCTAGGAGTTAATTCTGAATGTTTTATCTGTTATTGTTGGGTTTTTATATCATGGGAGTGAATAATCACTAGTGTTAGAGATTACGGGAGTAACTCTATACCATCTTTGCATTCTCACACTAGTTTAAACCCAGATTTAATATTGCACTCAAGTTAGGCACTAGGGGATTAAACACTTGAATCCCATTAAATCTCATCTTCTCTCTATTGTTTATAAAACCCTGATATTTTACTTTTCTTTATTTATTTAATGCAACCATCCAAGATAATCATTCGGATTAGCTCCATAAGAATAAATTAGTAGCTAGTGCTTAATACAACCACTCCCATGTGGATCAATTACCCGATACTCCGTGTATTATTTGTTTGAAAATATACTGCAACCACATCACGACGCCGCACCACGCCATTTCTTCGTACAACACCCACCGCCGCCCACTACCGCCGCACCAACACCATTTTGTTCTTCTTCTCCACCATCCGCCACTTCTAGTCCACTGTCCGCCACCACAACTGTCGTCCCACCGCCATTGTCGTGCACCTTTGTCGCGTCACATTCCTCCAGTTCCTCCACGTAGAGCCAAAAAGTGGAAGAGAGCAAGAATGGATAGGTCAGGAAATTTTCGCACAGAAGCAACTAGATTGGTCACGGGAAATTTTTTAAGTAAATATGTTATAATTTTCTACATTAATAGTTATGTTGAATAAAATGTACAAAATATAATAGTAATTATTACTGAATATTTTTATATATGTAAGGATGTTCTCGAGTTGCAAGATTCTCAAGGAGAATTCGTTGAGTCTTGAAGACAAGATTCATTGTTTGTTGTGCTAGGTACTGATAAGCATCCAGGGCGTGTTAGAACCATGGGGAGAGGATATGGCATAAAATGTCGCCAAACGCCTACAGAAGATGTCCAACGATTAGTTGATGCTGCTGTTTCTGTGGCGTTTGAAAAACAAAGTCAGCAATTGATGCTGCTGTTTCTGTGGCGTTTGAAAAACAAAGTCAGCAATTGATGCTGCAATTAAGTCAGGAATTTGAAGGGCAAATTGTTGAGATGATGTAGCGATTTGGTTTTATGCAAACTCTTATTCACCAATATGCACAATCAAAGCCGGGGGATGACATATGTGTGGATGATGAGCCACATACTCTGTTTGACAGAGCTCATTTAAGAGTTTATAGCTTATTTTAAGCTACTAATAAGCTATAAATTATGTTTGGTAATGTTCCCAAAATAAGCGAATAGCTTAAAATAAGAGCTTATTTTGAAAAGCTACCTTAGGTAGCATTTCAAAAATAAGCTAGTAGCTTCCTAACTTTTTTTCATCTTTATCCTTATTATTTTAATAAATGACATTCTTTACCTACACCAATTAAAAACCTTTTGGCCTTTTCTATTCTCCTATAATTTTATTCATCCTCTTCCGCAACTCTTCATCGCCTAGCAACTCCTTAAAGTTCTAACTCCAACGTCCGTTCATAAATAAATGACATCATTTGCCATTCCCAATTAAAAACTTTTTTCTTTTGTCCTCAATTATATGAAACTTTTTGATTTGATTCAATTGGTCTCTTGCCATGTGATAACATTAAAGAGATAATGGAAGCGTATGTAAATTTATAACACTACAAAAAAAATGCACAATTGAGTGTTACACACATAGACAACAGTTGTTAAAACTAGTGTTGTTGAAAGTCACGCACATAAACAACAATTCTTAACCGTTGTCTTTTCTAGAAAAGACAACGGTTAAAAAGCATTGTCTATTGTGTGTTGTTGAAAGTCACGCCCATAGACAACGATTTTAAACGGACCGTTGTCTTTTTTAGAAAAGACAACAGTTAAAAATCATTGTCTATTGAGTGTTGTTGAAACCGGTGTTGCTGAAAGTCACGGGCATAGACAACGATTTTTAACAATTGTCTTTTCTATATAAGACAACGGTTTTTAACCGTTGTCTATTGTGTGTTGTTAAAACAAGTGTTGTTGGAAGTCACACCGATAGACAACGGTTAAAAATTGCTGTCTATTAATTGTTGTTGAAACCTGTTTTGTTGAATATTACAAGCATAGACAGCTGTTTTTAACCATTGTCTTATATATCAAAGAAAACGGTTAAAACCATTATTCTCACATTCATAGACGACGATTTTAAACCGTTGTTTTTTTAACTTGTTTTGATTTTAAGCATAATATAATAAAAACAATTTATCCAAAAACCATAAATACCAAAACATCAATTCATTAGTACAATTATCTTCAAGTATGTAAAATATTTCAAAATACACAAGAATTCATCATCTACTTCAAATACAATGAACAATTCCAATCACCAAATCTAAATGTTCACAAAGTTCTAATCAAAAGCATACCTACTCTATATAACTTGATACACAATTTGTCCATTCGAAACACACTAGATCAATATCTGTTTTGTCATAGACGTACAACTTGTTGAAACTACATGTCGAAAATATATGAATGGTAAATATATAAGTACTCAGCATAACCACAATATGATTATTTTATAAAATTAATTGAAATAATTAAAACATGATGATAAAACATGATATGATGATAAAAAATCTTACGTGTGCTTGAACAGAAACCACATTGGTTACTTCCGGTTGACGAAGAGTCTATACATGTTAAATAATATTTGTGCATTAACAATTTATTTAGATATATGGATATACAAACACTTATATATACTTAGTTAAAAATCTTAAATTAACAATTTAAAGGTCCATGTGTTTATTAGTGGCAAATTTTACTTTAGACTATATGCATCCAAACATATAAACTTTATACATATAAATAATCAACCTAGATTTACTGAATGTCAAATTTCTAAGTAAAGGAATGGATGTGTCGAATATAAGTCCAGTGAATATAATGCACCACACAGAAGCATTCACACATTATCATATGGCAGCAAACTTCTATAATTTAAATGTATCTATCAAGAATGAGAAAACAGAACTCAATAAATATAACCACCACAATTGCATATATTTTTCCAAGATAAAATGTTTAACAGACCAGAAGACAATCTGGTGACTAACTATTCACATAATTTTAAAGAGAAAATTCAGAGATAAAGAAGCAATATTGTTTCTCCTCAAAATTCAGAGTTTGGGTTGGAAACGGTCTGTAATACACCTAAAAAATGGTGGCATGGAGATAAAGTACACATTAAGATATAATAACAAAAAAAAAAAAAAAAATCTTGAAAAATGGTGGCAGGAATTTGCTACCTTCATCTTGTAGCCCTAACTGAAAATCTTGATTCTGAAATTACATAGAACATAGTAAAACAATTGCACAATCAACAAACAACCCACATTCATTACAATTGTCATCAATGTAATATTCTTTATGATTTTTAGAAACAGGGAACATTCTATTTAGTTGTGGATGAGTGGAGGACTTGTCGTGTGTTCTGACTTCTGAGCAGATGAGATCGTGAGAGGGAAGTAGAGCGGGAAGACCAAATTTTTGCTAAGTGTTGTTCACTAAGGGCTCGCTTGGTTTGCGGAAAATATTTTAAAGAAAATTAAATTAAAATTTTATGGAAAAGTAATTACTAAGAAGATGAATTTCATTGTTTGGTTAGTGGAAAAAAATTACTGGTATTACTAATTCTATTGTTCGATTAGATTTGGAATTGTAAGGAATAAGGAGTATAAAGACCTATATGTCCCTAAATATTAATAAGAGTTATATAATTAAAAAAGAAAACAAGGGTAATATTGTCAAACCATATCATTTTTTCTTCTCATCTTCTATGAAAAACAAAATCATGGTCCAAACAAGGATTTTGTTTTCCTCAAATTTGAAGAATTCATTTTCCAATGAAAAATGAATTTCATGAACCAAATACCTAAAAATAACATTTTTTTCTCCACTTTGAAAATATTTTTCATAAAAAACTTTTCCATCCAACCAAACATCCCGTAAATTTTTGTCTAAAAGAGGGAATTATTAGGAATAAGGGGTTAGTGAGGGATTAGTGACACTTGGCACAATCCTAATCACTTAACTTCTAGTAGGTTATTCTGTTAATTGGCTACTGTGTAACTGTTCTTAGTTAATTAGAAGCAGTTGAAGCTCTCTGTCTCAATCTCCCAAAATGTATAAACTCTCTCTTTTCATCCAGTTGAATATACAGAATAATTCTTCTTCTTCTTCAATTCTTCAAATCCTTCTACTTCGCAACATGGTATCAGAGCTCAGAGAATAAGGAGTCTCTTCTACCAATCTACAATGGCGACTGCGTGGCTGACGATTGGAAATCGCGCAGCTCCGATTGATAGCAACACCACAGCTCCGGCAGGAACTCCGGCGAATGGAAACACCACACCGGCAAACTCTCCCAGTACACCGTCAGGATTGAACGCTTCTGAGGTAACATTCAATCCTCAGAGCTATTCCAACCCATACTACCTGCACATAAATGAGAGCCCAGCCCTAGAATTGGTTTCCTGCCCTCAGTTGGGTAGTTCATGTTTTGAGAGCCAATTACATCAGACAGGAGAGAACAACTCAACTCCTAGTGCCTTCTTGACTAGAACAGAAGGGGGTTCTCAGACAGGCTACAAAAGGGCAATGATGAATAACAAGAGGCCTGTGTGCACTCACTGTGGGTACACAGGTCATACTGAAGACAAATGTTACAAGAAGCATGGTTATCCACCTGGGTGGAAACCAAAATCAAGAAATCAAGGTGCAGTAAATCAGGTTCTAGGAAGCCAACAGTTTAACAGTAATGGAAGCATGATCTTCACACAAGAGGACTTCAAGAAGTTTCTGAGCTTCATGCAGTCAAATGAACCAGCTGTTGATGGCCAAAATTCTCCTCTAGATCAACCCTCAAAAGTTCTGGTCAACACTGTATCAGCTGACTTGCAGATGGAAGGTATGCCTCTTTCAATCAATACTGCTAGATGTAGTAAAAGTAGTTGGATTGTGGACAGTGGTGCAACTCACCATATTGTGTGTGACCTTGAATTGCTGAGTAGACAAAGAAGAGTTAATAATTTGCATATTAGTCTGCCAAATGGTCAACAGGCTGTAATTACTTTTACTGGTTCAGTTCACCTATCTGATGATTTTGTCTTGCAAAATGTTCTTTATGTGCCTGGTTTCCAATACAATTTGATTTCAGTAAGCTCATTCACTAAAATGACAGATATAGTATGAGAATGAGTTCTGACCAGTGCACAATACAGGATGCTGTCCTTGGGAAAATGATTGGAAGGGCTAAGCTGAGAAATGGGTTGTACTTTCTGATGTTCCCTGAATCTACACCTTTTGTATGCAATTATGTCTCTAGCACAGAAAAGTGTACTTTGTGGCATACTAGGCTAGGCCATGCTTCTTATGCCAAGTTGCATTTGTTAAAGGGATTAGATCCCCTAATTCATGTCAATAAAAGCTTGATTTGTGATAGTTGTCATTTTGCTAAACAAACAATACTCCCTTTCCAGTCCAGTGAATCTATTTCAGCTAGATGCTTTGATCTATTGCATATTGACATATGGGGACCCTATAAAATAGCCACTATCCATAATCATCACTACTTTCTCACTATATTAGATGATCATAGTAGGGCTGTTTGGGTATACCTAATGAAGTTGAAATCAGAAGTGAGAGGCTTGATTGCAGATTTTTGTAACATAGTTGAAAATCAGTTTGGCACCACAATGAAATGCATAAGGTCAGACAATGGATTGGAGTTTAACATGACAGACTTCTTCAAAAGAAAGGGAATTGTGCACCAGACATCTTGTTCTCACACCCCACAACAGAACAGTAGAGTGGAAGGAAACATGGGCACCTACTCTCCACAGCTAGAGCCCTCAGGTTTCAAGCCAACCTACCAGAATATCTATGGGGAGAGTGTGTACTGCATGCAGCATACCTAATCAACAGGCTACCCTCTGTTGCTATCAATAATCAGATTCCCTATCAGGTGTTGGATGAAGAAAATGCCATGCTACCAACACTTAAAGGTATTTGGATGTTTAGCCTATGCAACTACAGTGGGGCCCAAATCCAAACTGCATCCTAGAGCACAAAAGTGCATCTTCCTTGGCTATGCAAGTAACACAAAGGGCTATAAGGTTTATGATGTTGTATCCAAACATCTCTTTGTTTCCAGAGATGTAATATTCTGTGAGAATGTGTTCCCCTTCCAGTCTAGTACCTCTGCAGATAGAGCTCAGATCATTCTTCCAAATCTGAGTCCCTCTTTTAATGAAGAGCCAGAAGGTCCAGAGATGTCTCACATCCAAAACCAGACCAGTTCCACTGAGCAGAACTATGATCACCTGAGTACTGTTTCTGCACAGTCACCAGCTGAGACACATGTACAAGAACATGTCAACAATGATCAGACATGGTCCCTTGACTCAAGAGAACAGATGTCTGAGCCTGAACACAATCCTGATTCCACAAAAAATCAACAGGTTGCTAGGAGATCCACAAGACAAAGACATATTCCTACTTATCTTCAGGACTATGTCTGTCAAAATGCAACTCTCAAGACTTCTCCTCATCCTATCTCTAATGTGCTGAATTATAGGAGGTTGGAACCCCCATTCCAGTCCTTCATTATGAACATTACATGTTGTTCAGAACCAAAGAACTATCAGGAAGCAGCTCAACATGAGCAGTGGAGAAGGGCTATGCAAGAAGAGATCACTGCCTTGCAGAAAAACAATACTTGGGATCTAGTCAACCTACCCCCTTCTAAGAAACCTATTGGTTGTAAGTGGGTGTACAAGATCAAGTACAAGGCTGATGGCACCATAGAGAGATACAAGGCAAGGCTAGTGGCAAAGGGTTATAATCAAGTTCTTGGCATTGACTACCTAGACACATTCAGTCCAGTGGCAAAGATGACAACTGTTAGAACCCTTCTAGCAATAGCAGCAGCAAAGGATTGGCATGTTCATCAGATGGATGTGAACAATGGTTTCCTACATGGAGATCTAGAAGAGGAAGTTTACATGCAACTACCCCTTGGCTTGACAGGAAAAAGGACTGGGTTAGTATGCAAGCTAAATAAATCTCTTTATGGCTTAAAGCAAGCTAGCAGACAGTGGAATACAAAGTTAAACATTGCCTTGCAGAATATGGGGTTCAAACAAACTTTACCTGACAACTCTCTGTTTACTAAGGGTGAGGGAAAGTCATTCATAGCCCTATTAGTGTATGTTGATGATATAGTAGTTGCAAGTGCTGACCTACAGTGCATATGTGAGGTGAAAGAGCAGCTAAACAGAAGCTTAAAATTGAAGGATTTGGGCCCTCTAAAGTACTTCCTTGGTTTAGAAGTGGCCAGACAAAGGAAAGGGATTAGTATATCTCAAAGAAAGTATGCACTAGAATTACTTGAAGATACAGGGTTCACAAATTCCAAACCAGTCTATAGCCCTACTGTGCCTTCACATAAGCTGAGTAAAATGGAGGGTGATCCTCTTCAAGATAACACTCAATACAGGAAAATTGTAGGAAAACTCCTATACTTAACCATTACCAGACCAGACATCAGCTTTGCTACTCAACAACTGTCTCAATTTCTGGAAAAGCCCACTCATATACACTTACAAGCTGCCTTTAGGGTGCTCAGATACATAAAGGCTGCACCTGGCAAAGGTCTATTCTTCCCTGCAACATCAAACTTACAATTGAAAGCTTTCTCTGATTCTGACTGGGGAGCCTGCATTGATACTAGAAAGTCAGCCACTGGTTTCTGCATTTTCCTTGGGAATGCACTGATCTCATGGAAATCAAAGAAACATGCTACAGTTTCCAAGTCATCTTCAGAAGCTGAATATAGAGCCTTAGCAGCCACAACTTGTGAGGTGCAGTGGCTGTCTTTTCTCCTAGCAGAACTTGGTGTTCAACATAAAGAAGCAGCAGCAGTGTATTGTGATAGCAAGTTTGCAATTGCTATTGCTGAAAACCTTGTGTTCCATGAAATGACCAAACATATAGAACTTGATTGCCATCTTGTTAGGGAGAAGCTGAGCAAAGGATTCATCAAGTTGTTCCATGTTACCTCTGAGAACCAGCTAGCAGATACATTCACTAAGACTCACTGTCCTAGCTCTTTCAACACCTATATCTCCAAGCTTGGATTGCTAGACATATACAATCCAGCTTGAGGGGGGATATTAGGAATAAGGGGTTAGTGAGGGATTAGTGACACTTGGCACAATCCTAATCACTTAACTTCTAGTAGGTTATTCTGTTAATTGGCTACTGTGTAACTGTTCTTAGTTAGTTAGAAGCAGTTGGAGCTCTCTGTCTCAATCTCCCAAAATGTATAAACTCTCTCTTTTCATCCAGTTGAATATACAGAATAATTCTTCTTCTTCTTCAATTCTTCAACTCCTTCTACTTCGCAACAGGAATAGAACTAAGCTTTCCTTTTTGTCTAATGAGTGTATGAGAGAGAATAAATTAAAGTAAACTAAGTTTTCTTTTTTGTTTTTTTTTTTTTCTTTCTTCCTAAAATGGAAATGTTTGAGCAAAATAAGTAAGTTTTTTTAAAAAAATATTTTTAATTTTAAATTTTGTCTAAGCAAAGTAAGAAAAAAAGATAGGGGAGTAGTATTTTTAAAGACAACACAATAATGACAACAGTTAAATAAAATTCTTGTCTTTTTAAAAATATAGGGCACAAAGACAACGGTTTTAAAAAACCACTGTCTTTGTAGTTTTGTCTTTTTACAAAGCGCATAGACAACACACTAAAGACAACGGTTCAGTAAAAATCGTTATCTTTGAAGTGTTGTATATTCAAATTCGCTTAAAAACAACACACCAACGACGATGGTTATATAAAACCATTGTCTTTTATTTTAAAAAGATGCATATAGACAACGGTTTTTAAAAACTGTTGTCTTTGTAGTATTGTTTGGGGAGGCGGGTGTTTTTTTGTTTAAGAGTGAATACTTAGCGTTTTTGTATCAGAGTGTAGAGTGTTTTTTTAAGTGTGTAAGAGAGGGAAATAAAACTCAATTATTTTGTATTATTTTTTTAAAGAATATTTTTTTTAAGTCTCTATTTTTTTACAGACTAGAAGACAATCTGGTGACTAACCATTCACATAATTTTAAAGAGAAAATTCAGAAATCGTTAGTTTAAATAAAAATAGATTCTAACATTTTAATCTTCTGTAAAATTTGCACCATCTTCAATGTCATTCTAGTATTTATCCCATAGGAACCCTATTTTCCTTTAACACACCACCTTCTACAAGAAACATTGATAAATATTAAATTGTAAGGCCTAACTTATAAAAAGTGATAGCTAGAGCAACATCTATCAAAGAAGGCTTGGTTAAACCCAAGCTTATCACCTCATATAGAAGTTCTTTAATTGCAGCATCCAAAGTGGGTAACGGATGACAATGTAAGATAGCGGTACAAATAGATTCATATTTAGGAGAAGGAGCCATAAAAACTTGAAAAAGATGAAGGTGATCTACACTTATAATATCTTGGGCCAACTGATTCCATATAGGCTTAATGGTGTCAAGAAAATCATTAACAGATTGTCCTGAGTCTTGTCTTAAGGTTATAGAGAGTAGTGAGAAGTTGATATATAATAGTGTGTAAGTCCTATTATTTTATATCAATTAAACAAAAAATCTCATTTTCCTTTTGCAGTATCAAATGTAGCAAATTGTATATTGATGGATAGATGGAATAGAGTATTAGAAGATGAGACAAGCGTTTGTTCAGTATTTCTGTAACAGAAGGATAATACAATTATATGATATACACCTATACAATAGAAGACTAGTTGAGGCCTAACTAACTATAGCCACTCAAGTCCTAATATCTCTAACATAGAAAACCTGTTAATGATTTAATGATTTTTGCTATCCCAATCTTCAAGGCGGTCAACATATTCATCATCATCTTCTGTAGCAATCTGAGTTGGTTCAACAATATCACCACTAACAATACGCCAAAGCTTACACCAATTCAAAAAACTGTTCATACATTGAGACCATCGGGTGTAATTGGTACATACCATCCAAAATCGTTCTTATAAGCTGAGAAACCTCAATTTTATCCATACCAAAAAGAAGAATAAGATTAACAACTCTGCCCAGTTCAGGAAAACTGATAATAGCAGAACAAAGTAATAAAATCAAGATGGGCTGCAGGAGTGGAAGGAGGAGAAGAAAACAGAGAAAAAAAATTAGGCTAGGGCTCTGATACCATATATGTTAGGAACAATATGAATTATATATCTTTCTTAAATATCATTAAAAAGGATGTACTCCCCTCTCTCTCTCTCTCTCTCTCTCTCTCTCTCTTAATTTTTCTATCTTAATATTTTTTTCTTTATATATATATAATAATACATATTGCAATGGATTTTCATCCAGCGAGATTAAACTTATTCATGAGAGTCAAATCACACTCCATCTCATTAACACTTCACGAGTAAACTCAATATTATATTATATTTTAATTAAAACAAACTAATTTCCTTCTAATTGAACTATACTTAAAAATGCTAGTCTTGAACAATTATCAAGTTTGGGAATGGATATGGTAGGGGGTTGATAATGTTGGCACCTAAAAGAGAATACTCCACGTAATCTTCCACCAACATTTTCCATGCTAAGTTAGTATGAGTATACTCTTTCCTCCACTATTCCCTGCTTAATCCGACAAATAAGCATAACTATACAAGGTTGGACTGAATTAAGTCACTGAACTAAAATTTGGTTGTCGGGTTGAACTTTGTCCACACTAATAAAACAGCAAATTCTAGAGAGTTAGCCACTGGACTAGCTAGAACAAAATGCAGACCTCAAAATTAACTAGATATGTTTTTTTGCGTTAAATATTTAAATTTTACACAGATAGATTTTGATGGTGAAAATGATGACCACCCTTTCAAGATTCACTCTTTGGAATTTAACTTTGCCTCCTCAGCATTATCTTTATCTCTCAACCTGTGAAACAGTAGAAAAAATCCCATGTAGTTAACAGAGGAAAAAAGTGAGGAAATTAAATTCATAGTCTGGGGACCTCAGATCAGATAGATTAACACAATGAATTAAGCGTTCGTATGTCGTTTAAGAATGGGTTTTGTGTTTACCATGAATGATCAGGATTTTCTAGAACTTTATATTAATCCGGAGTGACCTCCATCAACCACGAGCCTGGGAAAAGATCTTGCAAGAATCCAGTATGGAGAAAACTGGATTAGTTATTGGAATTGAGGTGAGAAATGGTTAAAATTACAATCTTTTGATTAAGGCTTTTAATTACATCAATCTCCTTCTGAATAGCTCTGGGCCTTTTCTTGGGTTTTCTGGGTGGTTTGACACCGGTAATGGCAGTGAAATCAGCTTCAATCTCTTCTCTGGAGAGAGCGATTGAAAACTTACTCTTCTGCGGCTGCGGCGCTAAGTTCACTACTTTTCCAGTTCCGTCGCCAGCTCGGCGACTACGCAAACTCCACGGGCCGGCAGCAGCGGGGTTTGAATCATCCTCCTCTTCAGTGGGTTTCTTATCGCCATGGAGATCAGTCATCAGCTTCTCGATATCATCATCGTCAGCCACAGGGTTAATCGGAGAAATTCGCTGCACCTGATTGCTACCGCCGTGCTCATCAGGGTGATCACTGGAAGAATTGCCGAGCTTCTTGCGACGGATGTGTTTCTGGTGACCCCATTTGAGGCACGAGGGCAATGTGAAGTTGTGAAGCGGCCTAGTTGCCGGATTAGGCTCCTCTCTTTCTCTCTCTACGTTCGCAGCCATTAGGCTCCTCTCTTTCTCTCTCCGGAGTGAATGTTTTTCCCGGATGAGCGACGACGGTTACGTTTCGAAAAACCAACGGCGGTTACGTTTCGGAAAACTAAAGACGTAATGAGTAGTTGGATAGTGTCTGTATGTGTAAGAAATTTATTAATTAAAAAACTCACTCGCTCACCCACCCATTCACTCGCTCACCTGTGAAAGCAAAACATTAGAGGAATAGAGGAAGGGGCGGCTTGTGGGCGGCTTGCGTGCGGGGGGGGGGGGGGGGGGGGGGGAGGGGGGGTGGGGATAGAAAAATCACCAGTAAATCTAGGTTCGGTAATGTGTGTCTATATATGGAGGACTGGTTCGGTGGAAGGATTGCAGGTGTTTGTAGTAGAGTAGAGACTAGAGAAGTGAGGAATGACGTGCGGGTGGGGTGGGGTTAGGGGTGGCTGTCTCTATTTTGGGTTCTTATTTGATTTATAGCCCTAAAAACAAACAGAGTGAAGGATTTTTTAATTTTTTTTGTAAATTTTTCTTTTCAAAAATATAAAAATAAAAAAGGCAGTGCGTTACTAGGCACCAAAACTGTCTAGCATGAGCGTGCAACGCACGGGCATGCTAAAGGCATTGTGTGCTGCCATGTATTTTTTAAAAATATTTTTTCTCTCTCGTCTACTCAACATTAAAAAAATAATAATAAATAAATAAATAAAACAAACCAAAACTATCTAAAAGAGGAAGGGAGGGGTGAATAAGCTCATCCACGCGTTAGCAAAGGCTTCTATTTCTCAAACTGATTCCTCTTGTTGGTTATATTTTATTCCGCATTGTATGAACAATTTTATTAATGAAAATTCTCCTTTTATCCTTAAAAAAAAAAACAAAATTAAATGCAATATTGTATCATTCTTTCTTAATGAGCATGTATCTACCAGAGATCCCACACCTAGAAGTTCCCAATTTCTTTCATCATAATTCTTGGTCAATTGACTGACCTTCTGTCAAGCTTTGTAAGTACCTCCTACTGTTTTTAAGAAAAAATTACTTATATATCACAGAAATGAATCAGACAATTAACATGTACATTATATAACAAGTTACCTGAATCTCTTTCAGCAATAACTTGTTGATACTTCAAAGTGAACTCTAAAAATTCCTTTTCAGATTTAAAGCTGCGTTTTGCATTCTTTCGTTTTGCTTCAGAGGCTTCCTAAAATACCAAATGTGCAAAATAATAATAACAAGCTTTGGTAAATAATAAAGCCTTTCTACAATACTACATAATAACATCATTACTATGTTGAAATACTAATATTAATTTCATAAAAAGAAGGAAAATGCCAAAACAATGATAAGAAATATGAAAAGTAAGGACCATCAATCAGCTAGCAGTAAAGCATTAACTAAACTAATTATAATAAGAAGCATGCATTTGATAGAAAATTACACACTACAAATTATGATCACAATTCACAAAAGTTAACAGGGATAAGCATACCTTAAAGGCTGGCTGGAAATCAGTTTGAGCCCCACCCTTCTCACCTCCAAAGTCACCAGGTGGACCTCCTCTTGGGCCACCGCGATACCCAACCCTATCACCAAACCTGCCCTCGCCATCACCAAATATCCAAAATACAAATCAAGGCACGCAGGCCATCTACCAAGACTATAACTATCTAAGCTTGGTCCTCGTGTCCATCTAGCGCATTCCGAAGCTATTGATCTGCACCTGAAAAACATGCGATGTAACAACCGTCAGTGAATAATGCTGGTAACCCACTTCCACGCGTTAAGTACAATATAGATAGATATAAGAATACCATTTTGAGACTAGAATACATATATAATCCTAAGCAACTCTAGCTTTTAAAACCAAGATCAGGACTCGAGACACAACAATAGACTGGACATTATAAAACCACACAAAGGTACTAGCATGCATCCTATCCTAAAATCACAAGACAAGATAATAACAAGGCTCAACAGTAACAGACAATGTCAACAATTGGACTCAACAACAATCAATAACAACAAGCAGTCAACAGAGAACACATCCATGATCCAACCTTATGCCAAGTTCCAACCATTACTCCTCTTCATCATTATATCAGTTCCAACATGTACCTCCAGGTCACCTTATAACGCTTACCTTATCCCTCCGGAGCACGCATGCTCCTCACCGACATACCACCAACAAAACCACCCACATGGTAGCACCACAGTACCATTCGCATGACCCGTGCCTATAGCACTATAATCAAGGGGTCAGTGCCTATAGCACTAACATGGCACCGCAGCGTGCGCTTATAACTTGATCCATGCCTTTAGCAAGCAAATCAAGGGTAGTCTGTGCCTATAGCACAATTACCGATCACTCGTTGTGCTAACCGCCAACAAATATTTTCCACCAATCACATCTCTTTCCTCATCATGGACAAATCAATCACAACAATCAATGCACAGTGATAACAACAACCAACAATCACTCAATCAACAACGATAATCAATTCACAGCAATACAACAATCAACAACAATAACCATATCACACAACTCTACAAACTGCGCCCGAAACATCACACAAGACATCATAAACACCAACCGGGGCACGAGAAAATGACAAACGGGATAAAACAGCACAACACACCGCCCGTACCAGCGGGTGGTCAACCACCCCGCCATCCACCCGCCGGCGGGCGGCAATGTACCAGCGGGTACACGGCGGGTGGTCGTCCACCTGCCGTCCACCCGCTGGTACGGGAGACGGTACCCGGCGGGTGGGCGGGTGGTCAGGTGGGGGTTCATCCCCCCACCGACCCCCCGCTGGTATAATGGTAATCCGGCATTTTCCCTTTCGGGAATTCATCAGTTAAACCCAAAACCAAGTCCAAACACATCCCAACACATACCAACAACAACATGGACACAAACGACAAGAATTAAACCAAGAAACACCACAATTATACCCTAAACACGATCCCTAAACATGCCAAGACTCGAGATTAAGCACATAACGGTCCAAGAGCATCAAGAACCTCAATATCATCAAGAAGCCTATATGCAAAGCCCTAACCTTGAATCAATACCCGAGCATGCATGAACCCACCCAAGAACACCAAAAACATCACAACAACCAGATTTACAATATAAACCCTAAGGATAAGCTCTAAACATAATTAAATACATGAACATATTAAGACCACACAGGACCATCAAGAATATCAAGAATAACAATAATCCATACCACAGATTCCTAAAGACAAGCTCTAACAAAGCACAAATACAAAATCATTCATTCAATCATTCAAAGGAGCCAATCGATAAAAGATAGCAAGGAAAATAGGTTTTGTAAGACATGGGCTACCTCTTAGCCTTAATTAATCCTCCCTTGGCTATTAGGGTTCTTTTCCAAGATTTCCTTCTGATTGATTTCCCTAGGCTTGATATACACACACACATACACACACAATCCATTTTTGTTTTTATGTGCTTAGAAGCTGCGAAGGAAGAGGAAGCTGACAGTCTTAAACTCCAAAAATTGGCTGCACAGGCAATTAGTGATTTGGTCTCTTAATATTGTTATTTTTGTGCTTGTTTCACCTCTTGGCATTTTCTCCCTTTTTAATAATAATTTGCCATTGTTTATAAAATTATTGGGTTTAAGGTAATTAACCATAAATAGTGCTTATGGAATACATTATTCTAACTATATGTTGGTTTTCATAAATGCAATTTTCTGGTTATGATACACAATATGTCTAGGTGAACTGGATGGTGTTTTCTTTAAGGGAAATAATAGAGATGCCTTTTACATGATTTAACTTGATAATCAAGAATTTAGGACTATTCTGAGAAGGCAACAAGAGCCAAGAAGTGATAATCTACATTCTAATAGATACAATATGCAAAAGGCTTAATCTCTTAAATGCTTGTTTGGGACAATGTGTCATCTATGCTGGCAAGGAACTTTACTGTGTTTGCTTGTTTGATACCCAGATCCTGTTGTAGTTTAGATGCATTTTTTTAACGTTACTAGGATTCTTGATGACTTGGAACAACGGAACACTTATGAATATCTTAGAATATAATGCATCTTTTTGTTGTTGTCTTTCTGTTTTATGGGTGTGGTTAGACATTATTCATGTAAAATTTGTAGGTAAACTTTCTAATAATTAGCACAAAGGTAGTGCATACTTTATTGACTGATGTAATTTTCTCAAAACTGGGTTGGCTATATATATTAGGTAGACAAGATACTCAGTTTTCTCCCATTAAGTTTGATGCGGATTAAAAGTTTTTCTCTAAAGTAATCTCATGAGTTCTTTGTTGCAGATTGAAAACGAATATAGACCAGTGATGATTTTCCAGTTGCAATGCAGGTAATCCTTGTTCTCCCTTTTACAGATTTTCTTGACAGTATTTGTGGAATAATTTATGTGTTTACAAATCTTGAATTTTTATTTGTTTATGACCTCAAAAGTGCTACTGCAGTATACAATAATAGGATTAGTCCAGACTTTATTTTTTTTATTGTAAGATTCATAAATTTCAATATATTTTGCAATTGAAAATCTTTTGCTGCTTCGTACCCTCCCTCGTGCTGATTTAATTCTTGTTAAATACTCTCTACACTGCCAAAGACACCAGAGTCACCTGTAGCAGGCAGAAACTAAAATTTTTTTAAATAAATAATATATGAATAGGCGCCTGTTCCTTATGAGAAACAGACGCCTATTCTAAATTTTTTTAATTTTTTAAAACTAAAGGCGTCAGTTCTTCATGGGGAATAGACGCCTAAAGTCTAGACGCCTAAAGTCTACTTTAGGCGACTGCGTACAACAGACGCCTATAGTCAAAACTTTCAGCGTCTTGTACATAGACACCTGTTGTAAAACAGACGCGAATGAGTTTTTACAACAGTCGCGTAGCCTTTTTTGTACTAGTGTAGGCCAGTGCTCTGATACCATATATGTTAAAAACAATATGAATTGTATATATTTCTTAAATATCATTACAAAGGATGTACTCCTATATATATATATACAAACGGTAATATATATAAAAAAAAATGGAAAAAACAATCAATAAAAATAATAAACCAAATTACATACCTAAATTAAAAGCAGAATATACGTACACTAACAACAAAATACATATTGCAGTGGACAATTCTCATCCAGTGAAATCAAACTTATTTACCTGCAGATTCAAATCAGACTTGTGCCATCTCATCCACGTCCCATGAGTAAACCTAATATTTTATTTAAAACATGCTAATTTCCTTCTAATTGAACTATAATTAGATTTTATCCTTTTTACATAATACATATTGCAATGAATTTTTTCCAACGAGATCAAACTTATTTATGAGAGTCAAATCAGACTCCATCTCATTAACACTTCACGAGTACACTCAATATTTTATTTTGAAACAAACTAATTTCCTTCTAATTGAACTATTCTTAAAAATGCTAGTGTTGAACAAGTATCAAGTTTGATAATGCTAGTCGGACAAATAAGCATAACTATACAAGGTTGGACTGAAGTCACTGCACTGAACTAAAATTCGGGTGCCCAAAAACATGAAACAAACAACCCGGCAATTTGGTTGTTGGGGTTGAACTTTGTCCGGTATAACATAACAAAGTCTAAGAAAAAGATAATAATGGAATCTCTGTAAAAGCAAGAATATAAGTGCAACTGAAATAGAGCAATGATAGCTAGAAAATATCACAGAAAATTTAGGCAAGCTAGAGAAGAGAACTCAAAACTTTTAATTTGTGTCAGAGAATTGAACTATAGCAAGCATTCTACAGCACAACACGTTCATAAAAGCACAAAGTTGTAAGTACGAGGACTTAGGTTGATATTTCCAACAAACCTGGCCTGTCCCAACATTAACTCTTTCAAGATTAATGTTGACGGTGAAAATGCAGACCTCAAAACTAGATAGATTTTGAAGGTGAAAATGATGACCAGCCACCCTTTCAAGATTAACTCTTTTTCCACTTTGAAATTTAACTTTGCCTCCGATCCTATGAAACAGCAAAAAAAAAATCCCATGTAGTTAACAGAGGAAAAAAAGTGAGGAAATTAAATTCATAGTCTGGGAACCTCAGATCAGATAGATTAACACAATGAGTGAAATTTAAGTTAGAGAGAAAAGGAGGAAGAAGATGAATAAAGCGTTCGTAGTTTAAGAATGTGTTTTGTGTTTACCATCAATTTGATCAGGATTTTCCGGACTTTTATATTTATCATTTTATCCGGAGTAATCTCCATCAACCACGAGTGTGGGTAAAGATCCTGCAAGAATCCAGTATGGAGAAAACTGGATTAGTTATTGGAATTGAGGTGAGAAATGGTGAAAATTATAATCTTTTGATTAAGGCTTTTAATTACATCAATCTCCTTCTGAATAGCTCTAGGCCTTTTCTTGGGTTTTCTGGGTGGTTTGACACCGGTAATGGCAGTGAAATCAGCTTCAATCTCTTTTTTGGAGAGAGTGATCGAAAAACTTACCTTTTGCGGCGGCGCTAGTTCACTACATTTCCAGTTCCGTCGCCAGCTTGGCGACTATGCAAAAGTCCACGGGCAGGACGCAGCGGGGTTGGAGTACGTCCTCCTCTTCAGAAGGTTTCTTATCGCAATTGTCCGGCCTTTCCCTTGCATGGAGATCAGTCATCAGCTTCTCGATATCATCGTCATCCGCGGGGGAGTTAATCGGAGAAATTTGCTCCACCTGATTGCTACCGTCGTCCTCCTCGGGGTGATCACCTGAAGAATTGTCGAGCTTCATGCAAAGGAGGTGTTTTTGGTGACCCCATATGAGGAACGAAGGCAATGTGAAGTTGTGAAGCGGTCGAGTTGTCGGATTAGGCTACTCTCTTTCTCTCTCATCGTTCCGAGTAATTATTTATGTCATCTCTCACACTTTCTAGATAGAACAAATGCAAGGATTAGAGTTCTTGCTTTTCCGGGATGAGCGACGGGGTAGGGGTGGGGCTAGGGTTAGGGGTGGTTGTTTCCATTTTGGGTTCTTATTTGATTTATATCCCAAGAAACAAATGGAGTAAAACATATTTTTTTGGGTCAATTTTTCCTTTTAAAAATCAAGGGTTTTGACTTTGTATAAGGAGTTGTCCAACCCCCAAATGACAAGAATCGAACACCCAAATATTATTTACCTAATTTTCTTCCCGATTAAATAAAAAAATATAGAAATTAAAAAGACAACCGTGCGAGTTAATGGGAACCAACATTGTCTAGAGTGAGCATGCACATGCTAAGGGCATTGGGTGCTGTCATGTATTTTTTTAATACTTTTTCTCTCTCGTCGACTCACATAAATAAAATAAAATAAAATAAAAACACAATACAATATAAAACAAAACAAAACTACCCAAAAGGAGAGTGGAGATCAGAGGGGAGGAGATTTATTACAAAACATTTTTTTGGTGAATTTTCTTCACAAAAGTACAAGAAAAACCATTTCTCAAATTTTAAGGAAAAAGTTATGTTTTTTTTAAGGGAAAATTGTAAATAATGCCCCTCTATAATATGCCAATTATCAATGTCACCCCTGAATTATAAGTTGTGTAAATGTTGCCCCTCAATTATCAAAATGGTGCACGTATAGCCCCTCCCGTAACAGACATGTGGTTCCTCACCGCTGTCCATCGCTAGTACTTCGAATCGAGGGAGGGAAAAAATAACTAAATTACATATTTACTTCGACTTAACGGTGTCATACACTAACGGGGAACCACATGTCTGTTACGGGAGGGGCTATATGTGCACCGTTTTGATAATTGAGGGACAACATTTACACCACTCATAATTCAGGAGTGACATTGATAATTGGCATATTATAGAGGGGCATTTTTTACAATTTTCCCCTTTTTTAATCACTATACAAGTGTACATGAGTGCAGCAACACTACATAGCATCGGAGCGCACTTGCACATGCCTGCAGAGATGATTAAGTGGTTGCCACATTTTTTTAAATACCTTTTTATCACTATTCTCATACATGAAAATTACAAGTACAATTATTGAGATCGAACAACCTCTTGCACGAGTCAGGTGTTGTGCTCGCTAAGAGCATTAAATTTTTTTAAAAAAATTGGCACATATAATAAAGGATGAGAGGGGGTGGGGGTGGGGTGGTTAAGATTTGAGAGACTTAGACTGTGAAAGGTTGTTATTTCTTTTAAATATTCTCACTAAGTTTGCTTAAATATTATATATATAAAGCATTGGTGCGCATTAGTACACGCCAACACTGTCTGGCACTACACGCGCACGCTAAGAGCATTAGATGGTGGGCATATTTTTTAAATAATTTTTCTTTCTTGAGCACCCGACATATCAAAAACAAGAAAATAAAAAATGAAAAACAAAAAAGAGCGACGGTTTCGGAAAACCAAAGACGTAAAGAGTAGTTTTATAGTGTCTGTACGAGTAAGAAATTTATTGATTATAAAACTCACTCACTTGTGAAAGCAAAAGAAGATCCTGAACGGATCGGGGGAAAGGTGGTTGTCATATGCGCGGAGTGGAGCAAAAATTGATGAATTCTGGAAATTTCTAGAGATAGAAAGGAATTTGTAATTTAATTGAGATAGAAAAATTACACACACACACACACACACACACACACACACACACACACACACACACACACATATATATATATATATATATATATATATATATATATATATATATATAAAGCATTGGTGTGCGTTAGTACATACGAACACTGTCTGGCACTACACGCGCACGCTAAGTGCATTGGATGGTGGGCATGTTTTTTTAAATAATTTTTCTTTCTTGAGCACCCGACATATCAAAAACAAGAAAAAATAAAAAATGAAAAACAAAAAAGAGCGACGACGATTTCGGAAAACCAAAGACGTAAAGAGAAGTTTTATAGTGTCTTTACGAGTAAGAAAATTATTGATCATAAAACTCACTCACTTGTGAAAGCAAAAGAAGATCATGAACGGATCGGGGAAGAGGTGGTTGTTGTTTGCGTGAAGCGGAGCAAAAATTGATGAATTATGGGGATTTCTATAGAGAGAAAGGAATTTGTAATTTAATTGAGATAGAAAAATTACCAGAAAATGTCTATTATGTGACGTATATGGAGGAATGGTTTGGTGGAAGGATTGCATGTGTTTTGTAGTAGAATAGAGACTAGAGAAGTGAGGAATGACGGGGCGCGGTGGGGTAGGGGTGGAGTTAGGGGTTGTTGTTTCCATTTTGGGTTCTTATTTGATTTATAGCCCTACAAACAAACAGCGTGAAGAATTTTTTGTCAATTTCTCTTTTCAAAACCCAAGGGTTTTGGTTTCGTATAAGGTGTCCAACCCCCAAACGACAAGAACCGAATCTCATCTTATGACTAAAAAAAATAATAAGTGAGACTTCTCATTGACTAGACTAATGTCCTTGCAGAAGAGGGAAAGAGAAGAAGTTTATTGCAAAGCATACATTTTTCTAATATTCTGCGCAAAAGTTAAAGAAAAAATTGGTTCTCTGAATTTTACAGAAAAAGAAAAAATGTCAATGGTATGTGTAAATGTGCACACTAACACTGCATAGCATGCATGTGCACTCGCACGCACCTACTGAGACCATTAAGTGGTTGCTATGTTTTTTTTTTTTAATGCGTTTTTATCAATATTCAATTGGACTACCTACCAAAAAAGTGTTATAAAAAACTAACCCAAAAGGGGTGACCAAGTGAATAGAGCACAATTCTCATACATGAAATCACAAGTACAATTCTTGCCAAAAAGTGTTGGAGTCTTGGTGCAGTGTTGTGCGCTCTAATAATATTAAATTCATAACTTTTTTGGCACACATAATAATGAAAATTGAGGGAAGGGGGAAGGGGTGGTTAAGATTTGAGAAGAGTTAGATTGTGAAAGGATGTTATTCCCAATAAACATTCTCATTGAGTTTAATTTGCTTCATTCTTTCATTATTCACCTAATTCTCTTCCAATTAAATACGGAGGAAAAAATATAAAAATTTAAAAGGCATTGGTGTGCATTAGTGGACACTAACACTGGATGCGCATGCTAAGGGCATCGAGTTTTACCATATATTTTTTTAATACTTTTTCTCTCTCGTCGACTTGATATTAAAAACACAAAATAATAAAAAATAAAAAATAAATGAAACAAAACTACCCAAGAGGGGAGGGAAGAGGAGGGGAGGAGATTATTACAAAATATAAAATTTTCCAAATTTTGAGGGCCACTGTGTAAGAAAAAAGCATTTTCCGGATTTTTACTGAAAAAAAAAAAAGAAAAAAAAAAAAGGAAAGAAAGTATATGTGCACCAAAACTGCACTGCACAAGTTTGCTAAGAACATTAATTGGATTCCATGTTTTTTAAAATACCTTTATCTCACTCCTTAACAGGAACTACCAAAAAAAGTAATTTAAAGAAAAAAAAAACCTAACCTAAAAGTGGTGGCAAAGTGGGGGCATAATTCTTGTACCTAAAAGTCAAAGGTACAATTTTGATAAAAAAGAAAAAAAAAAAAAAAAAAAAAAACGTATTAGTTGAGTGTTAGTGCGGGCACAATGCACTCTAAGAGCATTAAATTCATCACTTAAGAGCATTAGGTGGTGACCATGCTAAGTGATTGAGAGTTAGTACGGGCACAGGAAAGCACGCATTTTGGTAGATACTATTCATTGGTACGCGTGTATGCACCACCACTGCATAGCAGGCGCATTTAGTGTGTTCCATGTATTTTAATTCACTTCCACTGGATTTATAAAAAAAAAAAAAAAAAAAAAAAAAAAAAAAACCTACTCCAAAAGAGTAGAGCATAATTCTCTTACCTAAAAGTCACAAATACAATTCTTGCAAACAAACACTTGCTCAAGTCTTAGTGCCGGTATAGTGTGATCCAAAAGCATTTCATTCCCTTAGGACACACATGGATATTCTCATGACTCATGAGTTCCTAAGAGGCATTTCATAAAACATATTATTGTGTTCTTGACATCTCATACTGACATTTTCTCAAAGGTGGAGTATGATTAATTAACCCCTCTCTTCGAGATTAGATAAGCACGGTCCACACACACGGTATAACATAACAAAGTCTAAGAAGAAGAATTTAATGGAATGGAATCTCTGTATAAGCAAGAATATAAGTGCAACTGAGATACAACAAATGGTAGCAGGAAAAACATCACTGCAAATTTAGGCAAGCTAGAGAAGAGACTCAAAAGCTTTAATTATTAAATTTTACACAGATAGATTTTGATTGTGAAAATGGTGAACTTTATATTTATCTAGAGTGATCTCCATCAACCACGAGCCTGGGAGAAAATCTTGCAAGAATCCAGTATGGAGAGAACCAGATTAGTTATTATTGGAATTGAGGTGAGAAATGGTGAAAATTAGAATCTTTTAAATAAGGCTTTTAAATACATGAATCTCCTTCTGAATAGCTCTGGGCCTTTTCTTGGGTTTTGTGGGTGGTTTGACACGGGTAATAGCAGTGAAATCAGCTTCAATCTCTTGTCTGGAGAGAGCGATTGAAAACTTACTCTTCTGTGGCTGCGCTAAGTTCACTACATTTCCAGTTCCGTCACCAAGTCCGCGATTACGCGAAATCCACGGGCAGGCGGCAGCGGGGTTAAGTTGGAGTCCTCCTCGTAAGAGGGTTTCTTATCGCCATTGTCCGGCCTTTCGCTTTCTCCTGTGTGCTCGGCCGCTGCACGGAGATCAGTCATCAGCTTCTCGATATCATTGTCGTCAGCGACGGGGCATTAATCGTCCTCCTCGGGGTGATCACCGGAAGAATTGCCGAGCTTCATGCAATGGAGGTGTTTCTGGTGACCCCATTTGAGGCACGAGGGCAATCTGAAGTTGTGAAGCGGCCGATTTGTCAGATTAGGCTCCTTTTTTTCTCTCTCAATTCTCAAAATTTGCAGATAGTATAAATGCAAGGGTCGAAGTTCTTGTTTCTTTGGGACGAGCGACGGCGGTTTCAGAAAACGCATTGATGCGCGTTAGTGGGCACTATCACTGTCTAGCATGTGGCGCATGCTAAGGGCATTGGGTGCTGCCATGTATATCTTTTAATACTTATTCTCTCTCGTCCATTCAACATTAAAAAAAATAATAATAATAAAAAACACACAAAACAATAAAAAAAAAAAAATTAAATAAGAAAACTACCCAAAAGGGGAGGAGAGAGGGGAGGAGATTTATTACAAAATATTTTTCTTTTCGGAATTTTCTGCTCAAAAATAAAAGAAAAATCGTTTCTTGAATTTTACGGAAAAACCATTTCTTGAATTTTACAGAAAAACCATTTCTTACACGTCGAGCGGACACAGCAGCAAGCAAGGAAAAACGACGCATTTCTCGACGCGTCGAGCCCTCGTCTCGACGCATCGAGATTTTCCTGAACACCTCGAAAAATTGGAGGCCTGGTCTCAACGCGTCGAGCAGACGAAGGCCCAGATTGCGTTTTCAGCTCGTTTTCACACAGAATTTTCCTATTCACTCCGGGATTGGTTCTAGCTATAAAATCCCACATTCCTCAACCCAAAGGGACATTCAGAGATCTTTGAAGACAAGAAAGAGAAGAAATCAAGAGCCACAAGTTGTCTTGAGAAGCAAGAAGAAAGCTAGGGAGATTTGAGAAAATCGCTTGGTTCATTCTTGTACTCTCTTTGATAACTTGTAATTCCTTTAATATATTTGTTATGTATAATTTAGTCATGCTTGGCTAAATTCCTTTAGAGGTTCTTCGGTAAAAATGTTTATGAACCTATGTGTCTGTGCTCTCAGATTCTTTAATATATTATTATTTGGGTTTTAAACTTGTGTTGCTATTGTGTTTATTATTGTTGTTACTAGTAGTTCAGGGCCCATATTACTTGTTTCATTGCTTTGTTAATGTCATAACGGAAGTTGGGCATAATTTAGAGTACACACAATTGCACTTAACTGTTGCACTTTGGGAGATGGCATATATGTTAGGGAAGTTTAATTCTTGATTATTGCGCATCGGAGGATGGTAGTAGTTAGGAGTTAATTATGAATGTTTGATCTGTTATTGTTGAGTGTTTATATCACGGGAGTAAATAATCACTAGGGTTAGAGATTACATGAATAACTCTATACCATCTTTGCATTCTCACACTTGTTTAAACGCATATTTAATATTGCACTTAAGTTAGGCACTAGGGGATTAAACACTTGAATCCCATGAATCCTATCTTCTCTCTATTGTTTACAAAACCCTAATATTTTGCTTTGCTTTATTTATTTAATGCAACCATTCAAGATAATCATTAGGATTAGCTTCATAAGTAGAATAAATTAGTAGCTAGTGCTTAATACAACCACTTCCCTGTGCATCGATTACTCGATACTTCGTGTATTATTTGTTTGAAAATATACTGCAACCACACCACGACGCCGCACCACGCCATTTCTCCGTACAACACCCGCCGCCACCGCACCACACTACCGCCGCACCAACGCCATTTTGTTCTTCTTCTCCACACAACACCCACAACTACCGCACCACCGCGTCTTCCATTCCACCGTCCGCCACCACAACTGTCGTCCCACCGCCATTGTCGTGCCAACGCCTCTGCTGCGTCACGTCCCTCCAGTTCCTCCACGTAGAGCCGAAAAGTGGAAGAGAGCAAGAATGGATAGGTCAGTAAATTTTCGCACAGAAGCAACTATATTGGTCGCGGGAAAATTTTTAAGTAAATATGTTATAATTTTCAACATTAATAGTTATGTTGAATGAAATGTACAAAATATAATAGTAATTATTAATGAATATTTTTATATATGTAAGGATATTCTCGAGTTGCAAGATCCTCAAGGAGAGGATATGGCAAAAAACGCGTGTTAGAACCATGGGGAGAGGATATGGCATAAAACCCGTATTTGGCCATGCAAAACATCGTCAAACGCCTACAAAAGATGTCCAACGATTAGTTGATGCTTCTGTTTCTGTGGCGTTTGAAAAACAATGTCAGTACTTGATGCAGCAATTAAGTCAGGAATTTGAAGGACAAATTGTTGAGATGATATGATGCATTTGGTTTTATGCAGACTCCTATTCACCAATATGCACAATCAAAGTCGGGGGATGACATATGTGTGGATGATGAGCCACATACTCTATTTGACCGAGCTTATTTAGGAGTTTATAGCTTATTTTAAGCTACTAATAAGGTATAAGTTCTGTTTGGTAATGTTCCCAAAATAAGCTAATAGCTTAAAATAAGAGCTTATTTTGAAAAGGTACGACCTTAGCTAGGTAGCATTTCAAAAATAAGCTAGTAGCTAGCTTCCTAACTTTTTTTTACATCTTTATCTTTATTATTTTAAATAAATGAGATCATTTACCTTTACCAATTAAAACCCTTTTGGCCTTTATCTATTCTCCTATAATTTTATTCATCCTCTTCCGCAACTCTTTATCGCCCAGCAACTTCTTAAAGTTCTAACTCCAATCATCCGTTCATAAATAAATGACATCATTTACCATTCCCAATTAAAAAAAACATCTTTTGTTTTAATTTAATATATATCTCATATATATGATAAAAACAAAAACTTTTTTTTTATAAATTAAATATATCCCATATTTAATAATATAAAAATAATATAATAATCACATCATTTAAATTTTATGAAAATGTTATTTTTAGTCTTTCTACCTTTATCAGCTTATCAAAAAACTAATTTTACCAAACACTTTTAAAATTAATAAGCTAGTTAACCGCTCTTCAGTTTTCAGCTTCTAGCTTATAGCTTTCAGCTACCTTTTCAGCTAGGTTTGCCAAACATAGCCACAATCTCAAAGTGAAAAAGCTAGTTCCCCAGACCCTTTTACTGATTTACCGGAGGTAAGTAATCGTTTATAGTTAATCTTATTATTATTATTTATTAATAACATTTTATATGATTCTTAATTAAGAATTAATGCAGTTAGGGGCACGATGTCAAGTGTTCTTGGAAGATTCCATTAGACGTCCAGTGACATGTGGGACAACTTACACTGGTGGACAGGTTCACAAGCTTGTACTTGATGCAAATCAAGTGAAGGTGAGCGTAGATAAAGTTCTTGATCCAAGTGCAAATGTACCAATCCCCACCAGTGAGATTCAGCATTTAGGTGCTGCATATCACTACTTTATAATTTGGCTAAAGAAGCTAGTAGAGTTATGTACTCAAACTGATGAGGTATGTACACTGTAAATGTTTTTATTTTAAAATGGGATGTAATTTGCTTTTCTAAAATAATAATTCTTCTTTATATTAGAATGCATAGTTGAAAGAAAATGCCAAATTGACTTTTGAACCGGTAGTGCAATCTCATCATCATGAATTCACTTTAGCTAATCCGGAGTCTTTGAGTACAATATGCAAAACGGCATATAAAATAGATAGCAGTCTTGAACACAATCTTGTGATTCGTATGACTCGTGGTATTATGAGCAACATTACTTATGAGTTATAACTTGAGGGTCTAGAGATCATGAGTTTTTAAAATATGGAGACCATCGATAATTTTCTTTTTCAGTTCTTCATAAGGTAATAAGCACTTTAGTATTATTTGTTCATAATAGTTTTAATTTTATTTATCATCATAATTGTTACTACTAATAAATATATATATATATATATATATATATATATATATATATATAAACAGTAATATAAAAAAATGGAAAAACAATCAATGAAAATAATAAACCAAATTACATAGCTAAATTAAAAGCAGAGAATATACGTACACTAACAACAAAATACATATTGTGGATTCTCATCCAATGAAATCAAACTTATTTACCTGCAGATTCAAATCAGACTCGGGCCATCTCATCCATGCCCCATGAGTAAACCTAATATTTTATTTAAAACATGCTAATTTCCTTCTAATTGAACTATAATTAGATTTTCTATTTTTACATAATACATATTGCAATCACTACTACAGAAAAAGGATTTAACGTCGCCATTATGACGTCGGTTTTTCGAAAAACCGACGTTAAATATTTAAATTTAATTTTTATTTTTTTAAAAACACATACGGCGTCGGCTTTTTAGTACAGCCGACGCCATATCTATAATATAAAAAAAAAATAATTTATTATACAGCGACGGCTCTTTATAAATCCGACGTCGTATATCCAATAAAAAAAATAAAAAAAATAAATATAGTATACGGCGTCAGCGAATATAAAGCCGACGCCGTATACTCGAATTAAAAAAAAATATGTATATTATACGGCGTTGGCTACGTATATAGCTGACGCCGTATATACAGAATTAAAAAATATAATAATTAATATAGTATACGGCGTCGTCTAGGTATATAGCCGACGCCGTATACTCATTTCATTTCATACACAACGAAGACACATCAGATCAGAACAGATCAACACACCCTCATCATCTCATCGCCTCACCGCCGCCACCAAAACCCTCCACTACCGCCACTGTGCCTCGCTGCCACGCCGCCGGACGCCGGACGTCGTCATCGACGCATACACGGCAGGTACACCGTTGTCGCTATCCGCTGTCGCCATCCACCGCACTGACGCCATCTCCGCCGCTCTCCGACGCCGCCGCTACAGATCCGAAGCTCGGACGGACGCCGCCGCTCACCGGTCGCCTGTATCGCCGCTCCTCCACGCCCCCGGGGACGACGCCGCTCCTCCACGCCCCCGCGGACGACGCCGCTCCTCCTCGCCCGCCGCCACAGTCCTCCTCCTCCACGCTATCCGCCGTCGCCATCCACCGCACTGACGCCATCTCCGCCGCTCTCCGACGCCGCTGCTACAGATCGAAGCTCGGACGGACGCCGCCGCTCCTCCTCGCCCGCCGCCACAGTCCTCCTCCACGGTCGCCGCCGGTAACTACCGTATATATATATAATTTGTTTTGTAATTTATTAAAACTAGATTCAATTTAATTGCTATTTGCTATTAAGGTCAGATTCAACTATTAAGGTCAGATTCAACTATATAATATATTATTTTATTTGCTAATTACCCCTCAATTAAAGAATTTAAAGGGAGAAAAAGTATTAAAATTTAAAATAATTTCAAAATTTTCACAACCATTCGTTTCAACTAATCAGAATGGGTTTGCAAAAATCTCTTTTATTATAAGTATAATAATAAATTATTAAGATATTACAGTTTAGCATTATCTTGTTCTTATTCTTTAATTTCATCTGGGACTAATTAATATAGAACCCATTTTAATTATTTCCATCATAGTAAGCAATCTGTTTATAATTTGTTGTTTCCTTTTCTAATTGTTACTACGTATAGTTTAATTTTAATTTGGGTTAGTTAACCAACATAAATGACTAATTTTAGATTATTGTACTTCGCTATGTTATAGTAAAAGTTTTTAGTTCAAGCATCAAACTGGTGTAAATATATTTATTTGTGACCATTAGTTTATGGATAAATAATGCAAGTAATATAATAAATTAATTAACAATATATATATTAATAATATTAGCTTTAGTTTTTATGATTTTTTATGATAATATATTACAACATTTTAGTACACTAGAGTATGTTTTTATGATAATATATTAATGAGTAAATGTTCTATTTCTCGTTTGATTTCACTTCTTTAGGTGAAAATATTTGATTGGTTTATTTTTTGTTAGGCGTCAATCGGGTTTGACTAAGTTCAGTCCTTGCTGCGCTCCTCCTTCACTGTTCTCCGCCGATCTCGGGTACGCAATTTGTCTATTGTGTTTAGCAAGATTCAATTCACATTGTGTTTGACATGTTCTTTGGTTAGTTAGGATGTATAAGAAAGCATCTAGAAATGACAAATGGTTATTATTATTTTACTTAGATTGGCTTGTACGTGATGAATAAATGCTCTTTGTTTGCGTTCATTAAATGCTACTTGTTTGCACTTTGTAAATGCTAAAATTATTGTAGTTGTTGTAGTAGTTATTATTATCAAAATTTGTTAAAATAGTGTTAACAAATGTTTAATTAGAGTTATTATTATCTAGATTGGCTTTTACGCGATGGATAAAAGTTGGATGATAGCTAATCGACTTAGTACGGAATACGAAGATGGAGTTAGAAAATTTTTAGACTTTGCAAAGAATAACCTTCCGAATAGTAATAACAGGTGGTTGTGTCCTTGTAAGAAATGTTGTAATCAGAAAAAGTTAGGTGAAGAGGACATATATGATGATCTAATCGTTAATGGGATTAATCCATATTATACACAATGGATTTGACACGGTGAACGCGATGTGTCTACGACATCTAATGTGTATGTTGACAATGAAGATAATGAGTCTGAAGATCGGTTGGATGAAATGTTTCGCGATGTTGGAGAAGAGTTTACCAATCGGTCAAATGAGTTAGATGAATTATTGAATGATTCAAAACAACCGTTATGGCCGGGGTGTAGTAAATATTCCCGATTATCTGCTATATTAAAATTATTCAACTTGAAAGCTGGGAATGGGTGGAGCGACAAGAGCTTTACTGCGTTACTTGAAATAGTAAAGGACATGCTTCCAGATGGTAATGAACTTCCCAATAGTACGTATGATGCCAAAAAGATTTTGTGTCTAATGGGTATGGGATATACAAAGATACATGCTTGCCCTAACGATTGCATATTGTTTAGGAATGATTACAAAGACTTGCATGCATGTCCAATATGTGGGGCATCTCGTTATAAAACAAGCGAGAATGTTGCTGGTAAAGTACGTTTGAAAAGGTCACCAGCTAAAGTTTTGTGGTATCTCCCAATTCTTCCAAGATTTAAGCGTCTGTTTGCAAATCCAAGTGATGCGAAGAACTTAACATGGCATGCAGATCAAAGGATTTCTGATGGCAAGCTTCGACACCCGGCTGATTCTTCTCAATGGATAACATTTGATAATGCATTTCCTGAATTTGGTCACGAGGCGAGAAATCTTAGACTTGGACTTTGTACTGATGGTATTAACCCCCACGGGAATCTAAGTAGCAAGCATAGCTCGTGGCCAGTTATGTTGATAATTTATAATCTACCCCCTTGGTTGTGTATGAAACGAAAATACATATTATTATGTTTGATGATTTCTGGGCCAAAACAACCAGGTCATGATATAGATGTTTATTTGGCGCCTTTAATTGATGACTTGAAGCAATTATGGGATGAAGGTGTGTTAGTATTTGACGCATACCGAAAGGAGACTTTTAAGTTGCATGCAATGCTTTTTTGCACAATCAATGACTTTCCAGCGTATGGAAATCTGTCTGGATATAGTGTCATAAGGCATGCCCCATATGTGAAAATAATACATGTTATCATCAACTTGTTCATGGTAGAAAGACGGTATATATGGGGCATCGGAGATTTCTTGATAAATTTCACCCTTATCGAAAATTAAAAAAGGCATTCAATGGGGTGCAAGACTATACAGATGCTCCACAACCATTGACTGGGAATCAAGTATATGAACGAGTTGAATGCCTTCAAGTTACTTTTGGTAAGACTCAGAAGCTTAAATCTCAAAGAGGAAAGAGATCAAAATCTACAAATGAGAAGAGTCCGTGGAAAAAGAAATCTATATTCTTTGATCTTCCATATTGGAAGACACTAGATGTGAGACATAGTATTGATGTGATGCATGTGGAGAAAAATGTATGTGATAGTCTGGTTGGAACTCTTTTAGACATAAAAGGTAAGTCTAAAGATGGACTCAATGCTAGATTGGATTTGGTTGAAATGTGTATACGACCTACATTAGCACCACGTTCCGAGGGTAAGAAAACATATTTGCCTCCCGCTGCTCATACTTTATCAAGAAAGGAGAAAATAAGTTTTTGTGAGTGTTTACGTGGAGTAAAGGTACCACAGTGGTATTCATCAAATATCAGTAGACTTGTTAATATGCAAGATTTAAAGTTGGTGGGGTTGAAGTCTCATGATTGTCATGTCTTAATGCAACAACTATTGCCAGTGGCTGTTAGAGACATATTGCCTAAAAAGTTGAGATACACCATCATAAGACTTTGTTTCTTTTTCTATTTTAAAATATTAAATATGTATACTAATGGTATGTATACTGATAATATTTCTATTTTAAAATATAAAATAATTTACTTTTTAAAACTATAATTCTTACTTGTATTATAATTCACAGTTAAAAGACAATCCATGGACAATAGTATTGCTCTAGATTCTTTGACTGCTGAGTGCAAAAAGGCTTTTACAATAGCTCGCCGTTTCGAACAGAATCTTGTGATCCATGTGGCTCGTGGTATTATGGGCGCGATTGAGTATGACTTGCACCTTGAAAGTGTGGAGATATTGTGTTTCTTAAGTATGGACACCATCAATGTTTCTCTAGTTCAGTTCTTTATAAGGTAATAATAGTTCTTTATGATTGTTTATGCATAATAGTTTTATATTTACATTCTTGATTATTTATGTATAATTGGTTCTATTTGTGAATAGGGGTATTTAAATCAATTTTGAGTTGGCATCAAAAGACACTTATGGTTTCCTAGATCCATATTGGATTCAACCAAAAATGAATAATATAGAAGAAAGGAAATCATATATAAATGCCACCATGCAGTATGAGAAGAAAAATGTGTATTTAGCCCCATACGTTCTCAAGTAAGTTTTAATTACGTTTTAAATTAAAGTGCTTACATATAATATATTTTTATATTATATTATATTTACTTATTTACGTATAACTAATAAATTACTTATTTGTAGTGAGCATTGGATGCTGATGGCGATTTGTCCTAGATTAAATGAAATTTTTTGGTTTGATTCACTTGGTCATGGGCCGCGTGAAGACATTAAACATATAATGGAAACGTATGTAAATTTATATAATGAATTAATAGTTATTATTAAACAAGTGATGCCAAATATTTATATATATTTTATGTCTTATATGAATAGGTGTATGACTGCAACAAGCATGATGAGTGGAAAGAAACAATCTCGTTCATCGAAATGGACTACTTGTTTGGTAAGTACTTCTTTCACTTTGTAAAACATGCAAACTTATTGTTTTTTATTTCTATTTTAAAATAATTTTATTGTAATTCAAATGTAGTGTGCTATACAAAAAGGAAGCACCGAATGTGGTTATTATGTGATGAAATTCATGTGGGAAATTGTTTCCAACAACCTAAGCAAATGAATGGATAAGGCAAGTAATCTAATAATACATATTTCTTTTTCAAATGTTGTTTAAAATATTTAGTTATTTATTATTTTTATTTTTTTTGAACTTTGTAGATTTTGGAAAGAGAAGGACGATTGCCCTACAACAAACAAGAGATTGATGACGTTAGAAACAAATGGTCTAAGTTTCTTATTGATGAATGGATTAATAAAACGTTGTTAATTTGATACTAGTTTATGTTTAAAACTACTTTGTGTTTATTGGTTTGATGTTAATTAGTAGTTTTGTTGCATTGTGTTATTTTTATTAATTTTAGTTTTAGTATGTAGTTTTGTTGCATTGTGCTTAATTAGTTTCATGTTTAGTATGTAGTTTGAATTAGTTGATGTTGAAGTTGAATGTAACTAGCTGCACAGGTTCTGATTGCATAGCGCAGGTTGGGCTAGAGCATAAAACATTTTCTGTATAACAAAAAAAAAAAAATAGATACGACGTCGGCTATTGGTCATAGCCGACGTCGTATATATATTTATAATTAAAAAATAATGATACGACGTCGGCTAATTGTCAATTAGCCGACGTCGTATCATTTAAAAAAAAAATTAAATACATACGGCATCGGCTATGACCAATAGCCGACGCCGTATATATATTTATAATTAAAAAATAATGATACGACGTCGGCTAATTGCCAATTAGCCGACGTCGTATCATTTAAAAAAAAAATTAAATACATACGGCGTCGGCTATTTGGCGGAGCCGACGCCGTATGTATATATATTATTTAATATAATTATACGACGTCGGCTAATAGCCAATTAGCCGACGTCGTATCATTTTAAAAAAAAAATTAAAAACATACGACGTCGGACCGACGTCGTTTATTTTCTTACAACGTCGATTTAGTCGACGTCGTAGGATAGCCGAGGTTAAATGGGGTCATTTAGCTGAGGTTAAAGCTATATTCTGTAGTAGTGAATGGATTTTTATGGTGCGAGATTAAACTTATTTACGAGAGTCAAATCAGACTCCATCTCATTAGTCATTAACACTTCACATGTACACTCAATATTTTATTTTGAAACAAACTAATTTCCTTCTAATTGAATTTGAACTTTGAACTATTCTTAAAAATGCCAGCTAGTGTTGAACAAGTATCAAGTTTGACAATGCTAGTTCGGCAAATAAACATAACTATACAAGGTTGGACAGAAGTCACTGAACTAAAATTCGGGTGCCCAAAAACACGAAACAAACAACCCAACAATTTCGTTGTCAGGGTTGAACTTTGTCCACACCACACGGTATAACATAACAAAGTCAAAGAAGAATTGAAGAAGATAATAATGGAATCTCTGTAAAAGCAAGAATATAAGTGCAACTGAAATAGAGCAATGATAGCTGGAAAATATCACAGAAAATTTAGGCAAGCTAGAGAAGAGAACTCAAAACCTTTAATTTGTGTCAAGGAACTATAGTACGCATTCTACAGCACAACACGTTCATAAAAAGCACAAAGTTGTAAGTACGAGGACTTAGGTTGATATTTCCAACAAACCTGGCCTGTCCCAACATTCTAGAAGAACAAAATGCAGACCTCAAAACTAGATAGATTTTGACGGTGAAAATAATGACCAGCCACCCTTTCAAGATTCACTCTTTTTCCTCTTTGAAATTTCACTTTGCCTCCGATCCTATGCATTATCTTTAATTTATCTCTCACCCAGTGAAACAGCAGAAAAAATCCCATGTAGTAACACGGGAAAAAAAGTGAGGAAATTAAATTAATTCATAGTCTGGGAACCTCAGATCAGATAGATTAACAAAACGAGTGAAAATTAAGTTAGAGAGAAAAGGGGGAAGAAGATGAATAAAGCGTTCATAGTTTAAGAATGTGTTTTGTGTTTACCATCAATTTGATCTGGATTTTCTGGACGTTTATATTTATAATTTTATCTGGAGTAATCTCTATCAACCACGAGCCTGGGAAAAGATCCTGCAGGAATCCAGTATGGAGGAAACCGGATTAGTTATTAGAATTGAGGTGAGAAATGGTGAAAATTACAATATTTTGATTAAGGTTTTTAATTACATCAATCTCATTCTGAATAGCTCTAGGCCTTTTCTTTGGTTTTCTGGATGGTTTGACACCGGTAATGGCAGTGAAATCAGCTTCAATCTCTGTTTTGGAGAGAGGGATCGAAAAACTTACCCTTCTGCGGCGGCGCTAAGTTCACTACTTTTCCAGTTCCGTCACCAGCTCGGCAACTACGCAAAGTCCACGGGCAGGCAGCAGCGGGGTTGGAGCACGTCCTCCTCCTCAGAGGGTTTCTTATCGCCATTGTTGACCACGCCCTTCCGGCCTTTCCCTTTGCCCGGTGTGCTCGGCAGCTGCACGGAGATCAGTCATCAGCTTCTCAATATCATCGTCATCCGCGGGGGAGTTAATCGCAGAAATTTGCTGCACCTGATTGCTACCGCCGTCCTCCTCGCGGTGATCACCGGAAGAATTGCCGAGCTTCGAGGTGTTTTAGGTAACCCCATATGAGGAACGAAGGCAATGTGAAGTTGTGAAGCAGTCGAGTTGTCGGATTAGGCTACTCTCTTTCTCTCTCATCGTTTCGAGTAATTATTTATGCTATCTCTCACACTTTCTAGATAGAAGAAATGCAGGGATTAGAGTTCTTGTTTTTCCTGGACGAGCGACAGGGTCGGGGTCGGGGTCGGGGTGGGGGTGGGGGTGGGGGAGGGAGTGGGGGTGGGGGTGGGGGTGATTGTTTCCATTTTGGATTCTTATTTGATTTATAGCCCAAGAAACAAAACCATCCAGTAAAGCATTTTTTTGGGGTCAATTTTTCCTTTCAAAAATCAAGAGTTTTGACTTCCTATAAGGAGTTGTCCAACCCCCAAACGACAAGAATCGAACCCCCAAATATCATTTACCTAATTTTCTTTCCAATTAAATAAAAAATATATAAAAATTAAAAAGACAACAGTGTGGGTTAGTGGGAACCAACACTGTCTAGCATAAGCGTGCAATGCACGTGCATGCTAAGGGCATTGGGTGCTGCCATGTATATTTTTAATACTTTTTCTCTCTCGTCGACTTACATTAAAAAAACACACACAAAACAATAAAAAAAAACAAAGCAAAATAAAACTACCCAGGGACGGAGTCAAAAATTCGGTTGAGGTGGGGCGAAGAAGTACGGACGGATTTTGAATTTTTTTTCTTCAGTAAAGATGAAACATTAAAACAAAAGAGACAATTTTTAAAAAAATTAATAAACACATCTCATCTCATTATATTAATAACGTGATTGTGTTGAAACCATAGGGGAGGAATCAAAAAAATTGTTGAAGCCACTATAAAAATATGTTAATGCCAAGATTCAAACTCAACATATACTCAACCAACTCATCTAAACCAACTCTTGTAAACATTCCATAGTTTTATTTTACTAATACTAATACATGTACTATATATACATATATACATACAAAAATTATGTATGGGGTGGGAGTGGGGCAGCTGCCCACCTTTGGCTCTGTCCCTGAAACTACCCAAAAGGGGAGTGGAGATGGGAGGAGATTTATTACAAAACATTTTTTTTTTTTTTTGTGAATTTTCTTCACAAAAGTAAAAGAAAAAGTTTTTTTTTTTTTTTAAATCACTAGTGTACGTGTGTGCACCAACACTACATAACATCGGAGTGCACTTGCACGTGCCTGCTGAGATGATTAAGTGGTTGCCACATTTGTTTAAATACCTTTTTATCACTATTCTCATACATAAAATTTACAAGTACAATTCTTGTGATCGAACAACCTCTTGCACGAGTCTTAGTGCAGGTATTGTGCTCTCTAAGAGCATTAAATTTAAAAAAATTTTGGCACATATAATAAAGGATGAGAATGGGGCTGGGGCTGGGGGTGGTTAAGATTTGAGAAGACTTATATTGTGAAAGGTTGTTATTTCTTTTAAATATTCTCACTAAGTTTGCTTCGTTATTTCATTATTCAATTAATTTTCTTCCCAATTAAATAAAAGGATATATATATATATATATATATATATATATATATATATATATATATATATATGTATATATATACACACGCCAACACTGTCTGACACTACACGCGCACGCTAACAGAATTGGATGGTGGACCTGTTTTTAAATAATTTTTCTTTCTTGAACACCCGACATATCAAAAACAAAAAAAAAAAATGAAAAACATAAAAGAGCGACGACGGTTTCAGAAAACCAAAGACGTAAAGAGTAGTTTTATAGCGTCTGTACGAGTAAGAAAATTATTGATTATAAAACTCATTCACTTGTGAAAGCAAAAGAAGATCTTGATCGGATCGGGGAAGAGGCGATTGTCGTCTGCACGGAGCGGAGCAAAAATTTATGAATTTTGGAGATTTCTTGAAAGAAAAAGGAATTTGTAATTTAATTGAGATAGAAAAATTACCACAAAATGTCTATTACGTGACGTGTGTATATATATATGGAGGACTGGTTTAGTGGAAGGATTGCAGGCGTTTTGTAGTAGAGTAGAGACTAGAGAAGTGAGGAATGACGGGGTGGGGTGGAGGTGGAGTTAGGGGTTATTGTTTCCATTTTGGGTTCTTATTTGGTTTATAGCCCTAAAAACAAACAGAGTGAATATTTTTTTGTCAATTTCTCTTTTCAAAACCCAAGGGTTTTGGCTTCGGGTTTTGGTTTCGTATAAGCCATAAGGTGTCCAACCCCCAAACGACAAGAACTGAATCTCACCTTACGGCTGGGAAAAAATAATAAGTGAGACTTTTCATTGACTAGACTAATGTCCTTAAAAAAAAAAAAATTGGTTCTCTGATTTTTACAGAAAAAGGAAAAAATGTCAATGGTACGTGTAAGTGTGCACACTAACACTGCATAGCATGCATGTGCACTCGCACGCACCTACTGGGACCATTAAGTGGTTGCCATGTTTTTTTAATGCGTTTTTATCAAAATTCAATTGGACCTACCAAAAAAGTGATATAAAAATGCAACCCGAAAGGGGTGACCAAGTGAATAGAGCACAATTCTTATACATGAAAGTCACAAGTACAATTCTTGCCAACAACCACTTGTTGGAGTCTTAGTGCTGTGTTGTGCGCTCTAATAACATTAAATTCATAATTTTTTTGGCACATATAATAATGAAAATTGAGGGAAGAGGGAAGGGGTGGTTAAGATTTGAGAAGAGTTGGATTGTGAAAGGATCTTATTCCGAATAAATATTCTCATTGAGTTTAATTTGCTTCATTCTTTCATTATTCACCTAATTCTCTTCCAATTAAATAAAAAATATAAAAATTTATAACGCATTGGTGTGCATTAGTGGACACTAACACTGGACGCCATGCTAAGGGCATCGAGTTTTGCCATATACTTTTTTAATACTTTTTCTCTCTCGTCGACTTGATATTAAAAGAAAAACACACAAAATAATAAAAAATAAAAAAATAAAAAAAAAAAACTACCCAAGAGGGGGAGGGGAGGAGAGGAGATTTATTACAAAATATAAATTTTTTCAAATTTTGAGGGCCACTGTAAGAAAAAAGCATTTTCTGGATTTTTACTGAAAAAATAAAAGAAAAAAAAAAAGGAAAGAAAGTATATGTCCACCAGAACTGCACTGCACAAGTTTGCTAAGAACATTAATTGGATTCCATGTTTTTTAAAATACCTTTTATCTCACTCCTCAACATGAACTACCATAAAAAAAATAATAATAATAAAAAAATAATATAAAAAAAAGCCTATAAGAGCATTAAATTCATCACTTAAGAGCATTGGGTGGTGACCATGCTAAGTGGTTGAGTGTTAGTGCGGGCACAGGAAAGCACACATTTTCTCAAAGGTAGAATATGGTTAATTAACCCCTCTGGTCTAGATTAGAGAATCACGGTCCACACCACACGGTATAACACAACAAAGTCTGAGAAGAAGAATATAATGGAATCTCTGTATAAGCAAGAATATAAGTGCAACTGAGATATAACAATGATAGCAGGAAAAACATCACTGACAATTTAGGCAAGCTAGAGAAGAGACTCAAAAGCTTTAATCATTAAATTTTACACAGATAGATTGAACTTTATATTTATCCAGAGTGATCTCCATCAACCACGAGCCTGGAAAAGATCTTGCAAGAATTAATCCAGTATGGAGAGAACCGGATTATTTATTGTAGGAATTGAGGTGAGAAATTGTGAAAATTAGAATCTTTTAATTAAGGCTTTTAAATACATCAATCTCTTTCTGAATAGCTCTGGGCCTTTTCTTGGGTTTTCTGGGTGGTTTGACACCGGTAATGGCAGTGAAATCAGCTTCGATCACTTCTCTGGAGAGAGCGATTGAAAACTTACTCTTCTACGGCTGCGCTAAGTGCACTACTTTTCCATTTCCGTCACCAACTCCGCGATTACGCGAAATCCAAGGGCAGGCGGCAGCGGGGTTGGAGTCCTCCTTCTAAGAGGGTTTCTTATCGCCATTGTCCGGCCTTTTCCTTTCTCCTGTGTGCTCGGCCGCTGCACGAAGATCAGTCTATCAGCTTCTCGATATCATCGTCGTCAGCGACGGGGCATTAATCGGAGAAATTTGCTGCACCTGATTGCTACCTTCATCCTCCTCGGGGTGATCACCAGAAGAATTGCCGAGCTTCATGCAATGGAGGTGTTTCTGGTGACCCCATTTGAGGCACGAGGGCAATGCGAAGTTGTGAAGCGGCGGAGTTGTCGGATTAGGCTCTTCTCTTTCTCTCTCAATTCTCAAAATTTCTAGATAGTATAAACGCAGGGGTCGAAGTTCTTGTTTCTTTGGGTCGAGCGACGACGGTTTCGAAAAACCAGAGACAGTGCATTGGTGCGCGGGATCGTTATGCCATGGAACCGTGTTCACCATCCATGGTGAACACGGTCCCAACGGTGTTAGTACACCGTTATCTTTTTTTTTTTTTTATTTTTTTTGTGCGCGTTAGTGGGCACCAACACTGTCTAGCATGTGGCGCATGCTAAGGGGCAAATTATGTTGTGCATCCGTATGCACCAAGCTTGGTGCATCGGATGCAAAAACGACGTCGTTTTATTAAAAACGCGCGTCTCCCCTTAAAAAAAAATCAGGTTCGATTCCCAGCAACAACATATGAACTAAAATTCCAGAATCGATGAACTATAATTCCATAATCTATGAACTAAAATTACAGAATCTAATCTATGAACTAAAAATTTCAGAATGAATGAACTAAAATTCCAGAATGAATGAACTAAAATTCCAGAATCTATGAACTACAATTTTAGAATCGATGAACTACAATTCCAGAATCGATGAACTACAATTCCAGAATCGATCAACTATAATTCCAGAATCAATGAACTAAAATTCCATAATCTATGAACTAAAATTCCAGAATGAATGACCAACATAATGTTGTTGCTGAGAATCGAACATGATTTTTTTTAAGGGGAGGCGCGCGTTTTTAATAAAACGACGTCGTTTTTCTGCATGGTGCATACGGATGCACAGCATAACTACTCATGCTAAGGGCCCAGATGCTAAGGGCATTGGGTGCTGCCATATTTTTGAAAACTTATTCTCTCTTGTCGACTCAACATTAAAAAAGAAAAACGTAACACAGAACAATAAAAAAATTAAATAAGAAAACTACTCAGGGGAGGAGAGAGGGGAAGAGATTTATTACAAAACATTTTTTTTTTTGAATTTTCTGCTCAAAAATAAAAGAAAAACCGTCTCTTGAATGTTACGGAAAAACCGTTTCTTGAATTTTATAGAAAAACCATTTCTTGACACGTCGAGCGGACACAACAACGAGCAAGGAAAAATGACGCCTTTCTCGACGCGTCGAGCCCTTGTCTCGACGCATCGAGATTTTCCAGAACACCTCGGAAAGTTGAAGGCCTGGTCTCAACGCGTCGAGCGGGCGAAGGCCCAGATTGCGTTTTCAGCTCGATCGTTTTCACGCGGAATTTTCCTATTCACTCCGGGATTGGTTCTAGCTATAAAATCCCACATTCCTCAACCCTAAAGGACATTAAGAGATCTTTGGAGACAAGAAAGAGAAGAAATCAAGAGCCACAAGTTGTCTTGGGAAGCAAGAAGAAAGCTAAGGAGATTTGAAATAATCGCTTGGTTCATTCTTGTACTCTCTTTGATAACTTGTAATTCCTTTAATATATTTGCTATGTATAATTTAGCCATGCTTGGCTAAATTCCTTTAGAGATTCTTGGGTAAAAGTGTTTATCAACCTATGTGTCTGTGCTCTCAGATTCTTTAATATATTATTATTTGAGTTTTAAACTTGTGTTGCTATTGTGTTTATTAATGTTCTTACTAGTAGTTCAGGGCCCGGATTACTTGTTTCATTGCTTTGTTAATGTCATGAGTACACACAATTGCACTTAACTGTTGCACCTTGAGAGATAGCATATATGTTAGGGAGTTTAATTATTGATTATTGTGAATGTTTAATATTGCACTCAACTCAAGTTAGGCACTAGGGGATTAAACACTTGAATCCCATTAAATCTCATCTTCTCTCTATTGTTTACAAAACTCTGATATTTTGCTTTGCTTTATTTATTTAATGCAACCATCCAAGATAATCATTCGGATTAGCTTCATAAGAATAAATTAGTAGCTAGTGCTTAATACAACCACTCCCATGTGGATCAATTACCCGATACTCCGTGTATTATTTGTTTGAAAATATACTGCAACCACATCACGACGCCGCACCACGCCATTACTTCGTACAACACCCACCGCCGCCGCACCCCACTACCGCCGCACCAACACCATTTTGTTCTTCTTCTCCACCATCCGCCACTTCTACTCCACCGTCTGCCACCACAACTGTCATCCCACCGCCATTGTCGTGCACCTTTGTCGCGTCACATTCCTCAAGTTCCTCCACGTAGAGCCAAAAAGTGGAAGAGAACAAGAATGGATAGGTCAGAAAATTTTCGCACAAAAGCAACTAGATTGGTCACGGAATTTTTTTTAAGTAAATATGTTATAATTTTCAACATTAATAGTTATGTTGAATAAAATGTACAAAATATAATAGTAATTATTACTGAATATTTTTATATATGTAAGGATGTTCTCGAGTTGCAAGATTCTCAAGGAGAATTCGTTGAGTCTTGAAGACAAGATTCATTGTTTGTTGTGCTAGGTACTGATAAGCATCCAGGGCGTGTTAGAACCATGGGGAGAGGATATGACATAAAAAGTGTATTTGGCCATGCAAAACGTCGCCAAACGCCTATAGAAGATGTCCAACGATTAGTTGATGCTGCTGTTTCTGTGGCATTTGAAAAACAAAGTCAGCAATTGATGCAACAATTAAGTTAGGAATTTGAAGGGCAAACTGTTGAGATGATGTAGCGATTTGGTTTTATGCAGACTCCTATTCACCAATATGCACAATCAAAGCTGGGGGATGAGATATGTGTGGATGATGAGCCACATACTCTGTTTGACAGAGCTTATTTAGGAGTTTATAGCATATTTTAAGCTACTAATAAGCTATAAATTATGTTTGGTAATGTTCCCAAAATAAGCTAATAGCTTAAAATACTAGCTTATTTTGAAAAGCTATCTTAGGTAGCATTTCAAAAATAAGCTAGTAGCTTCCTAACTTTTTTTCATCTTTATCCCTATTATTTTAATAAATGACATCCTTTACCTATACCAATTAAAACCCTTTTGGCCTTTTCTATTCTCCTATAATTTTATTCATCCTCTTCCGCAACTCTTCATCGCCTAGCAACTCCTTAAAGTTCTAACTCCCCGTTCATAAATAAATGACATCATTTACCATTCCCAATTAAAAACTTTTTTCTTTTGTATTAATTTAATATATATCTCATATATATTATAAAAACAAAAACTTTTTTTTTTATAAATTAAATATATCTCATATATTTAATAATATAAAAACAATATAGTAATCACATCATTTAAATTTTATAAAAATATCATTTTTAGTCTTTTTACATTTATCAGCTTATCAAAAAACTAATTTTACCAAACACTTTTAAAAATAATAAGCTAGTTAACAGCTCTTCAGTTTTCAGCTTATAGCTTATAGCTTTTCAGCTAGGTTTACCAAACATAGCCACAATCTCACAGTGAAAAAGCTAGTTCCCCAGACCTTTTTGCTGATTTACCGGATGTAAGTAATCGTTTATAGTTAATCTTATTATTATTTATTAATAACATTTGATATGATTCTTAATTAAAAATTAATGTAGTTAGGGACATGATGTCAATTGTTCTTGGAAGATTCCATTAGACGTCCAGTGGCATGTGAGACAGCTTACACTGGTGGACAGGTTTACGAGCTTGTACTGGATGCAAATCAAGTGAAGGTGAGCGTAGATAAAGTTCTTGATCCAGGTGTAAATGTACCAATCCCACCAGTGAGGTTCAACATTTATGTGCTGCATATCAACACTTTATAATTTGACCAAAGAAGCTAGTAGAGTTATGTTCTCAACCTGATGATGTATGTACACTGTAAATATTTTTATTTTAAAATTGTATGTAATTTGCTTCTTTAAAAATAATAATTCTTACTTATAGTAGAATGCACAGTTGAAAGAAAAGGACAAATTGACTTTTGAACAATTGAACCGGTTGTGCAATCTCATCATCATGAATTCACTTTAGCTAATCCGGAGTCTTTGAATACAATATGCAAAAGGGCATATAGAATAGATAGCAGTCTTGAACACAATCTTGTGATTCGTATGACTCGTGGTATTATGGGCAACATTACTTATGAGTTACAACTTGAGGGCCAAGAGATCATGCGTTTCTTAAATATGGGGACCATCGATAAGGTAATAAGTTCTTTAGTATTATTTGTTCATAATAGTTTTAATTTTATCTATCATCATAATTATATATATATATATATATATATATATATATATATATATATATATATATATATATATATATATATATATATATATATATATATATATATATATATATATATATATATATATATATATATATATATATATAGGGAAAATGGCACTTTTCCCCCTGAGTTGTATACTTATAGCACTTTTTCCCCCTGAATTACTTAGGTAAGCACATTAGCCCCCTCAATTATTCTAAAACTGGTGGTTTTTCCCCCTGATATATTAAATTGACATTTCTACCCTTAAAGTAAACATTTTATTTATTTTACTTCTCCCTCAAATTATTGCGTATACGTACGGATGACCACGGTTCGGTTCGAACTGAACCTGACACTATAGCAATCGAATTATAAGTTTCCGGTTATGATTCAGATCTAGAACCCAATATTTGGATTTCAATTTATTAAAATTATGAATATAAAAAAATTAGATCCTGAACCGTGAACGGGCGGTTCCGGATCCGGTTCGCGATTTTGAACCGTTTTTATTTTAAAATTTTATTTTTATTTTAAAATAGTCTGAATTCAACAATAAATGTATTTTATTTTTTCAGTTTGGAACATGAATCAGCCGTTCCGGTTCATGATTTTAATAAAATCTAAATATCGAATTTCAATTCTAAATTGTAATTGGAATATTTTGGTTTAGTTGCTATAATGTCTGTTTGGTTTGAACCAAATTATGGTCTAATTTTTTGGAATAGAAAAATAAATAAAATATTTATTTTAAGGGTAAATATGTCCATTTAACATTTCAGGGGGAAAAAACAGCCACTTGAACAATTCAGGGGGGAAAACTGCTATAAGTACATAACTCAGGGAGAAAAAGTGTTATTTTCCCTCTATATATATATATATATATATATATATATATATATATATATATATATATATATATATATATATATATATATATATATATATATATATATATATATATATATATATATATATATATATATAGGCGAGTTCAGGTGCGGCGGTGCGGCTACACCAATAGTTCAACAAATATGCACCATCAACGTTAGGAAAATACACCACAAAAAACAGAGTAAACAGAGCCCCGCATCACCAACACACACCATTAGGTGTGAGTAAAAACACCATACACTGTTCGGAAATACACCATTGGGGGTGGTGAGTTATATGGTGTATTTTTTTGAGTTTGTTGTGTATTTTGTGATGTTTTATTGCATTTCAATGTGGTGTGTTTTTCTTACACTGTTGGTGCATATTGTTAACACGGTTGGTGTATTCTGAAATTCCGCCGCACCGCCGCACGGGAAGACCCCGCTGCATTTGAACTTTATTTTATATATATATATATATATATATATATATATATATATATATATATATATATGATTGTGATTGTGATTGTGAATAGGAGTTTTACAAAGATTTTAGTTTGGAATCAAAAAGCATCACGTATGGCTTTCTAGATCTACAATATATTTAACCAAAAATGATGAATAGAAATGAGAGGGTAGCGTATAAAAATGAAAAAAATTGTTATTTAGCCTCATATGTTCTCAAGTAAGTATTAATTACATTTTGAATACAATTACTTATATATATAATATAGTTATATTATATATTATATTCACTTAAAACTAATAAATTACGTAGTACTTATTTGTTGTGGGCAGTGGATGCTGATTGCAGTTTGTCCTCAATTATATGAAACTTTTTGATTTGATTCAATTGGTCTCTAGCCATGTGATAACATTAAAGAGATAATGGAAGCGTATGTAAATTTATAACACTACAAAAAAAAAATGCACAATTGAGTGTCACACACATAGACAACAGTTGTTAAAACTAGTGTTGTTGAAAGTCACACGCATAAACAACGATTTTTAACCGTTGTCTTTTCTAGAAAAGACAACGGTTAAAAATCATTGTCTATTGTGTGTTGTTGAAAGTCACGCACATAGACAACGATTTTTAACCGACTGTTGTCTTTTCTAGAAAAGACAACAGTTAAAAATCATTGTCTATTGAGTGTTGTTGAAACTGGTGTTGTTGAAAGTCATGGGTATAGACAATGATTTTTAACAATTGTCTTTTCTATATAAGACAACGGTTTTTAACCGTTTTCTATTGTGTGTTGTTAAAACAAGCGTTGTTGGAAGTCACACCGATAGACAACGGTTAAAAATTGTTGTCTATTAAGTGTTGTTGAAACCTGTTTTGTTGAATATTACAAGCATAGACAACTGTTTTTAACCATTGTCTTATATATCAAAGACGACGGTTAAAACCATTATTCTCACATTCATAGACGACGGTTTTAAACCGTTGTTTTTTAACTTGTTTTTATTTTAAGCATAATATAATAAAAACAATTTATCCAAAAACCATAAATACCAAAACATCAATTCATTAGTACAATCATCTTGTATAAGTATGTAAAATATTTCAAAATACACAAGAATTCATCATCTACTTCAAATACAATGAACAATTCCAATCACCAAATCTAAATGTTCACAAAGTTCTAATCAAAAGCATACCTACTCTATATAACTTGATATACAATTTGTCCATTCAAAATGCACTAGATCAATATCTGTTTTGTCATAGACAGCTTGTTGAAATTACATGTCAAAAATATATGAATGGTAAATATATAAGTACTCAGCATAACCACAATATGATTATTTTATAAAATTAATTGAAATAATTAAAACATGATGATAAAACATGATATGATGATAAAAAAATCTTACCTATGCTTGAACAGAAACCACATTGGTTACTTCCGGTTGACGAAGATTCTATACATGTTAAATAATATTTGTGCATTAACAATTTATTTAGATATATAGATATACAAACACTTATATATACTTAGTTAAAAATCTTAAATTAACAATTTAAAGGTCCATGTGCTTATAAGTGGCAAATTTTACTTTAGACTATATGCATCCAAACATATAAACTTTATGCATACAAATAATCAACCTAGATTTACTGAATGTCAAATTTCTAAGTAAAGGAATAGAATATAAGTCCAGTGAATATAATGCACCACACAGAAGCATTCACACATTATCATATGGCAGCAAACTTCTATAATTTAAATGTATCTATCAAGAATGAGAAAACAGAACTCAGTAAATATAACCACAACAATTGCATATATTTTTCCAAGATAAAATGTTTAACAGACCATAAGACAATCTGGTGACTAACTATTCACATAATTTTAAAGAGAAAATTCAGAAATCGTTAATTTAAATACAAATAGATTCTGACATTTTAATTTTCTGTAAAATTTCCACCATCTTCAATGTCACTCTGGTACTTATCCCATAGGAACCCGGCCTATTTTCCTTTAGACACACCACCTTTCTACAAGAAGCATTGATAAATATTAAATTGCATTGTAAGGCTTAACTCATAAACTTCTAATTTAAAACAAGTCCATTATGTTCAATTAGTATTATTGAATTTTCATTTGATCTAACAGCTAAGGCAGGAATTTGCTACCTTCATCTTTGAGAAAGAGAGAGATAAAGAAGCAATATTGTTTCTCCTCAAAATTCAGAGTTTGGGTTGCAAACGGTCTGTAATACACCTAAAAAATGGTGGCATGGAGATAAAGTACACATTAAAAGATATAATAACAAAAAAAAAAAAAAAAAAAAAAATCTTGAAAAATGGTGGCAGAAATTTGCTACCTTCATCTTGTAGCCGTAACTGAAAATCTTGATTCTGAAATTACATAGAACATAGTAAAACAATTGCACAATCAACAAACAACCCACATTCATTACAATTGTCATCAATGTAATATTCTTTATGATTTTTAGAAACAGGGAACATTCTATTTAGTTGTGTTCTGACTTCTGAGCAGATGAGATCATGAGAGGGAAGTAGAGCGGGAAGACCAAAATTTTGCTAAGTGTTGTTCACTAAGGGCTCGCTTGATTCGCGGGAAATATTTTAAAGAAAATTAAATTAAAATTTTATGGAAAAGTAATTATTAAGAAGATGAATTTCATTGTTTGGTTGGTGGAAAAAAATTACTGGTATTACTAATTCTATTCTTCGATTAGATTTGAAATTGTAAGGAATAAGGAGTATAAAGGTCTATATGTCCCTACAAATTAATAAGAGTTATATATATATAATTAAAAAAGAAAAAAAGGGTAATATAGTCAAACCATATCATTTTTCTTCTCATCTTCTATATGGAAAACAAAATCCTTGGTCCAACCAAGGATTTTGTTTTCCTCAAATTTGAAGAATTCATTTTCTAATGAAAAATGAATTCCATGAACTAAATACCTAAAAACAACATTTTTTTCTCCACTTTGAAAATATTTTTCATGAAAAAACTTTTCCATCCAACCAAACATCCCGTAAATTTTTGTCTGAAAGAGGGAATAGAACTAAGCTTTCCTTTTTGTCTAATAATGAGTGTATGAGAGAGAATAAATTAAAGTAAACTAAGTTCTTTTTTGTCTTTTTGTTCTTTCTTCCTAAGATGGAAATGTTTGAGCAAAATAAGTAAGTTTTTTTTTTTAAAAAAATATTTTAAATTTTAAATTTCGTCTAAGCAAAGTAAGAAGAAAAGATAGGGGAGCAGTATTTTTAAAGTGTTAGTCAATAATAATGCTAACATTAAACTGAACATTACTGAACATTACGAGTAACCTGTCCTCGTATAGCGGAAGCTTTAGGATCGCCCGAATATCTCCAGCCATGGTTGTGGAAATTGCCTCTGGAATGGTAAACCTATAGGAAGTGTTTTGTCTACCACTTCTCTCCCGAATACGTGATGGTGCGTGTCCTGAACTCGGGAGCCGTGGGAGGACTATTTTGCTTAGAAGCCTACATGCCATCAACATAGGCAGATATTCAGTTAAAGCTTAACTGAATATCCTGAGTTGCATAACAGATTAAGTCACTAATTGACTCAATCTCCTACTTGCACCACAGCCACCCAATAATACAATATATTATAATATATTGTATTTAGGGAAAATACTTACATTCTCCCACTTGGTGCAAGTACGGGCACAACCTTCATTAAAGAACAAAATACAAGAACCATAGTAATACGTCATCTACTAATCAAGTGAGTAATATCTACTATGATCACATGCATTTAAATTCTCTAACTTAGGTTCTTTATGAACAAACCCTACGTTTATTCTTAGTCCCTTAATGGATGTTTCTCAAAATATATTATGTGCACAACTGAAGAAAGAAATCATCCAAATTCACTGTATGATCTCCAAAATCTTAGAAGCATGCCTTAAGTAGAGATCTCTTAATGTTAGCATAATGCTAACTATATTCTATGACGTGTTTATAAGTTAACATAAACACTACCTCTAACAGCTAAGAGCTTGGAGTTGACACGTCTGTCACTCCCACTCATTAAGATAGCTAAAGGATAGTCAAGTCATAGAAACATTCCAATAACTTAGACAACAAACCAAAAAAAGTCTAAGTCCATAATTTGGAATCTTAAACATACACCAACTTCCCAAATAATCTCAAGGTCCCCCTCGAAATTAATTGAACATTACAAGTCTTACTTATAGGTCTTGCAAAATTGTTTTGAGCCTTACAAACCAAAAATGGCCCAAGATCAATTTTGAAGAAACTAAAGACTCTGTTAATTGCTAAAGAATTTATTAATTGGCAGTGCACCACAAGTTAAATGATTTCATTCTAATAAATTCATTAATATTGTTACAACATTTTCATAAATATGTTGTACAACCAAACGTTCAATGAAATGAACTTATGAATTATAAGAACAAAAATTAATTAATACTTGTGGAAACTTTTGGACTTATTGTTGGACGCACAACCCGATTTGGAATGTATGAAAACAATTAAATCCATCAGTTTTAGTGGAGTATTTTAATGATCTTTTTCTAAATGATCACTCCCACTAATTAAGATATTCTTTAGCCAAATTAATGATATAACACTCATAATTGATTTGACCAACTAAATAATGAAGATATAATTCTCCACCATTAGTTGGGCACACTAAATAATCAATATTTGGTTCCAATTATAGTCCAACTAAATGAATGATTAATGAGGACATGATTCTCCACCATAGTTGGACATACTAAAATAATAAAATACGCATTCCAAAACCAAGTTGGAATTCGGCTCAGAAGATATATTTTATTATTGGAATCCAAAAGAAGTATATCATACCACACAACTTACTATAGTTAATCCAAATAACCAAGTAAGCTTCGTGAAAAATAATTAATAAAAGGTGTATCTAAATTTTAGGAAGTGACTAAATACATGTTTTGTCAATGCAAACCACGAAACTTAGAATTATAATTGAACTAAATTTATAAATTCTAAGAAATTGGGATAAAGTTATTATCTAATGGGTTGATGAATTTATTGACATAAAACTTGCCTGTGGGCTAAAGTTTTAATTCTATTAAATTCAATTAATCACTTATGATAGTATTTTATCTCAATTACTAAATAGCCAGAAGAATCTAGTGACATAAAACTTGCCTGTGGGCTAAAGTTTTACTCAATAAGATCCAACTGAAATTTTATGATGAAACAATTAGCAAATGAGTTGAAGAATCAAGTGACATAAAACTTGCCTGTGGGCTAAAGTTTTAATTCAATTAGATTCATTACAACTATACAATTATCAAATGGGTTGAAGAATCACGTGACATAAAACTTGCCTGTGGGCTAAAGTTTTAATTCAATTAGATTCATTACAACCATTATGACCAAAAAAAACACTTATGTCATGTTCCTTATCTTAATCCCTGTGGGCAAATTAAGATATATGACCTAAAGTTTACATCATAAAATTAAGCTTCATGACAGAGGTGAAAATTACTCATAAAGTAAAATTCTTTATTCCTATCATTACTGATAAAACTACTAAACTACATTCCGATACATAATTGCCTGTGGGCTAAATTATGATCATAGTTCAGTATTTCATCCTAATTAATCATACAAATATAACGAAATTGCCTGTGGGCTAAATTTCATCATATTACATACAATTAATCACAATTGATATGTCTAAAACTTTATGTGACCCTAACAACTCAATATATAATTTTAACTGATTAAGGATGCTGTGGCTACTCCCCAACTAATTAGAATTATAAGATCACTAGACATTTATCAAATTTTATGTGACCCAACAACTCAATATATAATTTTAACTGATTAAGGATGCTGTGGCTACTCCCCAACTAATTAAAATTATAGGATCACTAGGCATTTATCATTGCTTTATGTGATTTGAACTTTAGACAATTTTTAGTAAATTAAAGATGCTGTGGCTACTCTTTAATTAATCTAAAATTGTTATCACTTGGCAAAAGGGGAATTTAAAGCCTAACAAACGAATTAAACCAACACATGATAAACAATTATTAGGTATACTCCCAGGAAAGTTGGTCGAGACGAAGCTCGGTTAAATACCAACTCCTTAGACAGAGTAGTGTCGCACGGGGACTAGTAGCAACAAGGCTTTTAAGCCAGGGCCATAGAACTAGTATTCCTCCCCAAGAAACTTCCCTAAGGCATGTGTTTTCATGTTTGAAGTAAAATCGTTTGGGAGATCTATACAATTGTAGATTCACTTATGGATAAGGCTTTAAATTGATGAACTAAATTAACAGACTAAATGTGCTTAAATTCAGGCACTACCGCAACTAAAGTTTTATGCATAGGTCCAACTTAATAAGGAACTAATATAATTCCATCCTAAAGTATGCATTTCTAAAGGCATAATAAAATTGCATAATTTTTAAAAAAGGAAACAGAATATTATGCAGTGGACAAGTATGCATAAAATCAAACATTAAACTCATATATTCTAAATAAATTGTATAAACCAAAACAATTTTAAATATGAGCAATAACCTCAAAGTATACAATTAATATTCAAAACTAGTATGATTTCTAACCAAAAGAAATCCAAAATTTGAATAATAATATAATAGATATATACTTTGAAAGGTTAAAAACTAGCCCACGCGAAAATGTTTTAATTGCATAAAATCAAATTTGTGAGAAGCAGGCTGAATTCACAAATATCAAACCATAGTATATGTTTATTCGTAAATAAAATCTCACAAATCTCAATTGCATAATTAAACTTAATATTATGCACTTAATGTGATTGAATGCATAAAACAATTTAAAGAGTATGAAAAACACCAAATGTGTATTCAATTATTCATACTTAACTAAATGTGGGCAATGACATCTAAAATCATAATTCAAATACTAAATAAATTATGTGACAGATTGCCAAGAAAACATGTTTTTCCAAAATCTGAATTGATTAAAAAAAATCACTCTCCAAAATTTAATACAACTAAATGCCACATAAATCTATTTGGAAACAATTCATGACTTAATAACATAAAAATAATGTTATCATTAATTAAAATATTAACAGTAATAAGGAGCATTATAATCACTGTTAACATTTATAATGACAAACATGGTCATACATATCTTAATGTTTCCATATTCTTAAGGATAAAATGTGACTAGTTCAAAATGGTTAACAGCTATAACAGTAGTTACCAATAATAAGAAACTGTAATTAATGATTTGCGTACCTTAATGATGCAAACTGCACCTATCGATAGCACTAACAGCGATAGCGAAGAAAGCCTCCAAAATCTCCCATCTTCACGGAGAGTTTAGTTGAATCGCCCAATGGTACGTAACAGTTTAATGGTAACACTCAATAATAATTGAAAAATGAAGTGACATGAGTAATCTTACCAATGTACCAAATATAGTAGATTACCATGAATGAATAATTATTATGAAAGATAATAAATGAGATTAGCCCCTAAACTTAATAACATTAATTAATAATGTAAATTAATAATAATTACAATAAATGTAAAACTGTAATTAAGGGATGCTAAATACTAATCTCAATTTACCACATAATAATTAATCAAGACTGTAATGAGTCGGAGACTAAAATTAAGGTATAACCAAATTACCAATAATGTAAAGGCAATATAACTATGTACATTGCTTACCATTAAGAAAACAGAATATTATTGTTAAGGCCCTGAAAACTATTAATAGATTAAAAATATAATTAACTTAAATAATAGTTATAATTCTTAATGGCCAAAACAATAATTATAAGTCTTAATGACTTCAAATGGTAATTGTAATCCTTAGATACTTAATGACTCAAAATCAGACAAAAAACAATAATTATAGCACTAAACTGCTTAAGTCAGGCACATAAACCTTAATAGCCCAAGTTAATTATAACATAAATAATAAATGTTCTAATATGGAAATAGATCCAAACATTATATTATCACCAACGATAAATACCGTTATCAAAAATACGGTAGTTAGTAATAATTGGACCTTAATAAACATGTTATAATCAAATAAAAGTGCTACAATTATTATTAAAATATCAATCAAAGAGGTGGAATCCATACTTTAATGACCCAGATAGGTCCTAAATGGCTTGTTCAAAATAGGTTTTAAAGTCCCAAGTAAAAAAATAGGACTAAAGTATGCTCAAAATTAAATGAGAAACCAACAAACTAACTTAACAGGCTATATTGTCCAAAATTAGCCTAAGGATCCAAAATTGAATGATATTTAATATGAAGGCTATGAATTAATAATATGCTATATCCAATCTTAATATATGTTTTTCTATATGTACAATTATAATGAAATAATTTATAAATATACAAAGCATGTTTGGATTTTGCATATTAATATATTATTAACTCATAAATCCTAAATAAATTGTAATAATTTAGGCAATTTAATATGCACATCAATATTAAATTAAAATTCAAGTAGCAAATTTAATACTTAATATTTGCTCAAAATTGAATAATAATTTAATAATGTCAAAATTGAGAGAAAACTAAAAGACATTAATACAACTCTCAATATTAAATTAAAATTCAAATAGCAAATCAAAACTTAATATTTGCTCACACATTGAATAATAATTTAATAGTGACAAGAATTACTGTAATTGTATTAATAACGGCAACAATTCAATCACAAATAATGCCACAATTCATCTGATCTCAATTTGAAAATTTTAATGCCAAAATTAAAGAATAACTAAAGGGCATTATTATTTCAAAATTAAGCAATTATTAATATTTACCATTTGCCAAAAATATTTACAATATTAATTAAGGTAATATTAATATGGCAATATTAAACTAAATAATTACCAATTACCAAAATTAATATATATCAATATAAAATTATTAAGTAAGGCAAATATAAATATATGGTAAATATATAAATATAATTGCATGAAAATAGGAGATGTAGCATACCATCAGCTGTCTTCTTCTATATTATCCAGAAAACCAGCGAAGAAGAGCGAACAAAAAGGAAGCTACCGACGAACAAACGAGCTTTCTCCATTGATGTCGTACGTGGCTTAGGCGAAGAAGTCGCCACCCCACGGCGCTGCTGCTACGCATCGGAAGTGGAAGAGATACCGGCGACCATCCATAAATGCTGCCAACCATCTACCTCCCTCAATGCGGCGCAGTCGTGCATCCATCTTCTCCGCAGCAGAGTTCCGCGGAACCAGCGCCGCCTGATCAGAACCACGGAAGAGGCCACCTGATCAAAACCACGGAAGAGGCCGCCTGATCTTGAGGAGCAGCGAACGGAGAGGGACAGAGGTGGCCGGAGCTAGTTCCACCTTAATGAGAGAGACCGCAGTAATAAGCCGGGAACCCAGCGCACCTCCGCCGTCTGTCAGGAGTCTTCCACTGAATCGCCGGGAAACCAGCGATGATGCCGGTGAAGAATCAGGGAAGAAGCAGCGATCGGAGCCAGAGCCACTCTGCCGTATGTTCTCTGCGCAACGCTAACGACCGCCGCCATGGCTTGATGCGGCATGGACTGAAGAAGGAAGCAGTGCCACCGCCGTCGAATTCATCGCGACGCCACCACCGTTCTGGACTCCAAGTCGCGACGACGCCCAGGATGAGAGAGGTCCCAAGAGGGCTTCAAAGATTAGGAAGTTTTTCAACCTATCCAAGGATGATGGCGGATTGACTGACATTGAGAAGCCAACAACCAACGCCCTCCGTTTTTCTCAGCCAAAAAAAAAATAGGCGGTGGTAAGCGTCAAGAGTCTGATATATTTAATTTCAGAATTCAAATGAAATTAAAAAAAAAAAAAATATGCTGAATGCTCATAATTAAATTCCAAGCAGAACCAAATTTCGAAAAACAACATATACAAAAAATAATGTATATGATATTAGTTTTCGGAAAAAAAACAGATTTTGTATCTAACAATACAAACAACCAGGCAGAGATTTTTCTGACTTTGATACCAAATGTTAGTCAATAATAATGCTAACATTAAACTGAACATTACTGAACATTACGAGTAACCTGTCCTCGTATAGCGGAAGCTTTAGGATCGCCCGAATATCTCCAGCCATGGTTGTGGAAATTGCCTCTGGAATGGTAAACCTATAGGAAGTGTTTTGTCTACCACTTCTCTCCCGAATACGTGATGGTGCGTGTCCTGAACTCGGGAGCCGTGGGAGGACTATTTTGCTTAGAAGCCTACATGCCATCAACATAGGCAGATATTCAGTTAAAGCTTAACTGAATATCCTGAGTTGCATAACAGATTAAGTCACTAATTGACTCAATCTCCTACTTGCACCACAGCCACCCAATAATACAATATATTATAATATATTGTATTTAGGGAAAATACTTACATAAAGACAACACACTAATGACAACAGTTAAATAAAATTATTGTCTTTTTAAAAATATAGGGCACAAAGACAACGATTTTTAAAAACCATTTTCTTTGTAGTTTTGTCTTTTTACAATGCAAAGCGCACATAGAGAACACACTAAAGACAACGGTTAAGTAAAAATCGTTGTCTTTGAAGTGTTGTATATTCAAATGCGCTTAAAAACAACACACCAACGACAATGGTTATATAAAACCATTGTCTTTTATTTTAAAAAAATGCATATAGACAACCGTTTTTAAAAACCGTTGTCTTTGTAGTATTGTTTGGGGAGGCAGGAATATTTTTTTGTTTGAGAGTGAATACTTAGCGTTTTTGTATCAGAGTGTAGAGTGTTTTTTTAAGTGTGTAAGAGAGGGAAATAAAACTCAATTATTTTGTATTATTTTTTTAAAGAATATATTTTTTTAAGTCTTTATTTTTTTACAGACCAGAAGACAATCTAGTGACTGACTATTCACATAATTTTAAAGAGAAAATTCAGAAATCGTTAGTTTAAATAAAAATAGATTCTAACATTTTAATCTTCTGTAAAATTTCCACCATCTTCAATGTCACTCTAGTATTTATCCCATAGGAACCCTATTTTCCTTTAACACACCACCTTCTACAAGAAACATTGATAAATATTAAATTGTAAGGCTTAACTTATAAAAAGTGATAGCTAGAGCAACATCTATCAAAGAAGGCTTGGTTAAACCCAAGTTTATCACCTCATATAGAAGTTCTTTAATTGCAGCATCCAAAATGGGTAACGGATGAGAATGTAAGATAGCGGCACAAATAGATTCATATTTAGGAGAAGGAGCCATAAAAACATGAAAAAGATGAAGGTGATCTACACTTATAATATCTTGGGCCAACTGATTCCATATAGGCTTAATGGTGTCAAGAAAATTATTAACAGATTGTCCTGAGTCTTGTCTAAGGTTATTGAGAGTGGTGAGAAGTTGATATATAATAGTGTGTAAGTCCTATTATTTTATATCAATTAAACAAAAAATCTCATTTTCCTTTTGCAGTATCAAATTTAGCAAATTGTATATTGATGGATAGATGAAATAGAGTATTAGAAGATGAGAGAAGCGTCTGTTCAGTATTTCTGTAACAGAAGAATAATACAATTATACGATATACACCTATACAATAGAAGACTTAGTTGAGGCCTAACCAACTATAGCCACTCAAGTCCTAATATCTCTAACATAGAAAACCTGGTAATGATTTAATGATTTTTGCTATCCCAATCTTCAAGGCAGTCAACATATTCATCATCATCATCTTCTGTAGCAATCTGAGTTGGTTCAACAATATCACCAATAACAATACGCCAAAGCTTACGCCAATTCAAAAAACTTTTCCTGCATTGAGACCATCGGGTGTAATTGGTACCATCCAAAATCGTTCTTATAAGCCGAGAAACCTCAATTTTATCTATACCAAAAAGAAGAACAAGATTAACAACTCTGCCCAGTTCAGGAAAACTGATAATATATAGCAGAACAAAGTAAAAACAAGATGGGCTGCAGCAGTGGAAGGAGGCAGAAGAAAACAGAGAAAAAAAATTAGGCTAGGGCTCTGATACCATATACGTTAGGAACAATATGAATTATATATCTTTATTAAATATCATTAAAAAGGATGTACTCCTCTCTCTCTCTCCCCCCTCCCCCCTCCCCCCCTCCCCCTCTCTCTCTTATGTAAGCTAACAACAAAATATATATTGCAATGAATTCCCATATAGTGAAATCAAACTTATTTACCATATTCAAATCAGACTCGTGCTATCTCATCCATAGGACCATGTCCCATGAGTAAACTCAATATTTTATTCAAAACAAACTAATTTCTTTCTTCCTTTTTTCTAAAGGGAGCAAATTTCGCTAATTTCTTTCTAATTGAACTATAATTAATTTTTTTTCTTTATATATATATAATAATATATATTGCAATGGATTTTCATCCAGCGAGATCAAACTAATTCACGAGAGTCAAATCAAACTCCATCTCATTAACACTTCACGAGTAAACTCAATATTATATTTTATTTTAATTAAAACAAACTAATTTCCTTCTAATTGAACTACTATACTTAAAAATGCTAGTCTCGAACAATTATCAAGTTTGGGAATGGATAGGGTAGGGGGTTGATAATGTTGGCACCTAAAAGAGAATACTCCACGTAATCTTTCACCAACATTTTCCATGCTAAGTTAGTATGAATATACTCTTTCCTGCTTAATCCGACAAATAAGCATAACTATTCAAGGTTGGACTGAATTAAGTCACTGAACTAAAATTTGGGTGCCCAAAAACAGGAAACAAACAACCCGACAATTTGGTTGTCGGGGTTGAACTTTGTCCACACTAATAAAACAGCAAATTCTAGAGAGTTAGCCACTGGATTAGCTAGAACAAAATGCAGACCTCAAAATTAATTAGACATGTCTTTTTGCGTTAAATATTTAAATTTTACACAGATAGATTTTGATGGTGAAAATGATGAACACCCTTTCAAGATTCACTCTTTTGCCTCCTCAGCATTATCTTTATCTCTCACCCTGTGAAACAGCAGAAAAAATCCCATGTAGTTAACATAGGAAAAAAGTGAGGAAATTAAATTCATAGTCTGGGACCTCAGATCAGATAGATTAACACAATGAATTAAGCATTCGTATGTAGTTTAAGAATGGGTTTTGTGTTTACCGTGAATGATCAGGAATTTCTGGAACTTTATATTTATCTGGAGTGACCTCCATCAACCACGAGCCTGGGAAAAGATCGTGCAAGAATCTAGTATGGAGAAAACCGGATTAGTTATTAGAATTGAGGTGAGAAATGTGAAAATTACAATCTTTTGATTAAGGCTTTTAATTACATCAATCTCCTTCTGAATAGCTCTTGGGTTTTATGGGTGGTTTGACACCGGTAATGGCAGTGAAATCAGCTTCAATCTCTTCTCTGGGGAGAGCGATTGAAAACGTACTCTTCTGAGGTTGCGACTCTAAGTTCACTACTTTCCCAGTTCTGTCGCCAGCTCGACGACTACGCAAACTCCACGGGCCGGCAGCAGCGGGGTTGGTCATCGTCGTCAGCGACAGGGTTAATCGGAGAAATTTGCTGCACCTGATTGCTACCGCCGTGCTCATCGGGGTGATCACCGGAAGGATTGCCGAGCTTCTTGCGACGGATGTGTTACTGGTGACCCCATTTGAGGCACGAGGACAATGTGAAGTTGTGAAGCGGCCTAGTTGCCGGATTAGGCTACTCTCTTTCTCTCTCTACGTTCGCAGCCATTAGGCTCCTCTCTTTCTCTCTCCGGAGTGAATGTTTTTCCTGGATAAGCGACGGCGGTTACGTTTCGGAAAACTAAGGGTGGTTACGTTTTGAAAAACCAACGGCGGTTAGGTTTCGGAAAACTAAAGACGTAATGAGTAGTTGGATAGTGTCTATATGAGTAAGAAATTTATTAATTAAAAAACTCACTCGCTCATCTGTGAAAGCAAAAGATTAGAGGAATAGAGGAAGGGGCGACTTGCGTGCGGGGGGAGGGGGGGGGGGGGGGTTGGTTGCAGAGCGGAGCAATGATAGATGAATTATGGGGATTTCCAGAGAGAGAGAGAAAGGAATTTGTAATTTAATTGGGATAGAAAAATCACCAGCAAATCTCGGTTCGGTAATGTGTGTCTATATATGGAGCACTGGTTCGGTGGAAGGATTGCAGGTGTTTTGTAGTAGAGCAGAGACTAAAGAAGTGAGGAATGACGTGCGGGGCGGGTGGGGTGGGGTTAGGGGTGGCTGTTTCTATTTTGGGTTCTTATTTGATTTATAGTCCTAAAAACAAACAGAGTGAAGGATTTTTTTTTTGGTCAATTTTTCTTTTCAAAAAAAAAAATTATTAAAAGGCAGTGCGTTACTAGGCACCAAAACTGTCTAGCAGTGCGTTAAAAGGCAGTGCGTTACTAGGCACCAAAACTGTCTAGTGAGCATGTATCTACCAGAGATCCCACACCTAGAAGTTCCCAATTTCTTTCATCATAATTCTTGGTCAATTGACTGACCTTCAGTCAAGCTTTGTAAGTACCTCCTACTGTTTTTTAAGAAAAAAATTACTTATATATCACAGAAATGAATCAGACAATTAACATGTACATTATATAACAAGTTACCTGAATCTCTTTCAGCAATAAGTTGTTGATACTTCAAACTGAACTCTAAAAATTCCTTTTCAGATTTAAAGCTGCGTTTTGCATTCTTTCATTTTGCTTCACAGGCTTCCTAAAATACCAAATGTGCAAAATAATAATTACAAGTTTTGGTAAATAAATAAAACCTTTCTACAATACTACATAATAACATCATTACTATGTTGAAATACTAATATTAATTTCATAAAAAGAAGGAAAATTCCAAAACAATTATAAGAAATATGAAAAGTAAGGACCATCAATCAGCAAGCAGTAAAGCATTAACTAAACTAATTATAATATGAAGCATGCATTTGATAGAAAATTACACACTACAGATTCTGATACCCATCCCTGTCACCAAACTTGCCCTCGCCATCACCAAATATCCAAAATACAAATCAAGGCACGCAGGCCATCTACCAAAACTACAACTATCTAAGCTAGGTCCTTCTGTCCATCTAGCGCACTCCGAAGCTACTGATCTGCACCTGAAAAACATGCGGTGTAGCAACCGTCAACGAATAATGCTGGTAACCCACTCCCACGCGTTAAGTACAATATAGATAGATATAAGAAAACCATTTTGAGACTGGAATACGTATATAATCCTAAGCAACTCTAGCTTTAAAACCAAGATCAGGACTCTAGACACAACAACAGACTGGACACTATAAAACCACACAAAGGTACTAGCATGCATCCTAAAATCATAAGACAAGATAATAACAAGGCTCAACAGTAACAACCAATGTCAACAATAGGACTCAACAACAATCAATAACAACAAGCAGTCAACAGAGAACACATCCATAATAGCCGAAGCTGTCCACAGAAGTAGTGATGTTATTTTTGTCTTAACATTGCACATGCCAAGAACGTTTACTTTAAATAATGGTGTGTGCGAGACTTCATGTTGGTGTTGTGTTGATGTGTGCGTGAATAAATGATGGTTTGTGTGTTTTTTTTATATATAATAAATAGAATGTAAAAGCTTTCAGCTATGTGCTTTACGTCATGAATGTGTGTTGTTTTTCACCTAATATACTGCATTTGGGGTTTGTACATTGTGGTGGTAAGGCGTGTGCGAAAGTCCAGGCAGGGGGGCTTTTGCCGAGTGCAAAATAAGATGCGTGCGTCTTGATGGAATATGGAAGTGGGTGCATTCCCGGCATAATGTATGGACTACGTACCCAAAAGCGAAAGTATAGTCAAACAGTGTAATATGTGTATTATGTGTTATCGAAACCCTGTATGGGGCGATGAAGACAAGATTTTAAGGTGAATTGGTATACTGACGTGTTTCATTATTCCCTATTCAAGAATATTACAACAATTGCCCTGTGCGTTACTTTGATTGATTTTTTGTTGTTGTTGCCTAAGTAATCACTAACGGTGTTGTGGGCGGGGGTGTTGGGTGGTGTGTGCAAAATACTAGGTGACGTGTGCATTGGTGTGCAATAAGGAGTGCGTATCATTTGTAGTGTGCGTTACTCTTTTCGAGTTGCGCGTTAATTTCTAACAATGAAGTGTGCATTGGTGCAAGAAGGTGTGTGCAAAGTACTTGTTGATGTGTGCATCGGTGTGCAATAGCGTGTGCGAATCAATTGTCTTGTGCATAATTTAATGAATGGTTTTTTTTTTTTAAATCAGATTAAAGCGTAACCAAAGTTTGTGCATTGGGGTGTTACGGCGTGTGCAAATTACTGAGCGGGCCTATTCGCACCATGTTTTGTGTATTTTTGTTTTTCCCAAGTAAGTCGGGGTATACAAACGTAATGACCATATGTACGCATTCATGGCAGAAAATGTGTTCCATAGTATTGTGCTTGTCATTATTTATTGTATGTTTTTTTAAAAAAAAAATTTCCTACGTATGGGTGATATGGCGTGTGCAAATTTCAGGCCCTAGCCCTGGAACTTAGCTCATGTCGTGGTTTTTTTATATATTAAATTTTGTGATTCGGTGTGTGCGTTGCTCCTTTCAGGCGTGTACGTGCGTATGTTTTGTTTTTGGCTTGTGCAAGTTTATTGGAAATACATAACGAACAAAACCCAACTACATGAATAACATTTTTTGTAGACGTTGGCATTTTCGAGTGGATAGAAAATGCATATATAGTAGATATCGTATGAAAAATGTAAAACGGAATAATAAATGTAACACCCACACTCCGTCACTATGATGCACACACCCAACACCCAAAGATGATTACAAAGATGATTAATTAAATAAACAGGCATTTCATATCATGATTAATAAATAAACAGGCTTTCTCCAAAATCTGGAAGATAATCAGCAATTCTTCTCATGGCAGGATTTTCAATCATTTATGGGGAAAAAAAAAAAAGTTATCTTGAATACAAATCCAATACAAAGTAATCAAGTTTTTGCAAATTTAAATGAATATGAAAAAATAGCCTACCCAAATAGAAAAAGTAAATGAATTAAGAGAATACAAAGGTATCTTTTCATTCATCATCTGTTTGTACATATTACAACAATATATATATAATATACACTTGTACCGGAAAGCAATAATGCCGAACATAAATATTTAACCGTTACACAATAATCCTCATAATGTCCACAATTATTAATCTTTATAACAGTTTTAAAGTATTCAAAGTGCAATAAAAGTAACATCAATAGTAAAAACTAAATCAAATGCTATGCAGAAACCCAAGAAAAGAAATAAGCAATTTATAAATTTAAAAATAATTAACTTGATAATTTAAAGTTTTAGAATACCAAAGATAATGATCAATAAAACTCAAGAAGTTAAAGCGATAAAATTATACCAGAAAGAAGAATAACAAATATAACCCAATTGGAACCTAGGAAAATTTAGCCAAACATGTTGATTTGAGAAGGAAATCAAGGAATTGTAATTGAAATTGAATTCATTACGTACTGTAGTTAATAACTAGCAAATGTGATTATGTGAATGTAAACTTCTAAACAAATAAAGTAGAAACAACAAAGCAATTAGCAAATGAATGAAAAAAGACAAAAAGGAATTTTTATGCCAATTAGAGATGCTGCCAACTTGGCAGTGCCAAGAACCTACTGTCGCACCAAAATAAATCACGTCACCACTGTCGAACTATCACCGCCGAGAGCTGCTTGTGCCGAACCAAAATTAAGATTGCTGAAAAGAAGCTGTTGCCGGGCCGAACAGTTTTTACTCCGGACCACTTCCGGTGGTGATAAACAAAGGAGCGATCTTCGTGCGAAGTCCGGGCGGTTTTCCGAAACGTAACCGCCGTTGGTTTTACAAAACGTAACTGCCGTTGGTTTTCGGAAACGTAACCGCCGTTGGATTTCGAAAACATAACTGCCGTCGCTCATCTGGGAAAAACATTCACTCCGGAGAGAGAAAGAGAGGAGCTTAATGGCTGCGAACGTTGAGAGAGAAAGAGAGGAGCCTAATCGGGCAACTAGGCGGCCGCTTCACAACTTCACATTGCCCTCGTGCCTCAAATGGGGTCACAAAAAACACATCCGTCGCAAGAAGCTCGGCAATTCTTCCGCAGAAGAGTAAGTTTTCAATCGCTCTCTCCATAGAAGAGATTGAAGCTGATTTCACTGCCATTACCGGTGTCAAACCACCCAAAAAACCCAAGAAAAGGCCCAGAGCTATTCAAAAGGCAAATTATGCCATGGACCCGTGTCCACAATGAATTGTAGACACGGGCCCAAAACGACGTCGTTTTAAAAAAAAAAAAAAAAAAAAAAAAAAAAAACGCGTCATTTAGTTAAAATAAAATAAAATAAAATTCGTGCGTGTTTTGCCGTTAACGGCGTTATTTTTTTTTTGGATTATGAATGTACAGTTATGCCGTTATGAATGTACAGTTATGCAATTATGAAATTATGAACACAGAGCTCTAACATTACGAAGTTACAATTATGAACATATAGTGATAAAATTATGACCATGGAGCTTTAAAATTGTGAATATAGAGCTTCGAAGATTATGAATGTACAGTTATGGAGTTATGAATGTGCAGTTATAGAGTTATGAATCTACAGTTATGGAGTTATGAATCTACAGTTATGAGATTATGAATCTACAGTTATGGAATTATAAATGTACAGTTATTGATCGAATTATGAACAAAGAGCTCTGACATTATGAACTTACAATTATGAACATATAATGATAAAATTATGAACATAGAGCTCTAAAATTGTGAACATAGAGCTTCGAAAATTATGAATGTACAATTATGGAGTTATGAATGTACAGTTATGGAGTTATGAATGTACAGGTATAGAGTTATGAACGTACAATTATGGAGTTATGAATGTACAGTTATTAACATATAATAACGATTGTATTCAGAAGGAGATTGATGTAATTAAAAGCCTTAATCAAAAGATTCTATATTTTCACCATTTCTCACCTCAATTCCAATAACTAATCCGGTTTTCTCCATACTGGATTCTTGCAGGATCTTTTCCTAGGCTCGTGGTTGATGGAGATCACTACGGATAAATATAAAGTTCCAAAAAATCCTGATCAAATTGACGGTAAACACAAATCCCATTCTTAAACTACGAACCTTTATTCATCTTCTTCCTCCTTTTCTCTCTACTTAAATTTCACTCATTGTGTTAATCTATCTGATCCGAGGTCCCCAGACTATGAATTTAATTTCCTCACTTTTTTCCTCTGTTAAGTACATGCGATTTTTTCTGCTCTTACACAGGGTGAGAGATAAAGATAATGCTGAGGAGGCAAAGTTAGATTTTGATGGTGGAAATGATGACCATCTATCTGTGTAAAATTTAAATATTTAACGCAAAAAGACATGTCTAGTTAATTTTGAGGTCTGCATTTTGTTCTAGCTAGTCCAGTGGCTAACTCTCTAGAATTTGTTGTTTTATTAGTGTCATAGAGATAAACAACTGGCAAGTAATAACTTACATTATCAACTTTGTGCTTTTGTGAAAGTGTTGTGCTGTAGAATGCTTTTGAGTTCTGTGTTGTGATAGTTCCCTAACATAAATTAAAGCTTTTGACTTCTCTTCTGTGATATTTTTCCTGCTATCATTGCTGTATTCTTGCTTTTACAAATATTCCATTATCTTCTTCTTCTTCTTAGACTTTGTTATGTTACACCGTGTGGTGTGGACAAAGTTCAGCCCCGACAACCAAATTGTCGGGTTGTTTGTTTCCTGTTTTTGAGCAACCAATTTTTAGTTCAGTGATTTAATTCAATCCAACCTTGTATAGTTATGCTTATTTGTCGAATTAAGCAGGAAATAGTGGATGAAAGAGTATACTCATACAAACTTAGCATGGAAAATGTTGGTGAAAGATTACGTGGAGTATTCTCTTTTAGGTGTCAACATTATCAACCCCCTACCCTATCCATTCCCAAACTTGATACTTGTTCAAGACTAGCATTTTTAAGTATAGGTCAATTAGAAGGAAATTAGTTTGTTTTAATTAAAATAAAATATAATATTGAGTTTACTTTGAAGTGTTAATGAGATGGAGTTGATTTGACTCTCGTGAATAAGTTTGATATCGTAGGATGGAAATTCATTGCAATATGTATTATTATATTATATTATATATATAAAATATTGGGATTACTCATGGGACGTGGTCTTGTGATGAGATAGCATGAGTCTAATTTGAATATGGTAAATAAGTTTGATTTCACTATATGGAAATTCACTGCAATATGTATTTTGTTGTTAGCTTACATATATTCTACCATTAGTTTAGCTATGTATTGTTGTTTATTATTTTCATTGATTGCCTTTCTATTTTTTTTCAAATCATACCGTTTATACCGTTTGTTTTTTTTAATATTATTATTATTATTATAATAATAATAATAATAATAATAATAATAATAATAATAATAATAATAATAATAATAATAATAATAATACGGTAATTACCTCCTATTATTCTTATTATTATTATATTTTTAAAAAAGTATCCGGTTTGGTTTTTTTTTTTTACCAAACCGTTCGGTATACAAGTATCCATTACCGTTCGATTGTACGGTATATTACCGAACCGAATTAGTTCGGTAGGTTTGGTACAGGAAAATTGAACCGAATTGCCTACCCCTAGAGTGAATTACTGGAATGGACCCTTGACCATAGCAAAATTATCAATTTGGTCCCAAGTTAACGGATGTCTAACGGAAAAACAAACGGAAGACCAAATTGGTTAAGATTTTTAAAATTGAGGGACTTAATTGGTTAAGATTTTTAAAATTGAGGGACTTAATTGTTCAAAAAAATAGTCAAGGAACCAAATTGGTAATTTTGCTATAGTCAGGGGACCATTTCGATAATTAACTCAAAAATAAATAAAACAAAACAAAACTACCCAAAAGAGGAAGGGAGAGGTGAAATGAAACTAAATTAAATGCAATATTGTATCATTCTTTCTTAATGAGCATGTATCTACCAGAGATCCCACACCTAGAAGTTCCCAATTTCTTTCATCATAATTCTTGGTCAATTGACTGACCTTCTGTCAAGCTTTGTAAGTACCTCCTACTGTTTTTTAAGAAAAAACTTACTTATATATCACAGAAATGAATCCAACAATTAACATGTACATTATATAACAAGTTACCTGAATCTCTTTCAGCAATAACTTGTTGATACTTCAAAGTGAACTCTAAAAATTCCTTTTCAGATTTAAAGCTGCGTTTTGCATTCTTTCGTTTTGCTTCGGAGGCTTCCTAAAATACCAAATGTGCAAAATAATAATTACAAGCTTTGGTAAATAAATAAAGCCTTTCTACAATACTACATAATAACATCATTACTATGTTGAAATACTAATATTAATTTCATAAAAAGAAGGAAAATGCCAAAACAATGATAAGAAATATGAAAAGTAAGGACCAGTTGATGATTGTTCCTTAAGATTTTAATAGATGATGAAATCTATAAAAGATTTTAACAGAAATTGAAGGCAAAAGATATTACTATCCACGGACTATTTTTCGGTGCTCAGAGCTCTCTTGTGATGGTGTCTCCTTATGGTTGGGGCCAAACAATGTAAAGAAGTTGGATAGAGCTCCATGAATCAAGAACATGAACTTTTTGAGCAATTAACTTGGTCTGTGCAAATCTATATCAGTTACTATATGCCACTTAAGTCCTCTAAAAAGGGTTAATCTCTAATCTGTAACAGTAAGCAATCTACAATCAACCAAATTTAAAATAATTTCCATCAATTACTTGGAAAATTTCACTTCAATTGGTGGTCCACTGAAAGTGCATTCACAAATCACCCCCATAGAGTTAATTTCTGAAGATATTACACTGGAATTTCATTCCAGTAAACTGGAAGCTATTTCCATTTTCTTTAGGGAATCTTATAGCATCCTTGCTGCCCACTGGCGACAGAAATTGCTTCTCCTTCCTCTGTCAATATTTAAATCCCCCGTGTCCTTAAATTGAATAATCAAATATTAGACCCTAAAGAGCAACTACAACTGTTTTATATGCCTGCTTGTAACTTTTGTACCAAACTATGCACTATGCTTCAATTAAATCCCTCTAGCAAAAGATTAATGGAATTTTCTTCCCATACGGCAGAAAATGGCACTGCAAAATTCTAAACATTAATACTTTTAAAAATAAATCCCCAAAATTCAAAAGGGATAATTCTCATGTATTCTTACTGGGACTTTTTATTTCTACATCTTCATTGCTCCCATTTGACCTGAAATATTGAAAGAGAAGATGAAATAACTAATGCCCAAATGCCACTCCAGCCAGCAGCCGCCGCCACCGTCCGAGGAAGCAGCAGCAGCCACTGCCGTCGGTCGCTCACTCGCTGCTGAAGACACGGCATTACCGTAGAAGAGTAAGAAAAAGTGAACAACTAACCTCGCCGTCGGACGTCAGTCACTGCCTCCTCGCAGGTCGGTCGCCGCCTCGCCGCAACCCATCGCAGTCTCCACTCGGTCGCCTACTCGCCTCGCACAGTCGCAATTCACTCCGGTAGGGAATTTAGGATTTATTAGGGAATTAGTCAATAGTCAAACCAGTCAGGTCCCTAATGCTCCAAGGGATCAGGAAGAAGAAGACGAAGTTTACTATGCTGTTGGGAGATTAGTAACAGACAAACCAGTCAGATTTGCTTACTTTCAAGATACCATGGCATCAGTCTGGAGGCCAGCCATAGGAGTCAATACGCGTGAACTCGCACCACGTAGATTTCTGTTCCGGTTCTATCATGAATCCGATATCACACGCATCATCAATGAAGGGCCGTGGACATATGAGAAGAGTCTTCTACTTTATGTACACATACATACATACATAGAGTTAATTCCAGCCATGGTCCTCCGACTATGTTGATTTTCTGTAATTGGTCCGCGACTTTTAATTTGGACAATTTAAACACTTGACTTTCGAATTCTTTCCAATGTTGGTCCTTCTGTTAAATGAAGGTTAAGTGCACGTCAAATGGAGGGGCAAAACTGCCCTTTAACATGCTAAGTGTATAATTATAGAAATTCCCAAACATGCCCACCGAGTATTCTTTGACGAACCACCGCCCCTATGCCGGCACCCACCATGTGGGCAGTTTCTCCGCATCGAGCAGCGGCAGCACATTCTGGATGCTGTTGTTCACCTCCGGCAGTAGTGGCGAGAGCGGCCAAGCCCTCTTCGCCGCAGCGATGAGCACTTCCGGCGACGCCCCATTAGAGACCTAGATGTGGTCATTCTCAAACAACAGTTCAAACAAAACTCTCTAGTCCCACTTACAGTTCACAACGCGCTTCAATCTCCTGGCGAACCTTGATTTCCACGGCGGTAGAGGCCCTATTCCGCTGCCGCACCATCCCGGCCTAGGAATGTTGAACCAGCTTGCCGATAACACGGATCTGGTTCTCGAATTCCCGGAATCGATGCAGGCCGCTCTCGCCGATGTGGCGGACTTCCACCGGATCTTTCTCGCCGTTCACCATCACCAACTCCCTGGTTTTTTAGGTCGCTGGCGCGTGACCCTTATCCGGTTCCTCGCTATCGTCAATCTGAGTTGTCGTTTCTCCAGTGAGTCACTCGACGGTCAAGGCACCGAGAGTGGTCAACATAGTCGCCGCCGAGATATTCCGGCGCCTTGGTCGAAGAAGGAAGCAGAATGGATTTTGGGATTTTGCTATTTGATGTATGTGGCGTTACTGGCGTATACAAGGAAGGAGAAATACACTATGCAATTGAAATGACCATTTTACCCCTTAATTTAACATTCATTTAACGGAAGGACCAAGATTGGAAAGAATTGGAAAGTCAAGTGTCTAAATTGTCCAAATTAAAAGTCGGAGGCTAATTATGGAAAATCAACATAGTAGGAGGACCATTGTTGGAATTAACTCTCTCTCTCTCTCTCTCTCTCTCTCTCTCTCTCTCTCTCTCTCTCTCTCTCTCTCCCTCCCTCTATATATATATATATATATATATATATATATATATATATATATATATATATATATATATATATATATATATAGGTTCTGGTGCGGTTAGGGTGCCCAGGTGCGGTTGTGCGGTTTAATTTGGGTCTTTCATCTCGCTTAAATCAACGTTCAGGATTATCAAAGTTTAAAAAAAAAAACGCGGTGGCAATTTTGTAATTTTTACATTTAGGTCAAAATTAAGGTGAGCGGATCTGTGATTAATGTGCGTGAGTTTTGTGCTTAATGTGCGTGTATTTTCTGCTTAATGTGCGTGAGTTTTGTGCTTAATGTGCGTGGGGATGTGCTTAACGTGAATAGTTGTTAAAACTTAAAGTCTGTGAGTTAATACTTAAAGTGCGTGGGTTTTGTGCTTAATGTGCGTGATGTTTGTGCTTAATGTGCATGGGTTTTGTACTTAATGTGCGTGAGTTTTGTACTTAATGTCAGTAGTTGTTGAAACTTAAAGTCTGTGAGTTAATATTTAAAGTGCGTGGGTTTTGTGCTTAATGTGCGTGAGGTTGTGCTTAATGTGTGTGGGTTTTGTACTTAAAGTGCGTGAGTTTGTGATTAAGATCTAACACTTAAGGTGAACCTTAGCTTATACTTTTTTTTTTTGAATGCGAACCTTAGCTTATACTTCTTTGTTCCAGGCACGCGTTTTTTTTTTTTTTTTTTAAATTTTCATTGATTTGAGCCGTTGATCTAAATTTGATCAACTGCTCAGATTTAACCGCACAACCACACGGGAAGCTATACCCGCACCTGATGCCTTCCCTATATATATATATATATATATATATATGACAGGATAATTGGACAAGGTATTAGATCCAGATCAGACCCGATGCACTTAGTTTGACCCACAAAGCAGTAATGATAGTCAAACATAACAGTCAAGAGTTAGCAAAGAGCAATTACAAGAGGTCACGCATTAAGAACACCGCCTCATCAAAGAAAGGAGTTATGGAGGAGTGCACAGTAATTATTCTGGAGCCTGACACTCATGGAGGGGAGCCGTTACATTCATTATGAGGCCGTTAATCAACATTATTGTAGTCGTTACAGTTACTATGGTACTATAAAAGCTTACGTCATGTAACAAGTAGGGACACGCTGAATATACTGTACTGAAACACTGAAGCAATACAATTCGTTATTCTTATGTTATATTTCCGGTAACATACTTACCGTCATTGGTGCTTTCATTGAGAGACTGAGATCAATACTCAAGCAGGAAAATACACACAACTCTCTCTTTCAACGGCAAGCTTGAAAGAATGGTGTCCGGCAGCTCCCACGATTCCCACAACTTGAACAATGGCAACGCCTCAGGTGATCTTCGAGACCAACCCCCCAACAATCGTGGAGGAGACTATCGAGAACAACTCAACAATGGAGGAACAAACAAAATCATGAAGCTCCAGGCGACCGCCGAGGCCCTCCAGCAAGCTAAGACAACACTAACTCAAGCAGTGGCGGGATTGCAAAGCCAAGCCCCCCCGCCGCGGCCCCAGGAAATAGAAATGGAATCCCCACGAAGGGTAGAAACTCAGCAACAACAGGACATAACCCGTGCGGCGAGGGACGCAGGACGCCACACTAGGACGGGGGCCCTAAAGGAGGGCGCCCAAAGAAGTGGACCAGCCAGACGACGACCAAGACCCTCCCAGTCTGCCCTCGAACGGTTGGGACAAAGGGCGTCCGCGCAACAAAGATTGGGATCGTGGGCTGAGGGGTCCTCCACCAGAAACCCTCGCCGACACGAGAGTAGAGTAGCGGAGAAATCACCAACGGAGAAAATGGGCGAATCAAATGAGCCGGCCCCGCGCCGGCACCGTGATGAGTCAGCCTTAGTTGAGAGACTGCAGAGGAAAATTGAAGAGTTAGCAAAGAGGGTAGAAGCTCGGGAGCAATCGCCGGAACCCGAGGTGCGGATGACAGCACCATTTTCCCCAAGTATAGTGAATGTGCCTCTGCCGAGGGACTTTAGGTTGCTCGCCATCAAAGCATACACGGGGACCACCGACCCGCGTGTCCACATGACAAGGTATAAGGCTGCTATGGTAATGATCGAGGCGGGGGATGCCGTCATGTGCTGGGCATTCTTATCCACTTTGGATGGGGCGGCCCAAGACTGGTTCAATACCATCCTAGATGGGTCGATCCAAAACTTTGGGGAATTATCCAAAAGTTTCCTAACATACATCTCCGGCAGCATTCAACGTAAGAAACCCTTCTCTCACCTTTGCGTAGTAAAGCAAGACAAAGGCGAGAGCGTAAAGGATTTCCTAAACAAATGGAAAAAAAGAGGTCAATAATGTCTACGACTTTGACTCTAAGGCGGCAATCCCGATATTTATCCATGCCCTAAGATTAGTATATTTTCACAAGCAGCTGAACGCCCATCACCCCCACTCTTACGAAGATTTGATGAGAACAGTCAACCATTATGCAGAAGCAGAAGAGGTTGATAGGAAGAAGAAGAATGAAGAAGATGGTAGAAAGGGTGGGAAGCCTGGGAAAGCTGGTCCACCCAGCCAGGCACCACGCCCAAACCACTCATCCGCAGGGAAAAGCCGAGACCACGAGCAACCCCGCCTGGTCCCCCTACGTAATTTAACCCCACTTACCCATCCTGTCAGTGTCATTTTAAAGCAAGCTGAGGAGATGGGAATAGTAAAATTCCCGCCGGAGTGCATGAAGGTCTCCCTAAATGCAGACCAAACAAAGTTCTGCAGGTTTCATTGGCAAGCCGGCCACGATATGGATGAGTGTCACGTTTTGAAGAGACAAATAGAGGAGCTCATTCAAAGGGGATATTTCACTCAGTTTGTGAAGCATCCTGGGAAACAACAACAGCATCGACAACAAGGCCAACCCGTGAACAAAAACATGTGGCGAAAGGGAGATGGCCTTGAGCCATCCTCCTCAGACACAAAGAAGGGATACAATCAGATCATAGAAGAAGGAGACAAGGAGCAAGAGGTGGAACCCATGCAGCGCAAAAAGCATGTTATTCGCTAAAACACGACAAGATCAACAATATAATTATTAATGTAACTATTGTTCATGGTCCGCCCTGTTCAATTATGTTGAATAAGAAAAAAAATTCCATGGAGCCCTTGTGTTAGTAAAGTAGGAGGTATGTCCTCATCCACCATAACCGTGATAGGAAATAAATAAAAGAGTTGGTTGAGGCTGCCTCGGCCAAGATCGGTTGAGGCGCACGCCTCGGCCAACATTGGTCGAAGCCCCCCCCCCCCCCCCCCCGGCCAACCTCCGGGGCTTTGGTTAAAAAAGAAAACAAAAAACAAAAAACAAATGAGAGCCAACATCGGCCGAGGCTGCCCCGGCCAACATCGGTTGAGGCGCACGCCTCGGCCAACCTCCGGGGCTTTGGTTAAAAAAAAAGGGAGGATCTTTGATTTAGTTTTAATTTACTCCCAATCCAGCTCAAACACATTCGCAGACTCGGGAGTAGGGGGCTGGTGACAGAGTAATGGGGCTAGCACCCGACCCAGGTTGTCAACAGGCACCTGACCTGGCACCACGTGCAAATCCAACTGGTAGAACTCCAACGGACAGAATGCCAATGGGTGGAAACATTACTACGGGTCATTTACTGCGCCCATTGAAGAAAGAGAAATAAAGGCTCAGCTCCTCATTATGTTATTACCGTTAGGGACTTGATATAAGGAGAGCTCTCCTCAACTAGAGGGGACACGCTCAATATTCTGTACTGAAACACTGAAGCAATACAATTCATTATTCTTTTATTATATTTCCGGTAACGGTATTATGATTTCCAACCTCTCAAAATCATCAATAGTACTATTCTTGCCAACAACCTCTTTCTTGAGTCTTAGTGTGGGTGTTGTGCGCTCTAAGAGCATTAAATTCATAACTTTTTGGTACATATAATGAAGGATCAAGGATGAGAAGGGCGGGGGTGATTAAGATTTGAGAAGAGTTAGATTGTGAAAAGTTGTTATTTCTATTAAATATCTTCATTGAGTTTGCTTGATTCTTTTATTATTCAGCTAATTCCCTTTTCACCAATTAAATTAAAAAATATAAAAATAAAAAAGGAACTAGTGTGCATTAGTAGACACCAACACTGTCAAGCATGTGTACGCTAAGAGCACTTGATTGTGGCCATTTTTTTAATACTTCTTCTCTCTTGTCCACCCGACATATCAAAAAAAAAAACATTAAAAAAACAATAAAAACAAGAAAAAACTACGTCGGAAGGGGGGATGAGGTTTATTATAGAACATAATTTTTTTCCAAATTTTTAGGATAAATGTAAAAGAAAAAACCATTTTTTGAATGTTATTGAAAATGTAAAACAAAAGAAAAATGAAAGAAATTAAAGTATATATGCACCAAAACTTCATAGCAGGCATGAAGTGGATTCCATTTTCTTAATACCTTTATATCACTCTTCAATATGATCTACCAAAAAAAAAGAGTAAAAAATAAATAAATTAATTAAAAATGTTACTCCGAGAGGGGTGGCCAAGTGAGAGCATAATTCTTGTACCTAAAAGTCGCATGTACAATTCTTGGCAAAAACTTATTCGTTGAGTCTTAGTGAGACTTGGGCTGACGAATAGTGAAGATCAAAGACAAGATTCAAGAGCCAAGGGTATATATTGGAGGATCAATAATCATTTGTCAAAAACCTTTATATCTCTACTCAATAGAAGTAGAGAGAGGCGGAGTAACAAGGTGAGACTTGTGAAAAACCTAGACGCTTAAGACCGACTCTTTGTTCTAGCTAAGGCTTAAGTGGTCTTTATTGTACTAAGGGGTTTAGTGCAATTCTCTAGGGAGTTTTCAGAGAAGAGTGGAGTAAGCTAGTTGATAGTCAAACCACTATAAAAATATATCTCTCTACATTTACGCATTTACATTCAAGCACTTACCAAACTTATATTGGATCCGTTGGTGGAAAACAAATAATAATCAAATAAAAATAAGATTATTATTTTCTGGAAAAACAAGGGAAAGAAAGAATGAGAATTTGGCTAGTGTTTGATGTTGATTTTTTGCAAGAGTCAAGCGATCACTCTTTCCTTAAAACTTTATTTGCCACCTCCCAAAAGTGCTAGGAGCAGTGTAGGCTAGGCTTCCCAGGATAAAACTTGCTTATGATTCAATGTTTGAGCACACAAACAAGGAATCCGGCGAACAAAGCAAGGTTATAAACACAGTATGGCTAAGAAAAGGAGTAGAAGTAGAATTTTGAGGCTTGAAAATGATACTTTCGTGTAGTGTGCTTGTTGTTCTCTTGTGTAAAAAACTGCTTCTCACTACCCTCTCTTATATAGGGATGAAGGAGTTAAATAGCTTTTAATTTGGCAGTTAAATAGCTTTTAACGCACCCCTACAACTCCTGTAACAGTAACCAGGGAAGATTGACATTTAAACGCACCCCTACAACTCCTGTAACAGTAACCAGGGAAGAAGGACCTAGCTTAATTTCCGCGTCCACGCAGGTGCGGGCGCACAACTCCTGTAACAGTAACCAGGGAAGAAGGACCTAGCTTAATTTCCGCGTTCACGCAGGTGCGGGCGCACACGAGCTCGGGCTTAAATCAAGCCTTTTCGCTCTAGATTCTAGTTGGAATTTGATTTGCACCAAACCCCCCCCCCCCCCCCTCGCGCGAGAGAGCCTCTATGCTATACAATTCTACAAGTTTCAAAAAAGCTCTTGTATAAATAGGGGGGAAAATCCTCTTTCCAAACCAATGTGGGACAAAAGCTCACTTTTTCCCTTCATTTTTCCAACTCAATGGGTCTACTTTGAGAATTAATATCTCATTCACCCATTATCCGTTTTGAGCATACAATATATCAATCTCTTCGTCTCACTACGAAGAATCCGAAAACACTTTGACCCGACCCAAATCGGAAGTGGACCCCACTGATAATTGTACCACAAAATAGCCACTTAACATGCCATTTTAAGCTATTTTTTCCAACTATCCCCCACATGAATGAAAAATTGATTTTCAGGGTATTTTGAAATCGGAAACAACTGTGTTCAAACGGTCGATCCCTGCATAGGATAGGTAGGGAGTCACTATACCCTTTGAACCTTCCCTTGTGAAGACATGTTTATTCTACTGGCTGTACGGTAGAATGCGATGTCTTTGAACCGACTGCCGTTTGTGTAGGCGATGACATATCTCACACAGGAACCTCCCAACCATGCTCTTGTTCTCACGAGTGTGCCCGTTTTGGTCGTGGGTCACCGTTCCTGGTTCTGCGAGAGTTTCTAAAGAATTGTGCCCAACAATTCTCCTTTGAAGCGACCCTCACTTCTCTCTTACATAGGTGATTCTTTCTCGAGTATCCCACATACTCAAGAATCATTAAAGCATCAACATGCTAGCCTCGTGCGGGAGTCACTGTTTTAACGAGGAGTGGTAGGGAGTCCGAGACCCCCACAGTGACGCGCTCCGTTCCATAATTTAGTTGTCCCATTGAACCTAGGTGCCAGCTAGGTTGGGTATCCACTATAGAACTTTTTAGTCCAAGGGCATTAGACCCATTCCTCGTGTCAACTTCTCCACAACTTCTTTGCCTAACCCTTTGGTTAGCGGATCCGCTATATTGTCTTTTGATTTTACGTAGTCAATCGAGACAACACCAGTTGTGAGCAGTTGTCTAATGGTATTATGTCTTCGACGCACGTGTCTAGACTTACCATTATACATATGACTCTGTACTCTCCCAATTGTGGCTTGACTATCGCAATGGACACATATTGGAGGTACCGGTCTTTCCCAATTAGGAATATCCTCTATAAAATGGCGTAGCCATTCAGCCTCTTCACAACCTTTGTCCAAGGCTATCAGCTCAGATTCCATTGTGGATCTAGCTATCATAGTTTGCTTAGAGGATTTCCACACAACGGCTGCACCGGCTAGTGTAAACACATAACCACTTGTGGACTTAGAGTCCTTAATATCAGATATCCAGTTCGCATCGCTATACCCTTCAAGTACAGCGGGATATCTCCCGTAGTGCAGTCGAAAGTCACGAGTATACCTCAAGTATCTCATAACCTTTACTATTGCCTTCTAGTGCATAGCACCGGGGTTACTCGTATATCTACTGAGTTTACTAACCGCAAAGGCAATATCCGGCCTAGTACAACTCATAAGATACATCAAACTACCAATAACCGAGCATATTCCACTTGTGAAATACCTTCTCCGTGGTTCTTGGTTAGATGAATGTTTGTATCAAACGGTGTTCTAGCCATTTGACCATCATCCTTGTTAAATTTCTCAAGGATTTTGTCAATATAATGTGATTGGCTCAACACGAGACCATCAGGTCTCCTAATGATTCTAATCCCAAGGATTAAATCAGCCAAACCCATATCCTTCATGTCAAATCTCGCATTTAACATATTCTTGGTAGACTTGATCATCCGATCATTACTACCAACGATGAGAATATCATCGACATATAAACAAAGAATGACGTAGCTGTCTATCGTTTCCTTAACGTAGACACATTTGTCACTTTCGTTTATTTTAAACCCGTTAGTTAACATCACATGGTCAAACTTCTCGTGCCACTGCTTAGGCGTTTTTTTTAAACCGTAGAGCAATTTAACCAACATACACACTTTCCTTTATTGGCCCGGAACCACGAACCCTTCGGGTTGTTCCATATAGATTTCCTCATCTAATTCGCCATTTAAGAAAGCTGTTTTCACATCCATTTGATGAACTTCCAAGTTCCGCAACGCGGCTATGGCAAGTATCATCCTAATGGAATTTATTCTCGTCACGGGAGAATACGTGTCGAAGTAATCAAGGCCCTCGCGTTGCCTGTAACCCTTGATTACAAGCCTAGCCTTATATTTCTCGATGGAACCGTCCAGTTTCATCCTCCTTTTAAAGACCCACTTGGATCCTAAGGGTTTACTACCCGGAGGAAGATCAACAAGTTCCCAAGTGTGATTCTGTAGGATAGAATCCACTTCACTTTTTATAGCCTCTTTCCACATTGGTCCTTCTGTAGAAGTCACGTCTTCTACATACGTTTGAGGCGCGTTCTCTATCAAACTAGATAGAAAATCGGGTTCATTTCCTAATAAACAAGTTAGAGTACCCGAATCATACTCTAACAAGTAAGTTAGAAAATCAGGACCGAATGATTTTTCAACTCTTGCCCGCTTACTGCGTCTCGGCTTGAGCTCGGGTTCTTTCTCAGATTCCCAACTATCATTATCCATAGTTTCGTCAAACGTTCGTTTTGACGTACTTGGTCCCTCGTTGGACCTACAAGGAAATATATTTTCGAAGAAATATGCATTCCTTGATTCTATTATCATGTTCTCATGTACGTCCGGATTATGGGACTTATGTACTAAGAACCGATAAGCACTACTATTATGTGCATAGCCAATAAAGATACAGTCCACCGTCTTAGGACATATCTTTACTTTCTTAGGTGTTGGCACCAAAACTTTGGCAAGACACCCCCACACTTTCAGGTACTGGTAGGAAGGTTTCCTACCGTTCCACAGCTCATAAGGAGTCTTATCGAGTTTCTTGCGGGGTACCTTATTCAAAAGTGCTAGGAGCGGTGTGGCCTAGGCTTCCTAGAATAAAACTTGCTTATGATTCAATGTTTGAGCACACAAACAAGGAATCCGGCGAACAAAGCAAGGTTATGAACACAGTATGGCTAAGAAAAGGAGTAGAAGCAGAATTTTGAGGCTTGAAAATGATACTTTCGTGTAGTGTGCTTGTTGTTCTCTGTGTAAAAAATTGCTTCTCACTACCCTCTCTTATATAGGGATGAAAGAGTTAAATAGGTTTTAATTTGGCATTTAAACGCACCCCTACAACTCCTGTAACAGCAACCACTAACTTGAGTTTTAATTCAAAAATTAAAATTTGGATTAATTCCAAAGAATTAACTCCGTAACAGCTGAATTAAAACCCCAACGGTCACAAAAAGAGTTGGTTTGGCCATGAAAAGGACGAAACTTGCAAGTTTTGACCAAGGCCTCAGGTGGCCGAAACCTCAGTAGCTTTCTGTGTTGGAAAAATGGTACCGAAGTTTGGAATAACTTAGCCCGCAAGGCCAGCCAATTTCCGGACGACATTCGTGCCCGCAGGTGCCGGCGCACACGAGCTCGGGCTTAAATCAAGCCTTTACGCTCTCGATTCTAGTTGGAATTTGATTTGAACCCCCCCCCCCCCTCCGCGAGAGAGCCTCTATGCTATACAATTCTACAAGCTTCAAAAAAACTCTTGTATAATCAATAGCTCCAACTCAATGGGTCTACTTTGAGAATCAATAGCACATTCACCCATTATCTGTTTTGAGCGTACAATATATCAATCTCTTCGTCTCACTATGAAGAATCCGAATCCACTTTGACCCGACCCAAATTGGAAGTGAACCCCACCCCACTGATAATTGTACCACAAAATAGCCACTTAACATGCCATTTTATGCCATTTTAAGCTATTTTTTCCAACAACTTATTTCAACAAGATCAAACACACATGCAAGATTAGTTAAAAAGGGGTTAATATTTTCCGTTAGCAAAACTCTTTTATGAAAGGTTGATTAGAATAAGTTCACTCTTCATTCTAATCACTCAAATAGTAAAGAAATTTTAAAATCGTATACAAGTCTATTCACCCCCTCCCCTAGACTTGTAATCCCTACCACCGAGACCAACACTACGAAATCAAACTTATTTACCAAATTCAAATCAAACTCATGCTATCTCATCTACACCCCATGAGTAAACTCAATATTTTATTTAAAGCAAACTAATTTTCTTCTAATTGAAGTATAATTAGAAGCCAAGATTCACCAGGAGTAGTAGACAATGCAGTGGAGGTGGAAGAACTAGCGGAGGATCGGATATCACTTGTTAAATTAAGAAGCCCCTCTAGAACACTAATAGTAATGGGAGAAAAGAGTGAGCAGTCACTACAGCAACAGAGGTGGAACCTGGCTTAGAGAATGATTGATTTTTATTCGAATTCCCTTTTACTCGATGAGGGCAAGTTGGGCAATTTTCTAAAATATGACTATGTCCATGACAATACCTACACTCAACAGTAGGACAAGCACAGAAAATATAATATGACAAGTAGAGCGACAATATATTCTTACAAAATCGAGAAAAAAAAGTGTTGTGTGATGGAGTGATTGCTAGAGCAACATCTGTCAAATAAGGCTTGGTTAAACCCAAGCGTGTCTCCTCAAATAGAAGTTCTTTAATTGCAACATCCAAAGTGGTAATGGGTGACGATGTATGAGAGCAGCACAAATATATTCATATTTAGGATGAAGAGCTATAAAACTTTAAAAAAGATGAAGGTGATCAACACTTATCATATCTTTGGGCTAACTGATTGCATATAGGCTGAATGGTGGCAAGAAAATCATTAACAGATTGTCTTGAGTCTTGTCTAAGGTTACTGAGAGTTGTGAGCAGTTGATTTTTTTTGGGGTGTAAGTGAGCAGTTGATAATACTATGTAATTAAGCCCTATTGTTTTATACCGATTAGGCAAATATTCTCATTAATTTTCCTTTTGTAGTATAAAATTTAGCAAACGTTAAATGGATGAATGGAATAGAGATATTAGAAAACCTCGTAATGATTTAATGATTTTTGTTATCCCAATCTTCAAGGCCGTTAACATATTCATCATCATCTTTGACAACAATCTAAGTTCACTACTACACAGGAGGCTTTTAACATCGGCTAAAAAGCGAAGTTGTTCTGGGCGACGTTGTATATAAATGATACGACGTCGGCTATATAAATAACCGACGTCGTATATATTTATTATTTTTTTTTTTAAATATAGATACAACGTCGGCTATTACCAAATAGTCGACGTTGTATCTAATATTTTAAAAAAATATATATACAATATGCCAAAGCTGCACCCAATCAAAAAACTCTTTATGCATTGTGACCATAAGGTATAATGGTACTATCTAAAATTGTTCCACTAGGACAAGATCAGAAACCTCAACTTTATCCATACTTGAAAGAAGAACAATGTCAACAACTCTGTCGAGTAAACAAGAGACCAGGAAAACTGATAATAGCATAACAAAGTAATGAAAAAAATGGGTTGCAACATGGAAAGAGGATGAAGAAAACAAAGAAAAAAATATAGGTTACGGCTCTGATACCATATATATTAAAAAAAAAAATGAATTGTATATCTTTCTTAAATATCATTACAAATGATGTACTCCTCTCTCTCTCTCTCTCTCTCTATATATATATATATATATATATATATATATATATAAACAGTAATATAAAAAAAAATGGAAAAACAATCAATGAAAATAATAAACCAAATTACATAGCTAAATTAAAAGCAGAATATACGTACACTAACAACAAAATACATATTGTGGATTCTCATCCAATGAAATCAAACTTATTTACCTGCAGATTCAAATCAGACTCGGGCCATCTCATCCATGCCCCATGAGTAAACCTAATATTTTATTTAAAACATGCTAATTTCCTTCTAATTGAACTATAATTAGATTTTCTATTTTTACGTAATACATATTGCTATGGATTTTTATGGTGCGAGATCAAACTTATTTACGAGAGTCAAATCAGACTCCATCTCATTAGCCATTAACACTTCACATGTACACTCAATATTTTATTTTGAAACAAACTAATTTCCTTCTAATTGAATTTGAACTTTGAACTATTCTTAAAAATGCCAGCTAGTGTTGAACAAGTATCAAGTTTGACAATGCTAGTTCCGCAAATAAGCATAACTATACAAGGTTGGACAGAAGTCACTGAACTAAAATTCGGGTGCCCAAAAACACGAAACAAACAACCCAACAATTTCGTTGTCGGGGTTGAACTTTGTCCACACCACACGGTATAACATAACAAAGTCAAAGAAGAATTGAAGAAGATAATAATGGAATCTCTGTAAAAGCAAGAATATAAGTGCAACTGAAATAGAGCAATGATAGCTGGAAAATATCACAGAAAATTTAGGCAAGCTAGAGAAGAGAACTCAAAACCTTTAATTTGTGTCAAGGAACTATAGCACGCATTCTACAGCACAACACGTTCATAAAAGCACAAAGTTGTAAGTACGAGGACTTAGGTTGATATTTCCAACAAACCTGGCCTGTCCCAACATTCTAGAAGAACAAAATGCAGACCTCAAAACTAGATAGATTTTGACGGTGAAAATGATGACCAGCCACCCTTTCAAGATTCACTCTTTTTCCTCTTTGAAATTTCACTTTGCCTCCGATCCTATGCATTATCTTTAATTTATCTCTCACCCAGTGAAACAGCAGAAAAAATCCCATGTAGTAACACGGGAAAAAAAGTGAGGAAATTAAATTAATTCATAGTCTGGGAACCTCAGATCAGATAGATTAACAAAATGAGTGAAAATTAAGTTAGAGAGAAAAGGGGGAAGAAGATGAATAAAGCGTTCGTAGTTTAAGAATGTGTTTTGAGTTTACCATCAATTTGATCAGGATTTTCTGGACGTTTATATTTATCATTTTATCCGGAGTAATCTCCATCAACCACGAGCCTGGGAAAAGATCCTGCAGGAATCCAGTATGGAAGAAACCGGATTAGTTATTAGAATTGAGGTGAGAAATGGTGAAAATTACAATATTTTGATTAAGGTTTTTAATTACATCAATCTCATTCTGAATAGCTCTAGGCCTTTTCTTTGGTTTTCTGGATTGTTTGACACCGGTAATGGCAGTGAAATCAGCTTCAATCTCTGTTTTGGAGAGAGGGATCAAAAAACTTACCCTTCTGCGGCGGCGCTAAGTTCACTACTTTTCCAGTCCCGTCGCCAGCTCGGCAACTACGCAAAGTCCACGGGCAGGCAGCAGCGGGGTTGGAGCACGTCCTCCTCCTCAGAGGGTTTCTTATCGCAATTGTTGACCACGCCCGTCCGGCCTTTCCCTTTGCCCGGTGTGCTCGGCAGCTGCACGGAGATCAGTCATCAGCTTCTCGATATCATCGTCATCCGCGGGGGAGTTAATCGCAGAAATTTGCTGCACCTGATTGCTACCGCCGTCCTCCTCGCGGTGATCACCGAAAGAATTGCCGAGCTTCGAGGTGTTTTAGGTAACCCCATATGAGGAACGAAGGCAATGTGAAGTTGTGAAGCAGTCGAGTTGCCGGATTAGGCTACTCTCTTTCTCTCTCATCGTTTCTAGTAATTATTTATGCTATCTCTCACACTTTCTAGATAGAAGAAATGCAAGGATTAGAGTTCTTGTTTTTCCGGGACGAGCGACAGGGTCGGGGTCGGGGTCGGGGTGGGGGTGGGGGAGGGAGTGGGGGTGGGGGTGGTAGTTTCCATTTTGGATTCTTATTTGATTTATAGCCCAGGAAACAAAACCAGTAAAGCATTTTTTTGGGGTCAATTTTTCCTTTCAAAAATCAAGAGTTTTGACTTCGTATAAGGAGTTGTCCAACCCCCAAACGACAAGAATCGAACACCCAAATATCATTTACCTAATTTTCTTTCCAATTAAATAAAAAAATATATAAAAATTAAAAAGACAACAGTGTGGGTTAGTGGGAACCAACACTGTCTAGCATGAGCGTGCAATGCACGTGCATGCTAAGGGCATTGGGTGCTGCCATGTATTTTTTTAATACTTTTTCTCTCTCGTCGACTCACATTAAAAAATACACACAAAACAATAAAAAAAAAAAAAAACAAAGCAAAATAAAACTACCCAGGGACGGAGTCAAAAATTCGGTTGAGGTGGAGCGAAGAAGTGGGGACGGATTCTGAATTTTTTTTTCTTCAGTAAAGGCGAAACATTAAAACAAAAGAGATAATTTTTAAAAAAATTAATAAACACATCTCATTATATTAATAACGTGATTGTGTTGAAACCATAGGGGAGGAATCAAAAAAATTGTTGAAGCCACTATAAAAATATGTTAATGCCAAGATTCAAACTCAACATATACTCAACCAACTCATCTAAACCAACTCTAGTAAACATTCCATAGTTTTATTTTACTAATACTAATACATGTACTATATATACATATATACATACAAAAATTATGTATGGGGTGGGAGTGGGGGCAGCTGCCCCCCTTTGGCTCTGTCCCTGAAACTACCCAAAAGGGGAGTGGAGAGGGGAGGAGATTTATTGCAAAACATTTTTTTTTTTTTTTTTGTGAATTTTCTTCACAAAAGTAAAAGAAAAAGTTTTTTTTTTTTTTTTTTTTTTTTTAAATCACTAGTGTACGTGTGTGCACCAACACTACATAGCATCGGAGTGCACTTGCACGTGCCTGCTGAGATGATTAAGTGGTTGCCACATTTGTTTAAATACCTTTTTATCACTATTCTTATACATAAAAATTACAAGTACAATTCTTGTGATCGAACAACCTCTTGCACGAGTCTTAGTGCAGGTATTGTGCTCTCTAAGAGCATTAAATTTAAAAAAATTTTGGCACATATAATAAAGGATGAGAGTGGGGCTGGGGCTGGGGGTGGTTAAGATTTGAGAAGACTTATATTGTGAAAGGTTGTTATTTCTTTTAAATATTCTCACTAAGTTTGCTTCGTTCTTTCATTATTCAATTAATTTTCTTCCCAATTAAATAAAAGGATATATATATATATATATATATATATATATATATATATATATATACACGCCAACACTGTCTGGCACTACACGCGTACGCTAACAGAATTGGATGGTGGGCATGTTTTTAAATAATTTTTCTTTCTTGAACACCCGACATATCAAAAACAAAAAAAAAATGAAAAACATAAAAGAGCGACGACGGTTTCAGAAAACCAAAGACGTAAAGAGTAGTTTTATAGCGTCTGTACGAGTAAGAAAATTATTGATTATAAAACTCATTCACTTGTGAAAGCAAAAGAAGATCTTGATCGGATCGGGGAAGAGGCGATTGTCGTCTGCACGGAGCGGAGCAAAAATTTATGAATTTTGGAGATTTCTAGAGAGCAAAAGGAATTTGTAATTTAATTGAGATAGAAAAATTACCACAAAATGTCTATTACGTGACGTGTGTATATATATATGGAGGACTGGTTTAGTGGAAGGATTGCAGGCGTTTTGTAGTAGAGTAGAGACTAGAGAAGTGAGGAATGATGGGGTGGAGGTGGAGTTAGGGGTTATTGTTTTCATTTTGGGTTCTTATTTGGTTTATAGCCCTAAAAACAAACAGAGTGAATATTTTTTTTGTCAATTTCTCTTTTCAAAACCCAAGGGTTTTGGCTTCGGGTTTTGGTTTCGTATAAGCCATAAGGTGTCCAACCCCCAAACGACAAGAACTGAATCTCACCTTACGGTTGGAAAAAAATAATAAGTGAGACTTTTTATTGACTAGACTAATGTCCGTGCAAAAGAGGGAAGGAGACGAAGTTTATTGCAAAGCATACATTTTTTCTAATCTTCTGCACAAAAGTTAAAGAAAAAATCGGTTCTCTGAGTTTTTAAAAAAAGAAAAAAATTGGTTCTCTGATTTTTACAGAAAAAGGAAAAAATGTCAATGGTACGTGTAAGTGTGCACACTAACACTGCATAGCATGCATGTGCACTCGCATGCACCTACTGGGACCATTAAGTGGTTGCCATGTTTTTTTTAATGCGTTTTTATCAAAATTCAATTGGACCTACCAAAAAAGTGATATAAAAAAGCAACCCGAAAGGGGTGACCAAGTGAATAGAGCACAATTCTTATACATGAAAGCCACAAGTACAATTCTTGCCAACAACCACTTGTTGGAGTCTTAGTGCAGTGTTGTGCGCTCTAATAACATTAAATTCATAATTTTTTTGGCACACATAATAATGAAAATTGAGGGAAGGGGTGGTTAAGATTTGAGAAGAGCTGGATTGTGAAAGGATCTTATTCCGAATAAATATTCTCATTGCGTTTAATTTGCTTCATTCTTTCATTATTCACCTAATTCTCTTCCAATTAAATAAAAAATATAAAAATTTATAACACATTGGTGTGCATTAGTGGACACTAACACTGGACGCGCATGCTAAGGGCATCGGGTTTTGCCATATACTTTTTCTCTCTCGTCGACATGATATTAAAAGAAAAACACACAAAATAATAAAAAATAAAAAAATAAAACAAAACTACCCAAGAGGGGGAGGGGAGGAGAGGAGATTTATTACAAAATATAAATTTTTTCAAATTTTGAGGGCCACTGTAAGAAAAAAGCATTTTCTGGATTTTTACTGAAAAAATAAAAGAAAAAAAAAAGGAAAGAAAGTATATGTCCACCAGAACTGCACTGCACAAGTTTGCTAAGAACATTAATTGGATTCCATGTTTTTTAAAATACCTTTTATCTCACTCCTCAACATGAACTACCATAAAAAATAAAAATAAAAATAAAAATAAAAAACCTATAAGAGCATTAAATTCATCACTTAAGAGCATTGGGTGGTGACCATGCTAAGTGGTTGAGTGTTATTGGTATGCAAGTATGCACCACCAGTCCACCACTGCATAGCAGGCGCATTTAGTGCAGGTGCTTACTGAGAACATTAAGTGAGTTCCACTGGACTTACCAAAAGAAGTCTACTCTAAAAGAGATGGCTAAGTGAGTAGAGCATAATTCTCTTACCTAAAAGTCACAAATACAATTGTTGCTAGTAAACACTTTCTTTGACGGTATAGTGCGATCCAAAAGCATTCCACTCGCTTAGGACACACATGGATATTCTTATGACTCATGAGTTTCTAAGATGCATTTCAAAATACATATTGTGTTTTTGACATCTGATATTCTTATTTTCTCAAAGGTAGAATATGGTTAATTAACCCCTCTGGTCTAGATTAGAGAATCACGGTCCACACCACAAGGTATAACATAACAAAGTCTGAGAAGAAGAATATAATGGAATCTCTGTATAAGCAAGAATATAAGTGCAACTGAGATACAACAAAGATAGCAGGAAAAACATCACTGACAATTTAGGCAAGCTAGAGAAGAGACTCAAAAGCTTTAATCATTAAATTTTACACAGATAGATTGAACTTTATATTTATCCAGAGTGATCTCCATCAACCACGAGCCTGGAAAAGATCTTGCAAGAATTAATTAATCCAGTATGGAGAGAACCGGATTAGTTATTGTAGGAATTGAGGTGAGAAATGGTGAAAATTAGAATCTTTTAATTAAGGCTTTTAAATACATCAATCTCCTTCCGAATAGCTCTGGGCCTTTTCTTGGGTTTTCTGGGTGGTTTGACACCGGTAATGGCAGTGAAATCAGCTTCGATCACTTCTCTGGAGAGAGCGATTGAAAACTTACTCTTCTACGGCTGCGCTAAGTGCACTACTTTTCCATTTCTGTCACCAACTCGGCGATTACGCGAAATCCAAGGGCAGGCGGCAGCGGGGTTGGAGTCCTCCTTCTAATAGGGTTTCTTATCGCCATTGTCTGGCCTTTCCCTTTCTCCTGTGTGCTCGGCCGCTGCACGGAGATCAGTCTATCAGCTTCTCGATATCATCGTCGTCAGCGACGGGGCATTAATCGGAGAAATTTGCTGCACCTGATCCCTACCTTCATCCTCCTCGGGGTGATCACCAGAAGAATTGCCGAGCTTCATGCAATAGAGGTGTTTCTGGTGACCCCATTTGAGGCACGAGGGCAATGTGAAGTTGTGAAGCGGCCGAGTTGTCGGATTAGGCTCTATTATCTCTCTCAATTCTCAAAATTTCTAGATAGTATAAATGCAGGGGTCGAAGTTCTTGTTTCTTTGGGTCGAGCGACGGTGGTTTCGAAAAACCAGAGACAGTGCATTGGTGCGCGTTAGTGGGCACCAACACTGTCTAGCATGTGGCGCATGCTAAGGGGCAAATTATGTTGTGCATCTGTATGCACCATGCTTGGTGCATCGGATGGAAAAACGACGTCGTTTTATTAAAAACGCGCGTCTCCCCTTAAAAAAAATCAGGTTCGATTACCAGCAACAATATATGAACTAAAATTCCAGAATCGATGAATTATAATTCCAGAATCGATGAATTATAATTCCAGAATCGATGAACTATAATTCCATAATCTATGAACTAAAATTCCAGAATCTAATCTATGAACTAAAAATTCCAGAATGAATGAACTAAAATTCCAGAATCTATGAACTACAATTTCAGAATCGATGAACTACAATTCCATAATCGATGAACTACAATTCCAGAATCGATGAACTATAATTCTAGAATCAATGAACTAAAATTCCATAATCTATGAACTAAAATTCCAGAATGAATGACCAACATAATGTTGTTGCTGGGAATCGAACATGATTTTTTTTAAGGGGGGACGCGCCTTTTTAATAAAACGACGTCGTTTTTGCATCCGTATGCACCATGCATGGTGCATACGGATGGACAGCATAACTACTCATGCTAAGGGCCCAGATGCTAAGGGCATTGGGTGCTGCCATATTTTTGAAAACTTATTCTCTCTTGTCGACTCAACATTAAAAAAAAAACGTAACACAGAACAATAAAAAAAATTAAATAAGAAAACTACTCAAAAGGGGAGGAGAGAGGGGAAGAGATTTATTACAAAACTTTTTTTTTTTTTGAATTTTCTGCTCAAAAATAAAAGAAAAACCGTCTCTTGAATGTTACGGAAAAACCGTTTCTTGAATTTTATGGAAAAACCATTTCTTGACACGTCGAGCGGACACAGCAACGAGCAAGGAAAAATGACGCCTTTCTCGACGCGTCGAGCCCTTGTCTCGACGCATCGAGATTTTCCAGAACACCTCGGAAAATTGAAGGCCTGGTCTCAACGCGTCGAGCGGGCGAAGGCCCAGATTGCGTTTTCAGCTCGATCGTTTTCGCGCGGAATTTTCCTATTCACTCCGGGATTGGTTCTAGCTATAAAATCCCACATTCCTCAACCCTAAAGGACATTCAGAGATCTTTGGAGACAAGAAAGAGAAGAAATCAAGAGCCACAAGTTGTCTTGGGAAGCAAGAAGAAAGCTAAGGAGATTTGAAAAAATCGCTTGGTTCATTCTTGTACTCTCTTTGATAACTTGTAATTCCTTTAATATATTTGCTATGTATAATTTAGCCATGCTTGGCTAAATTCCTTTAGAGATTCTTGGGTAAAAGTGTTTATCAACCTATGTGTCTGTGCTCTCAGATTCTTTAATATATTATTATTTGGGTTTTAAACTTGTGTTGCTATTGTGTTTATTAATGTTGCTACTAGTAGTTCAGGGCCCGGATTACTTGTTTCATTGCTTTGTTAATGTCATGAGTACACACAATTGCACTTAACTGTTGCACCTTGAGAGATAGCATATATGTTAGGGAGTTTAATTATTGGTTATTGTGCATCGGGGGATGGTAGTTGCTAGGAGTTAATTATGAATGTTTGATCTGTTATTGTTGGGTGTTTATATCATGGGAGTGAATAATCACTAGGGTTAGAGATTACAGGAGTAAATCTATACCAGCTTTGCATTCTCACACTAGTTTAAACCCAGATTTAATATTGCACTCAACTCAAGTTAGGCACTAGGGGATTAAACACTTGAATCCCATTAAATCTCATCTTCTCTCTATTGTTTACAAAACTCTGATATTTTGCTTTGCTTTATTTATTTAATGCAACCATCCAAGATAATCATTCAGATTAGCTTCATAAGAATAAATTAGTAGCTAGTGCTTAATACAACCACTCCCATGTGGATCAATTACCCGATACTCCGTGTATTATTTGTTTGAAAATATACTACAACCACATCACGACGCCGCACCACGCCATTTCTTCGTACAACACCCACCGCCGCCGCACCCCACTACCGCCGCACCAACACCATTTTGTTCTTCTTCTCCACCATCCACCACTTCTACTCCACCGTCTGCCACCACAACTGTCATCCCACCGCCATTGTCGTGCACCTTTGTCGCGTCACATTCCTCCAGTTCCTCCACGTAGAGCCAAAAAGTGGAAGAGAACAAGAATGGATAGGTCAGAAAATTTTCGCACAGAAGCAACTAGATTGGTCACGGAAATTTTTTTAAGCAAATATGTTATAATTTTCAACATTAATAGTTATGTTGAATAAAATGTACAAAATATAATAGTAATTATTACTGAATATTTTTATATATGTAAGGATGTTCTCGAGTTGCAAGATTCCAAGGAGAATTCGTTGAGTCTTGAAAACATTGTCTGTTGTGCTAGGTACTGATAAACATCCAGAGCGTGTTAGAACCATGGGGAGAGGATATGGCATAAAAAGTGTATTTGGCTATGCAAAACGTCGCCAAACGCCTACAGAAGATGTCCAACGATTAGTTGATGCTGCTGTTTCTGTGGCGTTTGAAAAATAAAGTCAGCAATTGATGCAGCAATTAAGTTATGAATTTGAAAGGCAAATTGTTGAGATGATGTAGCGATTTGGTTTTATGCAGACTCCTATTCACCAATATGCACAATCAAAGCCGGGGGATGAGATATGTGTGGATGATGAGCCACATACTCTGTTTGACAGAGCTTATTTAGGAGTTTATAGCTTATTTTAAGCTACTAATAAGCTATAAATTATGTTTGGTAATGTTCCCAAAATAAGCTAATAGCTTAAAATACGATCTTATTTTGAAAAGCTACCTTAGGTAGCATTTCAAAAATAAGCTAGTAGCTTCCTAACTTTTTTTCATCTTTATCCTTATTATTTTAATAAATGGCATCCTTTACCTATACCAATTAAAACCCTTTTGGCCTTTTCTATTCTCCTATAATTTTATTCATCCTCTTCCGCAACTCTTCATCGCCTAGCAACTCCTTAAAGTTCTAACTCCCCGTTCATAAATAAATGACATCATTATATATATATATATATATATATATATATATATATATATATATATATATATATATATATATATATATATATATATATATATATATATATATATATATTGGGGGTGGTGAGTTATATGGTGTATTTTTTTTTTAGTCTGTTGTATATTTCGTGATGTTTTATTGCATTTCATTGTGGTGTGTTTTTCTTACACTATTGGTGCATATTGTTAACACGGTTGGTGTATTCTGGAATTCCGCCGCACCGCTGCACGGGAAGACCCCGCTGCATTTGAACTTTATTCTATATATATATATATATATATATATATATATATATATATATATATATATATATATATATATATATATATATATATATATATATATATATATATATATATATGATTGTGATTGTGAATAGGAGTCTTTACAAAGATTTTAGTTTGGAATCAAAAAGCATCACGTATGGCTTTCTAGATCTACAATATATTTAACCAAAAATGATGAATAGAAATGAGAGGGTAGCGTATAAAAATGAGAAAAATTGTTATTTAGCCTCATATGTTCTCAAGTAAGTATTAATTACATTTTGAATACAATTACTTATATATATAATATAGTTATATTATATATTATATTCACTTAAAACTAATAAATTACGTAGTACTTATTTGTTGTGGGCAGTGGATGCTGATTGCAGTTTGTCCTCAATTATATGAAACTTTTTGATTTGATTCAATTGGTCTCTAGCCATGTGATAACATTAAAGAGATAATGGAAGCGTATGTAAATTTATAACACTACAAAAAAAAAATGCACAATTGAGTGTCACACACATAGACAACAGTTGTTAAAACTAGTGTTGCTGAAGGTCACACGCATAGAGAACGATTTTTAACTGGGAAAAGACAACGGTTAAAAATCATTGTCTATTGTGTGTTGTTGAAAGTCACGCACATAGACAACGATTTTTAACCGACCGTTGTCTTTTTTAGAAAAGACAACAGTTAAAAATCATTGTCTATTGAGTGTTGTTGAAACTGGTGTTGTTGAAAGTCATGGGCATAGACAATGATTTTTAACAATTGTCTTTTCTATATAAGACAACGGTTTTTAACCGTTGTCTATTGTGTGTTGTTAAAACAAGCGTTGTTGGAAGTCACACCGATAGACAACGGTTAAAAATTGTTGTCTATTAAGTGTTGTTGAAACCTGTTTTGTTGAATATTACAAGCATAGACAACTGTTTTTAACCATTGTCTTATATATCAAAGACGACTGTTAAAACCATTATTCTCACATTCATAGACGACGGTTTTAAACCGTTGTTTTTTACCTTATTTTGATTTTAAGCATAATATAATAAAAACAATTTATTCAAAAACCATAAATACCAAAACATCAATTCATTAGTACAATCATCTTGTATAAGTATGTATAATATTTCAAAATACACAAGAATTCATCATCTACTTCAAATACAATGAACAATTCCAATCACCAAATCTAAATGTTCACAAAGTGTTTGTAGGGTTTACCTACTGTTTTTTAAGAAAAAAATTACTTATATATCACAGAAATGAATCAGACAATTAACATGTACATTATATAACAAGTTACTTGAATCTCTTTCAGCAATAAGTTGTTGATACTTCAAACTGAACTCTAAAAATTCCTTTTCAGATTTAAAGCTGCGTTTTGCATTCTTTTGTTTTGCTTCACAGGCTTCCTAAAATACCAAATGTGCAAAATAATAATTACAAGTTTTGGTAAATAAATAAAACCTTTCTACAATACTACATAATAACATCATTACTATGTTGAAATACTAATATTAATTTCATAAAAAGAAGGAAAATTCCAAAACAATTATAAGAAATATGAAAAGTAAGGACCATCAATCAGCAAGCAGTAAAGCATTAACTAAACTAATTATAATATGAAGCATGCATTTGATAGAAAATTACACACTACAGACCCATCCCTGTCACCAAACTTGCCCTCGCCATCACCAAATATCCAAAATACAAATCAAGGCACGCAGGCCATCTACCAAAACTACAACTATCTAAGCTAGGTCCTTCTGTCCATCTAGTGCACTCCGAAGCTACTGATCTGCACCTGAAAAACATGCGGTGTAGCAACCGTCAACGAATAATGCTGGTAACCCACTCCCACGCGTTAAGTACAATATAGATAGATATAAGAAAACCATTTTGAGACTGGAATACGTATATAATCCTAAGCAACTCTAGCTTTAAAACCAAGATCAGGACTCTAGACACAACAACAGACTGGACACTATAAAACCACACAAAGGTACTAGCATGCATCCTAAAATCATAAGACAAGATAATAATAAGGCTCAACAGTAACAGCCAATGTCAACAATAGGACTCAACAACAATCAATAACAACAAGCAGTCAACAGAGAACACATCCATAATAGCCGAAGCTGTCCACAGAAGTAGTGATGTTATTTTTGTCTTAACATTGCACATGCCAAGAACGTTTACTTTAAATAATGGTGTGTGCGAGACTTCATGTTGGTGTTGTGTTGATGTGTGCGTGAATAAATGATGGTTTGTGTGTTTTTTTTTATATATAATAAATAGAATGTAAAAGCTTTCAGCTATGTGCTTTACGTCATGAATGTGTGTTGTTTTTCACCTAATATACTGCATTTGGGGTTTGTACATTGTGGTGGTAAGGCGTGTGCGAAAGTCCAGGCAGGGGGGCTTTTGCCGAGTGCAAAATAAGATGCGTGCGTCTTGATGGAATATGGAAGTGGGTGCATTCCCGGCATAATGTATGGACTACGTACCCAAAAGCGAAAGTATAGTCAAACAGTGTAATATGTGTATTATGTGTTATCGAAACCCTGTATGGGGCGATGAGGACAAGATTTTAAGGTGAATTGGTATACTGACGTGTTTCATTATTTCCTATTCAAGAATATTACAACAATTGCCCTGTGCGTTACTTTGATTGATTTTTTGTTGTTGTTGCCTAAGTAATCACTAACGGTGTTGTGGGCGGGGGTGTTGGGTGGTGTGTGCAAAATACTAGGTGACGTGTGCATTGGTGTGCAATAAGGAGTGCGTATCATTTGTAGTGTGCGTTACTCTTTTCGAGTTGCGCGTTAATTTCTAACAATGAAGTGTGCATTGGTGCAAGAAGGTGTGTGCAAAGTACTTGTTGATGTGTGCATCGGTGTGCAATAGCGTGTGCGAATCAATTGTCTTGTGCATAATTTAATGAATGGTTTTTTTTTTTAAATCAGATTAAAGCGTAACGAAAGTTTGTGCATTGGGGTGTTACGGCGTGTGCAAATTACTGAGCGGGCCTATTCGCACCATGTTTTGTGTATTTTTGTTTTTCCCAAGTAAGTCGGGGTATACAAACGTAATGACCATGTGTACGCATTCATGGCATAAAATGTGTTCCATAGTATTGTGCTTGTCATTATTTATTGTATGTTTTTTTTAAAAAAAAAATTCCTACGTATGGGTGATATGGCGTGTGCAAATTTCAGGCCCTAGCCCTGGAACTTAGCTCATGTCGTGGTTTTTTTATATATTAAATTTTGTGATTCGGTGTGTGCGTTGCTCCTTTCAGGCGTGTACATGCGTATGTTTTGTTTTTGGCTTGTGCAAGTTTATTGGAAATACATAACGAACAAAACCCAACTACATGAATAACATTTTTTGTAGACGTTGGCATTTTCGAGTGGATAGAAAATGCATATATAGTAGATATCGTATGAAAAATGTAAAACGGAATAATAAATGTAACACCCACACTCTGTCACTATGATGCACACACCCAACACCCAAAGATGATTACAAAGATGATTAATTAAATAAACAGGCATTACCAGGACTATGTAGTCTAATGGTATCCGGGTTGGACTTCCATTTGGAAGATTGTGATTTCGAGCCTCAGTGGAGGCGTTATTGGCTCTTTGTGTTTCAGTAGGTTAAGAAAGTATATGAACAGATACTACATTGTAATAGAGCTAGTAGCATTCAAAAAAAAAATAAACAGGCATTTCATATCATTTATGGGGAAAAAAAAAAAGTTATCTTGAATACAAAGTAATCAAGTTTTTGCAAATTTAAATGAATATGAAAAAATAGCCTACCCGAATAGAAAAAGTAAATGAATTACAGAGAATACAGAGGTATCTTTTCATTCATCATCTGTTTGTACATATTACAACAATATATATATAATATACACTTGTAACGGAAAGCAATAATGCCGAACATAAATATTTAACCGTTACACAATAATCCTCATAATGTCCACAATTATTAATCTTTATAACAGTTTTAAAGTATTCAAAGTGCAATAAAAGTAACATCAATAGTAAAAACTAAATCAAATGCTATGCAGAAACCCAAGAAAAGAAATAGGCAATTTATAAATTTAAAAATAATTAACTTGATAATTTAAAGTGTTAGAATACCAAAGATAATGATCAATAAAACTCAAGAAGTTAAAGCGATAAAATTATACCAGAAAGAAGAATAACAAATATAACCCAATTGGAACCTAGGAAAATTTAGCCAAACATGTTGATTTGAGAAGGAAATCAAGGAATTGTAATTGAAATTGAATTCATTACGTACTGTAGTTAATAACTAGCAAATGTGATTATGTGAATGTAAACTTCTAAACAAATAAAGTAGAAACAACAAAGCAATTAGCAAATGAATGAAAAAAGACAAAAAGGAATTCTTATGCCAATTAGAGATGCTGCGAACTTGGCAGTGCCAAGAACCTGCTGTCGCACCAAAATAAATCACGTCACCACTGTCGAACTATCACCGCCGAGAGCTGCTTGTGCCGAACCAAAATTAAGATTGCTGGAAAGAAGCTGTTGCCGGGCCGAACAATTTTTACTCCAGACCACTTCCGGTGGTGATAAACAAAGGAGCGATCTCCGTGCGAAGTCCGGGCGGTTTTCCGAAACGTAACCGCCGTTGGTTTTCTAAAACGTAACTGCCGTTGGTTTTCGGAAACGTAACCGCCGTTGGTTTTCGGAAACGTAACTGCCGTCGCTCGTCTGGGAAAAACATTCACTCCGGAGAGAGAAAGAGAGGAGCTTAATGGCTACGAACGTTGAGAGAGAAAGAGAGGAGCCTAATCGGGCAACTAGGCGGCCGCTTCACAACTTCACATTGCCCTCGTGCCTCAAATGGGGTCACCAAAAACACATCCGTCGCAAGAAGCTTGGCAATTCTTCCGCAGAAGAGTAAGTTTTCAATCGATCTCTCCAAAGAAGAGATTGAAGCTGATTTCACTGCCATTACCGGTGTCAAACCACCCAAAAAACCCAAGAAAAGGCCCAGAGCTATTCAGAAGGAGATTGATGTAATTAAAAGCCTTAATCAAAAGATTCTATATTTCCACCATTTCTCGCCTCAATTCCAATAACTAATCCAGTTTTCTCCATACTGGATTCTTGCAGGATCTTTTCCCAGGCTCGTGGTTGATGGAGATCACTACGGATAAATATAAAGTTCCAAAAAATCCTGATCAAATTGACGGTAAACACAAATCCCATTCTTAAACTACGAACGCTTTATTCATCTTCTTCCTCCTTTTCTCTCTACTTAAATTTCACTCATTGTGTTAATCTATCTGATCTGAGGTCCCCAGACTATGAATTTAATTTCCTCACTTTTTTCCTCTATTAAGTACATGGGATTTTTTCTGCTGTTTCACAGGGTGAGAGATAAAGATAATGCTGAGGAGGCAAAGTTAGATTTTGATGGTGGAAATGATGACCACCTATCTGTGTAAAATTTAAATATTTAACACAAAAAGACATGTCTAGTTAATTTTGAGGTCTGCATTTTGTTCTAGCTAGTCCAGTGGCTAACTCTCTAGAATTTGTTGTTTTATTAGTGTCAGAGAGATAAACAACTGGCAAGTAATAACTTACATTATCAACTTTGTGCTTTTGTGAAAGTGTTGTGCTGTAGAATGCTTTTGAGTTCTGTGTTGTGATAGTTCCCTAACATAAATTAAAGCTTTTGACTTCTCTTCTGTGATATTTTTCCTGCTATCATTGCTGTATTCTTGCTTTTACAAATATTCCATTATCTTCTTCTTCTTAGAATTTGTTATGTTACACCGTGTGGTGTGGACAAAGTTCAGCCCTGACAACCAAATTGTCGGGTTGTTTGTTTCCTGTTTTTGGGCAACCAAATTTTAGTTCAGTGATTTAATTCAATCCAACCTTGTATAGTTATGCTTATTTGTCGGATTAAGCAGGAAATAGTGGATAAAAGAGTATACTCATACTAACTTAGCATGGAAAATGTTGGTGAAAGATTACGTGGAGTATTCTCTTTTAGGTGTCAACATTATCAACCCCCTACCCTATCCATTCCCAAACTTGATACTTGTTCAAGACTAGCATTTTTAAGTATAGTTCAATTAGAAGGAAATTAGTTTGTTTTAATTAAAATAAAATATAATATTGAGTTTACTTTGAAGTGTTAATGAGATGGAGTTGATTTGACTCTCGTGAATAAGTTTGATATCGCAGGATGTAAATCCATTGCAATATGTATTATTATTATATTATATTATATTTTATATTTATATATATATATATATATATATATATATATATATATATATATATATATATATTTAAAAAGAAAAAGAATTAATTATAGTTCAATTAGAAAGAATTTAGCTCCCTTAAAAAAAAGGAAGAAAGAAATTAGTTTGCTTTAAATAAAATATTGGGATTACTCATGGGACGTGGTCTTGTGATGAGATAGCACGAGTCTAATTTGAATATGGTAAATAAGTTTGATTTCACTATATGGAAATTCACTGCAATATGTATTTTGTTGTTAGCTTACATATATTCTACCATTAGTTTAGCTATGTATTGTTGTTTATTATTTTCATTGATTGCCTTTCCATTTTTTTTCAAATCATACCGTTTATACCGTTTGTTTTTTGTAATATTATAATAATAATATTAATAATAATAATAATAATAATAATAATAATTAATAATAATGATAATAATAATAATACGGTAATTACCTCTTATTATTATTATATTTTTAAAAAATCAAACGGTATCCGGTTTGGTTTTTTTTTTTTTTTTTTTTTACCGAACCGTTCGGTATACAATAATCCATTACCGTTCGATTTGTATGGTATATTACCGAACCGAATTAGTTCGGTAGGTTTGGTACAGGAAAATTGAACCGAATTGCCTACCCCTAAAGTGAATTACTGGAATGGACCCTTGACTATAGCAAAATTATCAATTTGGTCCCAAGTTAACGGATGTCTAACGGAAAAACAAACGGAGGACCAAATTGGTTAAGATTTTTAAAATTGAGGGACTTAATTGGTCAAAAAAATAGTCAAGGAACTAAATTGGTAATTTTGCTATAGTCAAGGGACCATTTCGATAATTAACTCAAAAATAAATAAAACAAAACAAAACTACCCAAAAGAGGAAGGGAGAGGTAAAATGAAACTAAATTAAATGCAATATTGTATCATTCTTTCTTAATGAGCATGTATCTACCAGAGATTCCACACCTAGAAGTTCCCAATTTCTTTCATCATAATTCTTAGTCAATTGACTGACCTTCTATCAAGCTTTGTAAGTACCACCTACTGTTTTTTAAGAAAAAAATTACTTATATATCACAGAAATAAATCAGACAATTAACATGTACATTATATAACAAGTTACCTGAATCTCTTTCAGCAATAACTTATTGATACTTCAAAGTGAACTCTAAAAATTCCTTTTCAGATTTAAAGCTGCGTTTTGCATTCTTTCGTTTTGCTTCAGAGGCTTCCTAAAATACCAAATGTGCAAAATAATAATTACAAGCTTTGGTAAATAAATAAAGCCTTTCTACAATACTACATAATAACATCATTACTATGTTGAAATACTAATATTAATTTCATAAAAAGAAGGAAAATGCCAAAACAATGATAAGAAATATGAAAAGTAAGGACCAGTTGATGATTGTTCCTTAAGATTTTAATAGATGATGAAATCTATAAAAGATTTTAACAGAAATTGAAGGCAAAAGATATTACTATCCACGGACTATTTTTCGGTGCTCAGAGCTCTCTTGTGATGGTGTCTCCTTATGGTTGGGGCCAAACAATGTAAAGAAGTTGGATAGAGCTCCATGAATCAAGAACATGAACTTTTTGAGCAATTAACTTGGTCTGTGCAAATCTATATCAGTTACTATATGCCACTTAAGTCCTCTAAAAAGGGTTAATCTCTAATCTGTAACAGTAAGCAATCTACAATCAACCAAATTTAAAATAATTTCCATCAATTACTTGGAAAATTTCACTTCAAATACCTAATTTATTTGTTCGGCCTTCAAACAAATATGTAGTACTACACACCATCAATCAGCAAGCAGTAAAGCACTAACTAAACAAATTATAATAAGAACCATGCAGTTGATAGAAAATTACACACTACAGATTCTGATCACAATAAAAAAGTTAACAGGGATAAGCATACCCTGAAGGCTGGCTGGAAATCAGCTTGAGCTCCACCCTTCTAACCTCCAAACTCACCAGGTGGACCTCCTCTTGGGCCACCACGATACCCATCCCTGTCACCAAATCTTGGTGGTCCACTGCAAGTGCATTCACAAATCACCCACATAGAGTTAATTTCTGAAGATATTACACTGGAAACTGGAAGCTATTTCCATTTTCTTTAGGGAATCTTATAGCATCCTTGCTGCCCACTAGCGACAGAAATTGAATCCCCCGTGTCCTTAAATTGAATAATCATTAGACCCTAAAGAGCAACTACAACTGTTTTATATCCTGCTTGTAACTTTTGTACCAAACTATGCACTATGCTTCCATTAAATCCGTCTAGCAAAAGATTAATGATATTTTCTTCCCATACTGCAGAAAATGGCACTGCAAATTTCTAAACATTAATACTTTTAAAAATAAATCCCCAAAATTCAAAAGGGATAATTCTATATATTCTTATAACTCCCTCATCCTTTTGTTTTATTTTTATTTTTCATTAAGCATCTCAAATACTTTGGAAATTTTCCCTTTTCTCAAATCAAATTACAAAGTAGTACTATGCTCTATTTTCAAGAAAATGTTTACTAGATTCAACAAAAGCTTGAAAAGCAAGAATGAACATACTCACTTCAAGATTTCAGGAAAACAACCTGAACTGAACTGGAAGGAGTAGAGCTTTTGTGCAATTTTTTGTTGAGCCGAGAGAGAAATTTTTGGACACTTCTCACTGGGATTTTTTATTTCTACATCTTCATTGCTCCCATTTGACCTGAAATATTGAAAGAGAAGATGAAATAACTAATGCCCAAATGCCACTCCAGCCAGCAGCCGCCGCCACCGTCCGAGGAAGCAGCAGCAGCCACTGCCGTCGGTCGCTCACTCGCTGCTGAAGACACGGCATTACCGTAGAAGAGTAAGAAAAAGTGAACAACTAACCTCGCCGTCGGACGTCAGTCACTGCCTCCTCGCAGGTCGGTCGCCGCCTCGCCGCAACCCATCGCAGTCTCCACTCGGTTGCCTACTCGCCTCGCACAGTCGCAATTCACACCGGTAGGGAATTAGTCAATAGTCAATTAGGGTTGAAGAAGGGTCATAACGTTATATAAAAATGTGATTAAAAAAACGAGGGGAAATAAAATTTTTTAAAAATATTGTGACGGAATTAATTTCGTGGTTAATTCCGTCCTAATATTTACTTAATGATAAAAATGTTTCACTTCATGATGAAAAAAAAAATCGGTCGCAATTTTCGTCTTCAGTACATTCCGTCACTATATGGACATGTAATTTAAATCTGTCGTGAATATTTTACTGCCAAAATTTCGCAAATTTTATTTTCTCTTTGCGCCAAAAATCACGACGGAATTAATTTTCGTCGCTAATTTGCAACGAAAGCTATTACGTCGCTATATTGTAACAAATTAATATCCGTCGCGATTCGTGAATTTTCTTGTAGTGAGGGGAGGAGATTTATTACAAAACATATTTTTTTTTTCCTGAGTTTTCTATGCAAAAGTCAAAGAAAAACCGTTTCCCAAATTTAAGGAATTTTTTTTTTAAAAAAAATGTCACTAGTATACGTGTGTGCACCAACACTACATAGCATGGGGGTGCACTTGCACATGCCTAATGAGATCATTAAGTGGTTGCTATGTTTTTTTTTTTTTAAATACCTTTTTATCACTATTCAATCAAACCTACCAAACAAAAAGTGTTTAAAAAGGGAACCCCAAATATGCCACAAGTACATGAAAGTCACAAGTACAATTCTTGCAAACAAGCTCTTGCATAAGTCTTTGTACAGGTGGTGTGCCTGTAAGAGCATTAGATTCATAATTTTTATTTTTTTGGCACATATAATGCAAGATGAGGGGCGTGGGAGGGGGGTGGGGGTGGTTAAGATTTGAGAAGAGTGAGATTGGGAAACGTTGTTATTTCCATTAAATATTCTCATTGAGTTTGCTTCATTCTTTTATTATTCAGTTAATTCTCATCCCAATCCCAATTAAATAAAAAGATAAAAATAATAAAATTAAAAAGAAAAACATTGGGTGCACATTAGTACGTGCTAACACTATCTGGCATTGCACGCGCACGTTAAGAGCATTGGATGGTAGCCATGTTTTTTAAATACTTTTTCTTTTTTGAACACACGACAAATCAAAAAAATATTTAAAAAAAAAAAAAAAAAAAAAAAAAAAAAAAAAAAAAAACCTACCCTACAAGGGTAAGGGAGAGGAGGGGAGGAAGTTTATACAGAACAAAAAAAATTTCCCAAATTTTCAAGGCAAATGTAAAAAGAAAAACACATTTTTTGAATTTTACTGTGTTAGGAACATATCGTATTAGATACCGATGATACCAACTGATAGGAATTTTAGACTCCAATTATTTTATTTTCTAGACTTAGAAATTATTTATGCTCAAACATTTGAACTAACCGAATGGTACCTCGAGTAGTAAAAATTATACTCATCTGAATGTCAACTCGAGAGGACAGTCATGAAAATTGACTCGAAGAGTAACCTGAGTGGTTAACTCTCCAATGGTCAGAGATGAAGATCAGAAGACTGAAGATTCGAAGAGTAGAAGACATCAAGATCGAATGCTTGCAAAGACCGAGAGGTGGAAGAGTTTACCTTTCGAATTGTTGCATGGACAAATGGTAAAGTCAACCATTCGTAACCAAATGGTTGCAAAGGTCAAAGAGTAGGAAGGACCTACATTTCGAGGAGTAAAAGGGACATGTGGTAAAGCCAACCATTCGTATCTGAGAGGCTTAAGGTTCAAACCGTCAATCTAGTAGAGATTCCGAGGAGTTGCAAGTACTCTGCTACAATTGCAGAAAGCCGGGAAACTACAAAGTGGAACGCCCCTATCCGGTTGTGTGAATGCATCAAGATCAACCGAGAGGTACCGGAAACAACAACAACTTGAGAAATATACTAGGAGAAACAAGTATTAGATGTGCCCATAACCATCTAATGTGCCCATGCAGATGGTAAGCCTCGTAAAATTTTGAGATTAATTTCTTTTTGGCTAATATTTTTGCCAAGATCATTAATATCTCTAAGAATTTTGATCATTCTTCCTTCCATATCAACAATACTTTCATTTGATAGCATTTTGAAATCTTCGAACTTCTTCATGGCGATAGTGAGCTTGTTATCCTTCTCTTGTTCATCGCCTTCATTGATCTTGATGAGAGTATCCCAAATTTCTTTCACGCTTGTGCATTTTCGAATTTTTGGGAATATTGTATCATCAACGGTTTTGAATAGAATATCCTTGGCAATGTTGTCAAGATTATTCCCCTTTCTATCATCCGATGTCCATTCCGGTTTTGGCTTCGGTACATATTGTGAAATATCCGGAGATAAAAGAAATGTTCTGTTGACTTTCAATATTTTGATCGGTCCATTAGAAATGACTTCCCACATTTCATCGTGTAAGGCCGATAAATGAACCTGCATACGAACTTTCCAATCATCAAATTTATCAAGTGAGAATAATAAGTTTTGTGCTAAATCTTTATTCATCTTCACGTGAGACATGAATAATATAATCCAATCACACACTGGTAAAATGGATCTGCCTAGCAGTAAAAAACAAGGTTGACCCAAATAGGCAACGTGCTCTTATACCAATTGTTGGTCCCAAAGGAGGTATGGTAAAAGTCTAGAGGGGGGGGGGGGGGGGGGCTGAATAGACTTTTAAACCGTTTTCACAAATACAACAATTGTTGAGGCAACAGAGAAACCAAAACTCTTAACTGTTTGTTAGAGTCTTGTGCACAACGGAATAATAAAGTAAGTGTGTGGTGATTGTGTCAGGTAAATCCATGTGATAAGCAAGCAAGAAGCAATAAATGACACAAGACAATTATAATTGTTCGGAGGTGATGTAATCCTCCTACTCCACTTGCTCTTGTGTCAGGTAAATCCATGTGATAAGCAAGCTCGGAGGTGATGTAATCCTCCTACTCCACTTGCTCTTGTGTCAGGTAAATCCATGTGATAAGCAAGCAAGAAGCAGTAAATGACACAAGACAATTATAATTGTTCGGAGGTGATGTAATCCTCCTAGCCTGCAACACTGCTACTTCGGATTTCACAACTCCGTGCTACTTTCCCCATTTCTTCTACGCTCCGGTAGAACTACACTTCAAATTCGTCTTCAGATTTCACAACTCCGTGCTAAAATTCGTCTACCGTGCCTGCAACACTGCTACTACTTTCCCAAGATTTCACACCTCCGTGTTACTTTCCCCCTTTCTTCTACGCTCCGGTAGAACTACACTTCGAATTTCACAGCTCGGTCTAGTATTCTTGTAACTTTCCCCCTTTCTTCTACGCTCCGGTAGAACTACACTTCGAATTTCACAGCTCGGTCTAGTATTCTTGTAGCCTGGCTTTCACAGCTCAGTTCGAATTTCACAGCTCGGTCTAGTATTCTTGTAGCCTGGCTTTCACAGCTCAGTAGAACTGCTGGAAGTACTTTGGTCTAGTATTCTTGTAGCCTGGCTGGGACGTTCTTCTTATAACTTGAGCTCATGGGATGGGATCTCTCCAATTAAATCGCATCTCATACTTTAACCATTTTTCAAACTTCGCCTGATTCTTGTAAAGTTGTAAAGAGTGAGTTTCAAACCTGAGACCTTTGAATTAATTTATCAAGCTTCTAACCATCTCGTCTATACGAATTATTAGTTATTATAGCATTCTCCTTGATGTACTTCTTTCTTTCCACAGATGCTTGATCTCCAAGATAACTTCATGCAATCTCGTTTACTTCTTATTTTTCATATGAGATTTTCCAGTAAAACATATTCTTTGAGTTGGGCGTGCCGACATATTCCAGTATACATATCATATGCATACATCTTCTTCTTTCTTCTTCTTCTTCGTATTTTTCCCTTTCTCAATATTTGTTAATTTTCCTTTCATGGTCTACGACAAAAATAGACTTAACAAATAAAATTGGGGATTCTAAAATACAATTTGGCATATCAAAATCTAATACAATATATTCCTAACAGTACCCATAGAGGTACCGGAAACAACAACTTGAGAAATATACTAGGAGAAACAAGTATTAGATGTGCCCATAACCATCTAATGTGCCCATGCAGATGGTAAGCCTCGTAGAATTTTGAGATTAAATTCTTTTTGGCTAATATTTTTGCCAAGATCATTAATATCTCCAAGAATTTTGATCATTCTTCCTTCCATATCAACAATACTTTCATTTGATAGCATTTTGAAATCTTTGAACTTCTTCATGGCGATAGTGAGCTTGTTATCCTTCTCTTGTTCATCACCTTCACCGATCTTGATGAGAGTATCCCAAATTTCTTTCCCGCTTGTGCATTTTCGAATTTTTGGGAATATTGTATCATCAACGGGTTTGAATAGAATATCCTTGGCAATGTTGTCAAGATTATTCCCCTTTTTATCATTCGATGTCTATTCCGGTTTTGGCTTCGGTACATATTGTGAAACATCCGGAGATAAAAGAAATGTTGTGTTCGACTTTCAATATTTCGATCGGTCCATTAGAAATGACTTCCCACATTTCATCGTGTAAGACCGATAAATGAACCTGCATACGAACTTTCCAATCATCAAATTTATCAAGTGAGAATAATAAGTTTTGTGCTAAATCTTTATTCATCTTCACGTGAGACATGAATAATATAACCCAATCACACACTGGTAAAATGGATCTGCCTAGCAGTTAGAAACAAGGTTGACCCAAATAGCCAACGTGCTCTTATACCAATTGTTGGTCCCAAATGAGGTATGGTAAAAGTTTAGAAGGTGGGGTGGGGGGGGGGGGTGAATAGACTTTTAAACTGTTTTCGCAAATACAACAATTGTTGAGGCAACAGAGAAACCAAAACTCTTAACCGTTTGCTAGAGTCTTGTGCACAGCGGAATAATAAAGTAAGTGTGTGGTGATCGTGTCAGGTAAATCCACGTGATAAGCAAGAAGAAGCAATAAGTAAATAAAGCAGTAAATGACACAAGGCAATTGTACTGGTTCGGAGGTGATGTAATCCTCCTACTCCACTTGCTCCTATCTCCAAGAGCAATTCACTATATCCACAACTTCTTGGTTCCAAGATACAATGAATTCCGTGATCTAGTGCTTTGATCACAAAGCCCACACTAATAACGCCCAGTGCCTGCAACACTGCTACTTCGGATTTCACAACTCCGTGTTACTTTCCCAAGATTTCACACCTCCGTGTTACTTTCCCCTTTTCTTCTACGCTCCGGTAGAACTACACTTCGAATTTCACAACTCCGTGATACTTTCCAAGATTTCACAGCTCTGTGTTACTTTCCTCCTTTCTTCTACACTCCGGTAGAACTGCAACTAGGATTTCACAACTCCGTGCTACTTTCCCTTCTCCAAGATTTCACAACTACATGTGACAATCTCCTTACTACACTCCCGTAGGGATATCACTTGTTTGTAGGAAAACAAGTTTCTCTTGCTTCCAACTTTGAGACTTCTTGATGGATTCTTCAGTGTACATCAAGTCTCTCAATGATGAAGATTTTAGTGCTCTTTGAATATTTCTTTGTAAGCTTTTGAGCACTTGTATATTTTTCTCACTTTTGAATATAGCACTTGTTCGTATTGCTTGGTTCGTTCAGTTGCTGGAAGTACTTTGGTCTACTTCAATCTTCATCCTTTTATAGCTGGTTTTGAGAATTTGTCCGTTGGTAAAAGACAATCTCAAATTTGAATTCTTGTAGCCTTTTCAGAGGATAAGATAATCTGTAGGTTTTTCAGAAGATCTTATCTCATATTTAATGTCTCTGACATTGAGATAAATTTGGCTGTAAAATAATTCTGATGTAGACCATGCCTTCTGGGACGTTCTTCTTAAAACTTGAGCTCATATTTCATCTCATGGTATACGGCTACTGAATTTGAAACTCCATCTCAGAATTAATTCTTTCAGCCAATGGGATGTGATCTCTTGATTTAATGTCAACTTCATCTCCAATTAAATCGCATGAGTTGATTGAAACTTCATCTCATACTTTAACCCTTACTATATTTGGCTTTGAAACTTTATCTCATACTTCATTGAAACTCCATCTCATACTTCAGCCTTTACTATATTTGGCTTTGAAACTTTATCTCATACTTCAGTGAAACTCCATCTCATACTTCATACCTTACTATATTTGGCTTTGAAACTTTATCTCATACTTCATTGAAACTCCATCTCACTTACTATAATCGCATGAGTTGATTGAAACTTCATCTCATACTCCCTTACTATATTTGGCTTCTGTATCTCATACTTCAGCTCATTTGACTATTTTTTGAAACTTCACCTGATTTTGGCTTTGACTATTTTTCTTTGACTTGTGAACTTCACCTGATTTTGGCTTTGAAACCATGCTTCTTATATGGCGCTTTGAAACTTCACCTGATTTTGGCTTTGACTATTTTTCTTTGACTTGTGAACTTCACCTGATTTTGGCTTTGAAACAGCTTTGACTATTTTTCTTTCACTACTGGAAATTATGAAATTTCCGACCACCTAAAATTGATCTTAAATTAAGTCAAAAGCCTTGTTCCGACCACTTTTGGTATCCGAAAAAACCTTTGTTGCTATTTCCGACCACTTTTTGGTATCAACTTGATTTAATACCATTTTCTGGTCGGAAATTCCATAATTTCCAGTAGTGTTTTCATTTGACTATTCTTTGACTTGTGAACTTCACCTCATGGCAAACTTCGCCTGATTCTTGTAAAATTCTAAAGAGTGAGTTTCAAACCTGAGACCTTTGAATTAACTTATCAAACTTCTAACCATCTCATCTATATGAATTATTAGTTATTATAACATTCTCCTTGATGTACTTCTTTTTTTCTAGAGATGCTTGATCTCCAAGATAACTTCATGCAATGTCGTTTGCTTCTTATTTTTCATATGAGATTTTCCAGTAAAACTTATTCTTTGAGTTGGGCGTGCTGGCATATTCCAGTAAAACTTCTTCTTCTTCTTCTTCTTCCCTTTCTCAATATTTGTTAATTTTCCTTTCATGGTCCATGACAAAACTAGACTTAACAAATAAAATTGGGGATTCTAAAATATAATTTGGCATATCATCAAAATCTAATACAATATATTCCTAACAGTACCTCGCTTACTCGCTCAATCATTTGATCTATGAAAGGCAGCGGAAAGTGGTCTTTGCGAGTGGTCTTTGATAATTAATACAAACTCTCCAGCTAGTGACTTTCCTTGTACGGATCAACTCATTTTCTCGTTTTCTTCCACAGTGATTCCTGCTTTCTTTGGCACTACGTGTGTGGGACTCACCCAAGCACTGTTTGAGATCGGGTATATCATACCTACATCCAAAAGCTTGATGACTTCATTTTTCACAACCTCGTAGGTGTTTGGATTCAATCTCCGTTGTGGTTGTACTACCGGTTTGGCCCCATCTTCACGTAATATTTTATGCGTGCATATCACCGGGCTAATCCCCTTTAAATCCGTTAGCTTCCATCCAATGGCTTCCTTATTTTCTTTCAATATTCTCACTAGTTTTCCTTCTATTCCTCACTTAATTTTGATGCAATCACTACCGATTTTGTTTCGTTCTCCCCCAAGTAGGCATATTCAAGATGGCTTGGTAACGAATTTAGCTCTCCCTTTGTCTTCTTCTCTTTTTCCTTTACCTCTTCTCCGACACTCTCATTTTTCTTTTCTACCTTTCTTTCTCTCTCGACGTTCCCAGACATTATATATGATATCTCTCACACTAGCCGGACTAGTAGATAGATTAAATGCAGGGATCTCTGCTATTGATTTTCAGGGATGTGCAACTAGGATTTCAGAAAATTAGGGATGTAAACAGTGGTTGGATAGTGTCTGTATGTGTAAGAAAATTAATGATTAAAAAACTCACTCACTCTGTAACACCCCATTTTCCAAAAATCAAAATCCAAGATAACTCTAAAAATTATTTTTATTTTTATTTAATTTGAAAAAAAACATCGTTTAAATTGCGGAAGCTGATGGAGTTCACATTCGAACGAGAGAGAAGAAGAAACAGAACTTGTTTATTGGGAAAATAGTATCTTGAATGTTGCAGATAACAAAGCAGAGAAAGGTTATATACAATGGATAAAAGTGGGAAGATGATATCAAGGTGGTTACAACCAACTAACAGATGGAAAGACAAGAACACCCCTAACTGGTGGCTGCATGCTGGCTTGAACCGTCATCCTCCAACACCCCCCCGTAAGCTGGAGCATGCAAATTTTGTATGCCCAGCTTAGAGATGAAGAGTTGATATTGCGCAGTAGGCAAAGGCTTGGTAATCTCGTATGCAATTTGGCCCGAGGATGGGTTAGAGAGGAGCTTGACTAGACCTTGAGTTACTCTTTCCCGAACAGATGCAAACTGATATAGTTCATGAGTCTGTGATGATAGGCCTATCATCATCTTAAGAAACCTAGGTACCAATATCCAGCAAAATACTGACAAAATGCTAAAAAATGCAGCCAAAGTGACCAACATTTTTCTCATGGACATCAATCCAGGAAGAACACCAGAAGTACCACCCAGAATTGGAAGCCGTGCAAATAGCAAACCTACCGTACAATCCTGAATGACAGCAACACCTCCTGATAATTTTGGAATTCTTTCGTTTAGTTTTTGTGGATCGAGGGACACAACCGCTATGGCTGAGTCGGAAACAGCTTTAGGGGAAACGATAATCGGAGCATTACACATCTCCGACGATTTCCCTCCGGAACGGCTGCAACGTCGAGAAACTAACGACACGAGTTTGTCGCTGGAGAGATTAGAGGACGCGAACGAGAGGCTCTTGAACCTCGCAGCACGACAAGTACAGCTATCGTTCCTCTCACCTGCGCAGGTATACGGAGCGAGCTTCGGAGCTCCGATTGCTGCCGCCATTGCCGCTTTCTTCGATCGGCAGGGAGTGTGTGGATTTTCCAGATCTTTTGGATTGTGGTTTCTCTGCGTGAACATGTTCTTCTGCGGAACGGCTATGGAAGTCACCTGTATTGGAGATCGAGTGATCCGAGACACCGACGAACTCCTTTGATCGCCTTCCTCTGCGGAACGGCTGTGGAGGTCTGCTGCTCCGAACTCAGATTCCTCTGCGGAATCATTGCCGATGCTGATCGGGCTGGCGATCGAACGATCGGATTTGTTTCTACTCTGCGTAGCAGTAATCCTCTCCATTGCCTGGGATTGAAGGAGAGATATCAGCTTATTCAACCGCTCAGATGAAATGCCTAGATCATCTGAGTTGACACTCCTGTGAGCACGGTTGATCGAGTTCCTATGCGGAACTGACTCTGGAAGAACACAAGTAGGTTCATCTAAGTCTATTGCTAGCTCTATCGATGTTTTTGGAATGGGCAGCGTTTCGGGAAGATTTGAAGAGTCGGAGACGGTGGCGTCGTGGTTGGCCTGTTGGCTACTGAGCTTCTGGATCGCTGAGTCAATCGCTTTCTTGTACGAGTCAACAGCGATTCCAATCGGAAATATCTTCCCGCTGCGGTCGTAGATGTTATAGCGGACGTCGCTGTAGTCGGAGAAGCAGGTGCGGAGGTCACACTGGCGGGCAAGCTCCCAGACGGGGTTGGACTGCTTACCGCCGACGTTAGCAATCCATCCGGCGCCAAGCTCCACCGTCACACCGTCAAATTCGTCCTTCCTTATCCTCCCTCCGATCCTGTCCGCTGCTTCCAGTATCACTACGTTCTCCACCCCATTCAACACCAACACTTTCGTCACCGTTATGCCTGCCATACCAGCTCCGATGATGATAACGGAACAGCGAACTGGATCGCCGCTCTGATACCATGATGGAGTTCTCGAATGAGAGAGAAGAAGAAACAGAACTTGTTTATTGGGAAAATAGTATCTTGAATGTTGCAGATAACAAAGCAGAGAAAGGTTATATACAATGGATAAAAGTGGGAAGATGATACCAATGTGGTTACAACCAACTAACAGATGGAAAGACAAGAACACCCCTAACTGGTGGCTGCATGCTGGCTTGAACCGTCATCCTCCAACAGGAGCCAAAAACAAAACAAGGGAAAAAAGGGGTGACACCGCTACGCTTAGATATAACTGATATCTAAACACACAAGCTAAAAATAACTAACTAAAACAACCCATAATTTATACTAGTACAATGCATTAAATACAATTGTCTAAAAATAACTTCTACATTTGTGCTAAAAACATATAAAACATCAAATCTCAAAACCAGGAAGGTGAATCGCTCTCATGCTCCAAATGCTAAATTTCTAAGAGATCAATGCATTGTCTATCCATAATCTAGAATCATTTGACCACTCTTTCCTCAAGATAATCCATATAACGTGTACCTCATCAACATTTCTATATAACCATTTCCTCAAGACATTTCTTAACCTCGTCACTACTCAAACTTCCTTTAAATCATAATACATTCACCACGGAGAAAATTCAAATCTCTCAAAATAAACAACAAAGAGAATATCTTACAAAATACATGTCAGAATTTCTCAAAATCATCAACAGTTGATGTATACATACATATCTTACAAAATACATGTCATTGGCTTCTCGATATCATAAAATCGTCGTCCACGGGGGAGTTAATTGGAGAAATTTGTTGCACCTGATTGCTACCGTCGTCCTCCTCGAGGTGATCACCGAAAGAATTGTCGAGCTTCATGCAAAGGAGGTGTTTTTGGTGACCCCATATGAGGAATGAAGGCAATGTGAAGTTGTGAAGCGGTCGAATTGTCGGATTAGGCTACTATCTTTCTCTCTCATCGTTCCCAGTAATTATTTATGCTATCACTCACACTTTCTAGATAGAACAAATGCAGGGATTAGAGTTCTTGTTTTTCCGGGACGAGCGACGGGGTAGGGGTGGTTGTTTTACTTGTTTCCATTTTGGGTTCTTATTTGATTTATAGCCCTAGAAACAAATCGAGTAAAACATTTTTTTTTGGGTCAATTTTTCCTTTCAAAAATCAAGGGTTTTGACTTCCTATAAGGAGTTGTCCAACCCCAAAATGACAAGAATCAAACCTCCAAATATTATTCACCTAATTTTCTTCCCAATTAAATAAAAAATATAAAAATTAAAAAGACAATATAATAGTGCAGATTAGTGGGAACCAACACTGTCTAGCATGAGCGTGCAATGCACGCGCAAGCTAAGGGCATTGTGTTCTGCCATGTATTTTTTTTAATACTTTTTCTCTCTCATCGACTCACATTAAAAAAAACACAAATAAAAACAAAACAAAACTACCCAAAAGGAGAGTGGAGAGGGGAGGAGAATTAATTACAAAACATTTTTTTTTTGTGAATTTTCTTCACAAAAGTAAAAGAAAATCCGTTTATCAAATTTTAAGGAAAATGTTTTTTTTTTTAAATCACTAGTGTACGTGTGTGCACCAACACTACATAGCATCGGAGTGCACTTGCACGTGCCTGAGATGATTAAGTGGTTGCCACATTTTTTAAAATACCTTTTTATTACTATTCTCATACATGAAAGTTACAAGTAAAATTCTTGAGAACAACCTCTTGCATGAGTCTTAGTGTAGGTGTTGTGCTCTCTAAGAGCATTAAATTTATAATTTTTTTTGGCACATATAATAAAGGATGAGGGGGAGTGGGGGTTGGGTGGTTAAGATTTGAGAAGACTTAGATTGTGAAAGGTTGTTATTTCTTTTAAATATTCTCACTAAGTTTGCTTCGTTCTTTCATATTATATATATATATATATATATATATATATATATATATAAAACATTGGTGCGCGTTAGTATACGTGATGTTATCACATATGTGCTTGTTTTTATGGTTATTTTGAATCATCCAGTAACTAAGTTCTTTAATTTTGCTTATTTAATACATGTTTTCCTTGCTATTATCATTTAATTATGGTTCGCACTTGTTTTGAATATTTTACGGTGTTTGTTAGTGTTTTTGAACCATTTTAGGTCAAAGATATGACCAAGGGGAGTTCAAGGATGAGTTTGGAGCAATTTTGGATGAGTTCGGGGCCCAGTGGACTCGACGCATCGAGCCAAGGGCTCGACACGTCGAAATTTTCCAGTAGCTAATTAATTCGCGCACAAAGTCTCGACGCGTCGAATATGCGTCTGTTTCTGGGATAAAAACAGACGCCTAAAGTGGCGCGGATAAAAAAAAACAGACGCCTAAAGTGGCGCAGCTGGGCAAAATTCAATACAAGCGCGAGATTTCTTTTCCTAATATCAATTGCGCGGACTTCAAGGCTCATATCTCCATATTAAAAGTTAGCAATTCAAGGAATCTTCCAAATTCTAAATATCATTAAAGACGGCAATTTCTTTATTTAAATATAAGAATTAGAATTTGAGTTCAATTTGGTACAAGATTTCTATTTAATCTCAACTTTGTACCCACTATAAAATCCCTCCTTCCTCAACCCTAAGGACACACAGAGAGATTTTCAGAGATTCTTGGAGACAAGAAGGAGAGAAATCAAGAGCCACAAGTTGTCTTGGAAAGCAAGAAGAAGACTAGGGAGATTTGGGAATCGTCTGGTTAATTCTTGCTTTCCAAGACAACTTGTGGCTCTTGATTTCTCTCCTTCTTGTCTCCAAGAATCTCTGAAAATCTCTCTGTGTGTCCTTAGGGTTGAGGAAGGAGGGATTTTATAGTGGGTACAAAGTTGAGATGAAATAGAAATCTTGTACCAAATTGGACTCAAATTCTAATTCCTATATTTAAATAAAGAAATTGTCGTCTTTAATGATATTTAGAATTTGGAAGATTCCTTGAATTGCTAACTTTTAATATGGAGATATGAGCCTTGAAGTCCGCGCAATTGATATTAGGAAAAGAAATCTCGCGCTTGTATTGAATTTTGCCCAGCTGCGCCACTTTAGGCGTCTATTTTTTTTTTATCCGCGCCACTTTAGGCGTCTATTTTTATCCCAGAAACAGACGCATATTCGACGCGTCGAGAATTTTCTCGACGCGTCGAGACTTCCTGTGCGCAAATTAATTAGCTACTGGAAAATTTCGACGTGTCGAGCCCTTGGCTCGACGCGTCGAGTTCACTGGGCCCCGAACTCATCCAAAATTGCTCCAAACTCATCCTTGAACTCCCCTTGGTCATATCTTTGACCTAAAATGGTTCAAAAACACTAACAAACACCGTAAAATATTCAAAACAAGTGCGAACCATAATTAAATGATAATAGCAAGGAAAACATGTATTAAATAAGCAAAATTAAAGAACTTAGTTACTGGATGATTCAAAATAACCATAAAAACAAGCACAAATGTGATAACATCACCCCCTCACACTTAAGCTTTTGTTTGTCCTCAAGCAAAACTAAGGAATAAAATCACAAGTCAAAACGTACAAATTACTCATGCTCTCTCTTGCACAACCTTTCAAACCACCAACCCACTTGCTACAAAACAACAAGCTTCAAGAATCAAATTAGTTTGGCACATAAGAGACCCATTTCCAAGCCAATAACCAAGCACCAAGAATTTAAAGCATGTGAGGCTCAAATGTGCACAAATACTCAGTTGAGATTATGCAAGATACGGTTCATGAATGAGATCCCTTAGGCTTGCCTTTCATACTCCCCTAGATCAAATCTAAGAATGCATGCTAAGATCAAATAGGACTTTATTTAGCTTGTAATGGGGCTACGGGTGATGGCTAACAAAGAAGTGGTATGGAAAAATTAATCAAAAAGAGAGAATGTCACAATTTATCTAAACTTTTCAAAATTTGGAAGAGATGAGATAATCATAATTCCAAGGAGCAAATTTCTTTTAAGAACTTAGCATCTCTTTGGTAAAGTGGGGATCCAAACTCAAAAACTTTCAATCTTTTTTTTTTTTTTCTCATTCTTTTCTTTGTCTTTGGACTTCTTTTGGATATAGCAAGATAATTTTAATCCAAACTTTCATGACCTCCACACTTGAACATTTGTAACACTAGCTGCTTCTTTTTTTGTAGCACAACTCCATAAAAACTCTTCTTACAGAAAAGATGAAGATAAAAGTTTCATTCTCTCAAGGGTGGAAGGGAAATATTTGGCCAAGGGCTAAGGGTTATAATAATGGGGTAAATCAAAGAAAAACAATCACAAAGAGGGGATAAGTGCTTAGCACTTATTTGAACAAACAAAACGCACAATGGGGAAACGAAGGATAAAAATATATATATAGGGACAGGTTTAAAGGCTATGGCTAAACAATAATGGCCTAAATCACTTCAAAACATGCAAAACTTAGACATCACTTAGGGAGTAATGAGGCAAGTTCTAGCAAAAACACCCATGACCGGAATCTCACATAAGCCTTCACTAGCAATGCAAAACACAAGATCAAGGATTAATCCAATTATTAAGTGGTTAACAAAGCTATTGGCAAGGGAATAGATCAAATATGTGTTACACCTCAAATCATCCATCACAAATTGAGATGCAGCAAGCACCACTAAAACAAACCACAAACCAACAAGAGAGAGTAATTGTAACTGCATGCTAAGACAAGTAACTTATTCACCAAAAATAGCATATGAGTCATCCAAGCAAAAGTAAAAATTTTTAAAATTTTAGAAATATCCCCAGAAATATCCCCAAATTAATGATTCCTCCCCCCACACTTAAAACTTTGCATCGTCCCTGGTGCAAGAGAAAAGAGAAAAACTATAAAACAAAAATAATCACGAACTAGAAAGCAATAAAACTAAATAAAACGAATCTAGAAAGCAATAAAATTAGACTAGAAAGCAATAAATATGAAAGAAATAAAAGATAACATGGGGTGCCTCCCATGAAGCGCTAAGTTTAACGTCGTTAGCTCGACGTTACCTCTCTAGCCATCAAGTGATTGGAGAAGAAAAATCCCCTTCTTTCCATCAACTTTCTCTTCCAAGTATTTCTTCAAGTGGTGTCCATTTATAAACTCTCTTAAGCTCGAACCCTTCACGTCATCATGTAAGGAACCACATTTGCCCGAATCAAGAATTATGCCTCCATTCTCTTTTCCTTCTTTTTCAACACTCTTTTGTTCAACAAGTAATGAGAGTCTCGGATCATTCACATGAACCAGCAAGTATTGGGAATCATTGGATATATAGATAGGCAAATGTGTGCCATTATCCTTAAGAACTCCAATGCCTCCCAAATTCAAAATTTCTCTGAAGTTCTCTCCAAGGGAAGTGTTCTCCATTGGTGAGACATCCTCATTCAGATCATGTGCTCCATTAAGAAATTCCTCATCTAATGGGCAACTCTCTATATGTTCCTTGCCATCATTACCTTGCAACTCTATATTTTCCTCCCAGCTTGGTGTCTCCATCTCAATGCATTTATCAAATATTTCTTCATCTTCCTTTCTAAGATCCTCATCATCCCTTTTATTTCTCTCAACTTCATGACCTTCATTTGGCAAGAGCAACTCTTCTTGAACCTCTCCATTAAATGAATCTTGAAGTGGCTCTTGAATTGTCAAATCTTGCTGTCGAGCCAACATGTGATCGAGTCGAGCATTCATGCGATCAAGTTGAGCCTTCATGTGATCTTGTAACTCCAGATATTTCGAGCACAATTGCATTAACTTGGTCTCTTTGGGCTTCATCTCAATTATTTGGTCAAGTGATTGACAATCTTGTTGAAACTCTTGGTACGGCAACTCTTGAGCTTGCCCTTGATACTTGTAATTGGGATCCATGATAAAGCAATTTTCCGCCTCATGAGGTCCACCACATATCATGCACCATGAGGGTTGTGGAGTAGGTGGTGTGCATCTTTGATAAGTAGCTTGACTCATGTTGGCACAAAATCCTTGAGTAGATTGTTGAGGGATATGGTTAGTGGGGTTGAGCATGTAACAATTTTCCACAAAGTGATTCCCACCACAAAATGAGCACCATTGGGGTTGTGATGTTTGATATGAACTTTCTTGATAATATCCTTGACTAGAGTTGGCAAAATTTGAGAAAGGGAATTGTTATTCCATTCCTCCATATTCTCGATTCATATTCCAACTCATCTCATAACCTTGAGAAGGAGGGTAAAACGGTGGCATGATTCCTTGGAATGCATCTATCCATAGACTTAATCACACTCAAAACAATGAACTTGTTATGGGTTAGCAAAATAAAATAAAATAAAATAAAAAAAATAAAAAAAAATAAAAATGAACTAGTCTCCTAGAATAAAGATTTCACTAATGTTAATACTAGAAGCACCACCTCCCCGGCAACGGCGCCAATCTGATGCGTAGTATATTTGCAAACAAATAATTCTCGGAGTACGAGTTATCGATCTACAGGGAAGTGGTTGTATCAAGCACTAGTTACTAACTTATTCATTAGAATTGGAAAGCAAGAAGAAGACTAGGGAGATTTGGGAAAATCGTCTGGTTAATTCTTGTACTCTTTTGATGATTTGTAATTCTTTATTTATATTTGCTATGTATAATTTAGTCATGCTTGGCTAAATTCTTTAGAGATTCTTGGGTAAAAGTGTTTATGAACCTATGTGCCTGAGCTCTCAGTTTCTTTAATATATTATTATTTGGGTTTAATACTTGTGTTGCAATCGTGATAATATTGTTTGATGCTTGTAATTAATGGCCATAGTTACTAGCTTCATAGCCATGTTTGTGTCACCAATGGGAGTTGGGGCATAAATTAGGGTACACACAATTGCACCTAATGGTTGGACCTTGAGAAAGGGGAACTTATTAGGGGAAGTTTATTGTAGATTGTTGCCAATCGGGAGATGGTAGTAATTAGGAATAATTGAATGCTGATCTTCGATCTTAATGGGTGTTTAAGCCACGCGAGTGGAAATTCACTAGGAATAGAGATTACGGGAGTAATTCGATTCCACTTTGCATTCCCACACAAATCTTAATTCCAAACTAAATATTGCAAACGATAATTGGCACTAGGTGATTAAATACTTGAATCCCATGAATCTCAACTTCTCTCTAATTGTTTTCAAAATCCTGAACCTCTGTTTTATTTTATTTATTTTATGCCAATCAATCATCTAAGTAATTGTTAGGATTAGCTATAATGAATAAGTTAGTAACTAGTGCTTGATACAACCACTTCCCTGTGGATCGATAACTCGTACTCCGAGAATTATTTGTTTGCAAATATACTACGCATCAATACGCTAACACTGTCTGGCACTACACGCGCACGCTAAGAGCATTGGATGGTGGGCATGTTTTTTAAATAATTTTTCTTTCTTAGCTTGAGCACCCGACATATCAAAAAAAAAATAATAATAATAATAAATGAAAAACAAAAAAGAGCAACGACGATTTCGGAAAACCGAAGACGTAAGAAAATTATTGATTATAAAACTGACTTGTGAAAGCAAAAGAAGATCCTGATCGGATCGCGGAAGAGGCGGTTGTCGTTTGCGTGGAGCGGAGCAAAAATTGATGAATTCTGGGGATTTCTAGAGAGAGAAAGGAATTTGTAATTTAATTGAGATAGAAAAATTACCGGGAAATATCTATTATGCGACGTGTGTATATATATATGGAGGATTGGTTTGGTGGAAGGATTGCAGGTGTTTTGTAGTAGAGTATGAGACTAGAGAAGTGAGGAATGACGGGGTGAGTTGGGGGTGGAGTTAGGGGTTGTTGTTTCCATTTTGGGTTCTTATTTGATTTATAGCCCTAAAAATAAACAAAGTGAATATTTTTTTGTCAATTTCTGTTTTCAAAACCCAAGGGTTTTGGCTTCGTATAAGGTGTCCAACCCCCAAACGACAAGAACCGAATATCATCTTATAGCTCGAAAAAAAAAATAATAAGTGAGACTTCTCATTGACTAGACTAATGTCCTTGCGAAAGAGGGAAGGAGAAGAAATTTATTGCAAAGCATACATTTTTTCTAATCTTTTGTGCAAAACTTAAAGAAAAAATTGGTTCTCTGAATTTTTACAGAAAAAGAAAAAAATGTCAATGGTACGTGTAAGTGTGCACACTAACACTGCATAGCATGCATGTGCACTCGCACGCACCTACTGGACCATTAAGTGGTTGCCATGTTTTTATTTAATGCGTTTTTATCAATATTCAATTGGACCTACCAGAAAAGTGTTATGAAAAACCAACCCGAAAAAGGTGACCAAGTGAATAGAGTACAATTCTCATACATGAAACTCACAAGTACAAATCTTGCTAACAACCACTTGTTGGAGTCTTAGTGCAGTGTTGTGCGCTCTAATAACATTAAATTCATAACTTTTTTGGCACACATAATAATGAAAATTGAGGGAAGGGAGAATGGGTGGTTAAGATTTGAGAAGAGTTAGATTGTGAAAGGATGTTATTCCCAATAAATATTCTCATTGACTTTAATTTGCTTCATTCTTTCATTAATATTCACCAAATTCTCTTCCAATTAAATAAAAAAAATATAAAAATTTAAAAGGCATTGGTGTGCGTAGTGGACACTAACACTGGACGCGTATGCTAAGGGCATCGGGTTTTGCGATATATTTTTTTTAATACTTTTTTCTCTCTCGTCGACTTATATTAAAAAATACAAAATAATAAAATATAAAAAAATAAAACAAAACTACCCAAGAGGGGAGGGGAGAGGAGGGGATGAGATTTATTACAAAATATAAAAACTTTCCAAATTTTGAGGGCCACTATGTAAGAAAAAAAGCATTTTCCGGATTTTTACTGAAAAAAAAAAAGAAAAAAAAAAGGAAAGAAAGTATATGTGCACCAGAACTGCACTGCACAAGTTTGCTAAGAACATTAATTGGATTCCATGTTTTTTAAAATACCTTTATCTCACTCCTCAACAGGAACTATCCAAAAAAGTAATTTAAAAAAAAAAAAAAACCTAACCTAAAAGTGGTGACAAAGTGAGGGCATAATTCTTATACCTAAAAGTCAAATGTAAAATTCTGATAAAAAACGTATTGGTTGAGTGTTAGTGCGGGCACAATGAACTCTAAGAGCATTAAATTCATCACTTAAGAGCATTGGGTGGTGACCATGCTTAAGAGCATCTACATTGGAGGAGAAATTGGGGAGAATTCACTACTTTTGAGGTCAAAATGCCATGGTGGCAGAGAGAACCAAGAGAGAGAATGGGTGGGGAGCATCTGCAAAGATTGGGATATTTCTCTGCCCAAGAAAAAAATGACATGCTTATTATATATATATATATATATATATATATATATATATATATATATATATATATATATATATATATATATATATATATATATATATTTAAAATCAGTTTTGATTTTTTTTTCCTCCCCTCCCACATTATTCTCTTTCCTACTCACTCTTGCATTCTCCCCTTAATATCCCCAACTGATAAGGATGCTCTAAGTGGTTGAGTGTTAGTGCGGGCATAGGAAAGCACGCATTTTGGTAGATTCTTGTCACTGGTATGCGTTTATGCACCATCACTGCATAGCAGGCGCATTTAGTGCACACGCTCACTGAGAACATTAAGTGAGTTCCATGTATTTTAATACCTTTTTTTCACTCTTCCGCTGGACTTACCAAAAAAAACCTACTCCAAAAGAGATGACCAAGTGAGTAGAGCATAATTCTCTTACCTAAAAGTCAGAAATACAATTCTTGCAAACAAACACTTGCTCAAGTCTTAGTGTCTGTATAGTGAGATCCAAAAGCATTCCATTCCCTTAGGACACACATGGATATTCTCATGACTCATGAGTTCCTAAGAGGCATTTCAAAATACATATTGTGTTCTTGACATCTCATACTCTTATTTTCTCAAAGGTAGAATATGGTTAATTAACCCCTCTAGTCTAGATTAAATAATCACGGTCCACACCACACGGTATAACATAACAAAGTCTGAGAAGAAGAATATAATGGAATCTCTGTATAAGCAAGAATATAAGTGCAACTGAGATACAACAATGAAAGTAGGAAAAACATCACTGAAAATCTAGGCAAACTAGAGAAGAGACTCAAAAGCTTTAATTATTAAATTTTGCACAGATAGATTTTGAGGGTGAAAATGGTGAACTTTATATTTATCCAGAGTGATCTCCATCAACCACGAGCCTGGGAAAAGATCTTGCAAGAATTAATCCAGTATGGAGAGAACCGGATTAGTTATTGTTGGAATTGAGGTGAGAAATGGTGAAAATTAGAATCTTTTAATTAAGGCTTTTAAATACATCAATCTCCATCTGAATAGCTTTGTGCCTTTTCTTGGATTTTCTGGGTGGTTTGACACGGGTAATGGCAGTGAAATCAGCTTCGATCACTTCTCTGGAGAGAGCGATTGAAAACTTACTCTTTTACGGCTGCGCCAAGTGCACTACTTTTCCATTTCCGTCACCAACTCCGGGATTACGCGAAATCCAAGGGCAGGCGGCAGCGGGGTTGGAGTCCTCCTCCACTGTCCGGCCTTTCCCTTTCTCCTGTGTGCTCGGCCGCTGCACGGAGATCAGTCATCAGCTTCTCGATATCATTGTCGTCAGCAACGGGGCATTAATCGGAGAAATTTGCTGCACCTGATTGCTACCATCATCCTCCTCGGGGTGATCACCAGAGGAATTGCCGAGCTTCATGCAATGGAGGTGTTTCTGGTGACCCCATTTGAGGCACGAGGCAATGTGAAGTTCTGAAGCGGCCGAGTTGTTAGATTAGGCTCCCCTCTTTCTCTCTCAATTCTCAAAATTTCTAGATAGTATAAACGCAGGGGTCGAAGTTCTCGTTTCTTTGGGTCGAGCGACGGCGGTTTCGGAAAACCAGAGACAGTGCATTGGTGCGCGTTAGTGGGCACCAACACTGTCTAGCATGTAGCGCATGCTAAGGCCCAGATGCTAAGGGCATTGGGTGCTGCCATATTTTTTAATACTTATTCTCTCTTGTCAACTCAACATAAAAAAAAAAAAAAAAAAAAAAAAAAAAAAAAACACAGAACAATAAAAAAAATTAAATAAGAAAACTACTCAAAAGGGGAGGAGAGGGGGGAAGAGATTTATTACAAAACATAATATTTTTTTAAAAATTTCTGCCCAAAAATAAAAGAAAAACCGTTTCTTGAATTTTATGGAAAAACCGTTTCTTGAATTTTATAGAAAAACCATTTCTTGACACGTCGAGCGGACACAGCAGCGAGCAAGGAAAAACGACGCCTTTCTCGACGCGTCGAGCCCTTGTCTCAACGCATCGAGATTTTCCAGAACACCTCGGAAAATTGAAGGCATGGTCTCAACGCGTCGAGCGGGCGAAGGCCCAGATTGCGTTTTCAGCTCGTTTTCGCGCGGAATTTTTCTATTCACTCCGGGATTGGTTCTAGCTATAAAATCCCATATTCCTCAACCCTAAAGGACATTTAGAGATCTTTGGAGACAATAAAGAGAAGAAATCAAGAGCCACAAGTTATCTTGAGAAGCAAGAAGAAAGCTAAGGAGATTTGAAAAAATCGCTTGGTTCATTCTTGTACTCTTTTTGATAACTTGTAATTCCTTTAATATATTTGCTATGTATAATTTAGCCATTCTTGGATAAATTCCTTTACAGATTCTTGGGTAAAAGTGTTTATCAACCTATGTGTCTGTGCCCTCAGATTCTTTAATATATTATTATTTCGGTTTTAAATTTGTGTTGCTATTGTGTTTATTAATGTTGTTACTAGTAGTTCAGGGCCCGGATTACTTGTTTCATTGCTTTGTTAATGTCATAACGGGAGTTAGGCATAATTGAGAGTACACACAACTGCACTTAAATGTTGCACCTTGAGAGATAGCATATATGTTAGGGAGTTTAATTCTTGATTATTGCGCATCGGGAGATGGTAGTAGCTAGGAGTTAATTATGAATGCTTGATCTGTTATTGTTGGGTGTTTATATCATGAGAGTGAATAATCGTTAGAGATTACGGGAGTAACTCTATACCATCTTTGCATTCTCACACTAGTTTAAACCCAAATTTAATATTGCACTCAAGTTAGGCACTAGGGGATTGCACACTTGAACCCCATTAACTCTCATCTTCTCTCTATTGTTTACAAAACCCTGATATTTTGCTTTGCTTTATTTATTTAAGAGAAAATTGTAAAAAATGTCCCTCTATAATATGCCAATTATCAATGTCACCCCTGAATTATGAGTGGTGTAAATGTTGCCCATCAATTATCAAAACGGTACACATATAGCCCCTCCTGTAACGGGCATGTGGTTCCCCATTAGTGTACAACACCGTTAAGTCGGAGTAAATATGTAATTTAGTTGTTTTTTCCCTCGCTCGATTCAAAGTACCAGCGATGGACAACGGTGGGGAACCACAGGTTCGTTACTGGAGGGGCTATATGCACTATTTTGATAATTGAGGGGCAACATTTACACCACTCATAATTCAGGGGTGACATTGATAATTGGCATATTATAGAGGGACATTTTTTACTATTTTCCCTTTATTTAATGCAACCATCCAAGATAATCATTCGGATTAGCATCATAAGAATAAATTAGTAGCTAGTGCTTAATACAACCACTCCCATGTGGATTGATTACCCGATACTCCGTGTATTATTTGTTTGAAAATATACTGCAACCACATCACGACGCCGCACCCCACTACCGCCGCACCAACACCATTTTTGTTCTTCTTCTCCACACAACACCCACAACTATCGCACCACCGCGTCTTCCACTCCACCATCCGCCACTTCTACTCCACCGTCCGCCACCACAACTGTCGTCCCACCGCCATTGTCGTGCACCTTTGCCGCGTCACATTCCTCCAGTTCCTCCACTTAGAGCCAAAAAGTGAAAGAGAGCAAGAATGGATAGGTCAGGAAATTTTCGCACAGAAGCAACTAGATTGGTCACGGAAATTTTTTAAAATAAATATGTTATAATTTTCTACATTAATAGTTATGTTGAATAAAATGTACAAAATATAATAGTAATTATTACTGAATATTTTTATATATGTAAGGATGTTCTCGAGTTGCAAGATACTCAAGGAGAATTCGTTGAGTCTTGAAGACAAGATTCATTGTTTGTTGTGCTAGGTACTGATAAGCATCCAGGGCGTGTTAGAACCATGGGGAGAAGATATGGCATAAAAAGTATATTTGGCCATGCAAAACGTCGCCAAACGCCTATAGAAGATGTCCAACGATTAGTTGATGTTGTTGTTTCTGTGGCGCTTGAAAAACAAAGTCAGCAATTGATGGAGCAATTAAGTCAGGAATTTGAAGGGCAAATTGTTGAGATGATGCAGTGATTTCGTTTTATGCAGACTCCTATTCACCAATATGCACACTCAAAGCTGGGGGATGACATATGTTTGGATGATGAGCCACATACTCTGTTTGACAGAGCTTATTTAGGAGTTTATAGCTTATTTTAAGCTACTAATAAGCTATAAATTATGTTTGGTAATGTGCCCAAAATAAGCTAATAGCTTAAAATAAGAGCTTATTTTGAAAAGCTACATTAAGTAGCATTTCAAAAATAAGCTAGTAGCTTCCTAACTTTTTTCATCTTTATCCTTATTATTTTAATAAATGACATCCTTTACCTATACCAATTAAAACCCTTTTGGCCTTTTTTATTCTCCTATAATTTTATTCATCCTCTTCCGCAACTCTTCATCGCCTAGCAACTCCTTAAAGTTCTAACTCCAATCGTCCGTTCATAAATAAATGACATCATTTACCATTCCTAATTAAAAACTTTTTTCGTTTGTATTAATTTAATATATATCTCATATATATATATTATAAAAACAAAAACTTTTTTTTATAAATTAAATATATCTCATATATTTAATAATATAAAAACAATATAATAATCACATCATTTAAATTTTTTAAAAATGTTATTTTTAGTCTTTATACATTTATCAGCTTATCAAAAAACTAATTTTACCAAACACTTTTAAAAATAATAAGCTAGTTAACAACTCTTCAGTTTTCAACTTATAGCTTATAGCTTTTCAGCTACCTTTTCAGCTAGGTTTGCCAAACATAGCCACAATCTCACAGTGAAAAAGCTAGTTCCCCAAACCCTTTTGCTGATTTACCGGATGTAAGTAATCGTTTATAGTTAATTTTATTATTATTTATTAATAACATTTGATATGATTTTTAATTAAGAATTAATGCAGTTAGGGACACGATGCCAATTGTTCTTGGAAGATTCCATTAGACGTCCAGTGGCATGTGGGACAACTTACATTGGTGGACAGGTTCACGGGGTTGTACTGGATGCAGATCAAGTGAAGGTGAGCGTAGATAAAGTTCTTGATCCAAGTGCAAATGTACCAATCCCACCAGTGATGTTCAGCATTTAGGTGCTGCATATCAACACTTTATAATTTGGCCAAAGAAGCTAGTAGAGTTATGTACTCAACCTGATGAGGTTAAACTGTAAATATTTTTATTTTAAAATGGTATGTAATTTGCTTCTTTAAAAATAATAATTCTTACTTATATTAGAATGCACAGTTGAAAGAAAAGGCCAAATTGACTTAAACCGGTTGTGCAATCTCATCATCATGAATTCACTTTAGCTGATCCGGAGTCTTTGAGTACAATATGCAAAAGGGCATATAGAATAGATAGCAGTCTTGAACACAATCTTGTGATTCGTATGACTCGTGGTATTATTGGCAACATTACTTATGAGTTACAACTTGAGGGTCAAGAGATCATGCGTTTCTTAAATATATGGAGACCATCGATATTTGTCTTTTTTTTTTTCAGTTCTTTATAAGGTACTAAGTTTTTTAGTATTATTTATTCATAATAGTTTTAATTTTATTTATCATCATAATTATATATATATATATATATATATATATATATATATATATATATATATATATATATATATATATATATATATATATATATAGGGTCAGGTTCCTGTGAGGTTAGGTCTTCCCGTGCGGTCAGTGCGACATACACCATTAGATATGCATAAATGCACCACACAGTGTTCGTAAATACACTATATGTGTGGTGTATTTTATTTTTGTGTGGTGCATTTTTGGGCATTTCATTCTGGTGTATTTTCGAATATTGTATGGTGCATTTATGCATACCTAACGGTGTATGCCGCACTGACCGCACGGGAAGACCTGACCTCACATGAACCAAAATCTATATATATATATATATATATATATATATATATATATATATATATATATATATATATATATATATATATATATATATATATATATATATATATAACGGTGTATGCCGCACTGACCGCACGGGAAGACCTGACCTCACATGAACCAAAATCTATATATATATATATATATATATATATATATATATATATATATATATATATATATATATATTTGATTGTGATTGTGAATAGGAGTCTTTATAAAGATTTTAGTTTGGAATCAAAAAGCATCACGTATGGCTTTCTAGATCTACAATATATTTAACCAAAAATGATGAATAGAAATGAGAGGGTAGCGTATAAAAATGCCACCATGCAATATGAAAAGAAAAATTGTTATTTAGCCTCATATGTTCTCAAGTAAGTATTAATTACATTTTAAATACAATTACTTATATATAATATAGTTATATTATATATTATATTCACTTAAAACTAATAAATTACGTAGTACTTATTTGTTGTGGGCAGTGGATGCTGATTGCGATTTGTCCTCAATTATATGAAACTTTTTTATTTGATTCAATTGGTCTCTAGCCATGTGATAACATTAAAGAGATAATGGAAGCGTATGTAAATTTATAACACTACAAAAAAAAAATGCACAATTGAGTGTCACACACATAGACAACAATTGTTAAAACTAGTGTTGTTGAAAGTCACGCACATAGACAACGATTTTTAACCGTTGTCTTTTCTAGAAAAGACAACGGTTAAAAAGCATTGTCTATTGTGTGTTGTTGAAAGCAGTGTTGTTGAAAGTCACGCACATAGACAACGATTTTTAACCGACCGTTGTCTTTTTTAGAAAAGACAATAGTTAAAAATCATTGTCTATTGAGTGTTGTTGAAACCAGTGTTGTTGAAAGTCACGGACATAGAAAACGATTTTTAACAATTGTCTTTTCTATGTAAGACAACGGTTTTTAACCGTTGTCTATTGTGTGTTGTTAAAACAAGCGTTGTTGGAAGTCACACCGATAGACAACGGTTAAAAATTGTTGTAGTGTTGTTGAAACATGTTTTGTTGAATATTACAAACATAGACAACTGTTTTTAACCATTGTCTTATATATCAAAGACAATGGTTAAAACCATTATTCTCACATTCATAGACGACGGTTTTAAACCGTTGTTTTTTAACTTGTTTTGATTTTAAGCATAATATAATAAAAACAATTTATCCAAATACCATAAATACCAAAACATCAATTCATTAGTACAATCATCTTCTATAAGTATGTAAAATATTTCAAAATACACAAGAATTCATCATCTACTTCAAATACAATGAACAATTCCAATCACCAAATCTAAATGTTCACAAAGTTCTAATCAAAAGTATACCTACTCTATATAACTTGATACACAATTTGTCTATTCGAAACACACTAGATCAATATCTGTTTTGTCATAGACAACTAGCTTGTTGAAACTACATGTCGAAAATATATTAATGGTAAATATATAAGTACTCAGCATAACCACAATAGGATTATTTTATAAAATTAATTGAAATAATTAAAACATGATATGATAATAAAAAATCTTACCTATGCTTGAACAGAAACCACATTGGTTACTTCCGGTTGACAAAGAGTCTATACATGTTAAATAATATTTGTGCATTAACAATTTATTTAGATATATAGATATACAAACACTTATATATACTTAGTTAAAAATCTTAAATTAACAATTTAAACGTCCATGTGCTTATAAGTGGCAAATTTTACTTTAGATCGACTATATGCATCCAAACATATAAACTTTATGGAGTAAAAGACATTTTTGGTCCTAGACTTATAGTGGCACAGACAATTTTAGTCCTCCTTAAAAAAAATCAAACAATTTATGGACACTGTTATTGTGACGAGGACAATTTTAGTCCTCCGTCAATATTTCCGTTAGATGTCCCGTTTGAGAGGGGGTAATTTTGTCTTTTCAGTTGTCTGATTTCGTCAATCTTGTTTGAGTTCACTTTACACATCTGTGCTTCGAGTTCAATCTTCTTCCTCATTAGTTCTTCGTCATCTCCTTCGCTCTCGTGTTTCGACGTTTGATCATCATAGTCGGTTCATCTGACCACAACTCTCTCAGTTTACTTGTCAGCCAAAGTATTCTAATTTTTATTTTTTAGCTATAAATTACGCGTTAGCTATGGAAATCCAATTATCACATCGAACCCTAGAATTTTAATTCTCTTTGATGCCTTCTTCTTTGCATTTTAATTCAAATTTCGTTAGCAATTTATCTATTCTATTCCGTGGTTTATTTCAATCTGTATTTCAGTTTTCTAATTCGGTTCCTGCTAATTTTTCCATCGGTTTGAACTTTGTCGTCAATTTCGATTTCAAATAACTAGGGTTTGCTATTCTCTTGTTTATGTGCTTCTCGCTGAAAGTTTGGTTTTTGTTGATCCCCATCAAGGTTTTTAGATAAAATATCAAAATGCCGGCGACAGTAGGAAGAGTTCGCATGCCGACGAACAATTGGGTGCACAGTAGTGCTGCCCTGCAGACCCATGGTATCTGGAAAAGTGCAATTGGGTATGACCCATATGCACCCAACAAGGATGATTCGAAGAAGGCTGCGCTAAAATCTGCTGCCGAGCCCGATAATCCCTATGCAACTTTCAGGGTTTGCTTGCGCTTGCTAGGATCACTGGTTCTAATACTGATGATCGAGGCTTGTGGGGCATGCAAGAAGTGTGGGCGAGTTGGGCACCTAACATATCAGTGTAGAAATTTCTTGAGTGTTAAGGAGGACAATGGTAAAGACAAGGATGAGAAAGGAATCGAGGCAGCAGTTTTGTCTAGGTTGGAGAAGTCGAAGGGGAACAGAGATAAGAAGGGTATTGCTGAGAATGATGAGAGTAGTGAAGAAGAGGAGAGTGAGAGTTCAGATTCAGAGTACGACTCCGAAATTGAAAGAGCAATTGCTGAGAAGTATGGAAAGAACTCGAAGAAGATTGACGAAATTACCCCCTCTCAAACGGGGCATTTAACGGGAATATTGACGGAGGACTAAAATTGTCCTCGTCACAATAAGAGTGTACACAAATTGTCTGATTTTTTTAAGAAGGACTAAAATTGTCCGTGCCAATATAAGTCTAGGACCAAAAATGTCTTTTACCCAACTTTATGCATACAAATAATCAACCTAGATTTACTGAATGTCAAATTTCTAAGTAAAGGAATGGATGTGTCGAATATAAGTGCAGTGAATATAATGCACCACACAGAAGCATTCACACATTATCATATGGCGGCAAACTTCTATAATTTAAATGTATCGATCAAGAATGAGAAAACAGAACTCAGTAAATATAACCACCACAATTGCATATATTTTTCCAAGATAAAATGTTTAACAGACTAGAAGACAATCCGGTGACTAACTATTCACATAATTTTAAAGAGAAAATTCAGAAATCGTTAATTTAAATAAAAATAGATTTTGACATTTTAATTTTCTGTAAAATTTCCACCAACTTCAATGTCACTCTGGTACTTATCCCATAGGAACCCGGCCTATTTTCCTTTAGACACACCACCTTTCTACAAGAAGCATGAGAGAGAATAAATTAAAGTAAACTAACTTTTCATTTTTGTCTTTTTTTTTTTTCATTCTTCCTAAGATGGAAATGTTTGAGAAAAATAAGTAAGTTTTTAAAAAAAAAATATTTTAAATTTTAAATTTTGTCTAAGCAAAGTAAGAAGAAAAGATAGGGGAGCAGTATTTTTAAAGACAACACACTAATGACAACAGTTAAATAAAAATATTGTCTTTTTAAAAATATAGGGCACAAAGACAACGGTTTTAAAAAATTATTGTCTTTGTAGTTTTGTCTTTTTACAAAGCGCATATAGACAACACACTAAAGACAACGGTTCAGTAAAAATCGTTGTCTTTGAAGTGTTGTATATTCAAATGCGCTTAAAAACAACACACCAACGACAATGGTTATATAAAACCATTATCTTTTATTTTTAAAAAATGCATATAGATATAAAACCGTTGTCTTTGTAGTATTGTTTGGGGAGGCGGGAGTATTTTTTTGTTTGAGAGTGAATACTTAGCGTTTTTGTATCAGAGTGTAGAGTGTTTTTTTAAGTGTGTAAGAGAGGGAAATAAAACTCAATTATTTTGTATTATTTTTTTTAAAGAATATTTTTTTTAAGTCTTTATTTTTTTACAGACCAGAAGACAATCTGGTGACTAACTATTCACATAATTTTAATCTTCTATAAAATTTCCACCATCTTCAATGTCACTCTAGTATTTATCCCATAGGAACCCTATTTTCCTTTAACACACCACCTTCTACAAGAAACATTGATAAATATTAAATTGTAAGGCTTAACTTATAAAAAGTGATAGCTAGAGCAACATCTATCAAAGAAGGCTTGGTTAAACCCAAGTTTATCACCTTATATAGAAGTTCTTTAATTGCAGCATCCAAAGTGGGTAACGGATGACAATGTAAGATAGCGGCACAAATAGATTCATATTTAGGAGAAGGAGCCATAAAAACTTGAAAAAGATGAAAGTGATCTACACTTATAATATCTTGGGCCAACTGATTCCATATAGGCTTAATGGTGTCAAGAAAATCATTAACAGATTGTCCTAAGTCTTGTCTAAGGTTATTGAGAGTGGTGAGAAGTTGATATATAATAGTGTGTAAGTCCTATTATTTTATATCAATTAAACAAAAAATCTCATTTTTCTTTTGCAATATCAAATTTAGCAAATTGTATATTGATGGATAGATGGAATAGAGTATTAGAAGATGAGAGAAGCGTTTGTTCAGTATTTATGTAACAGAAGGATAATACAATTATATGATATACACCTATACAATAGAAGACTAGTTGAGGCCAAATAAGCAAATAAGCATAACTATACAAGGTTGGATTGAATTAATAAGTCACTGAACTAAAATTTGGGTGCCCAAAAACAGGAAACAGACAACCCGAAAATTTGGTTGTCGGGGTTGAACTTTGTCCACCCTAATAAAACAGCAAATTCTAGAGAGTTAGCCACTGGACTAGCTAGAACAAAAAGCAGACCTCAAAATTAACTAGACATATCTTTTTGCGTTAAATATTTAAAATTTACACAGATAGATTTTGATGGTGAAAATGATGACCACCCTTTCAAGATTCACTCTTTTGCCTCCTTAGCATTATCTTTATCTCTCACCATGTGAAACAGCAGAAAAAATCCCATGTAGTTAACACAGGAAAAAAGTGAGGAAATTAAATTCATAGTGTGGGGACCTCATATCAGATAGATTAACACAATGAATTAAGCGTTCGTATGTAGTTTAAGAATGGGTTTTGTGTTTACCGTGAATGATCAGGATTTTCTGGAACTTTATATTTATCCGGAGTGACCTCCATCAACCACGAGCCTGGGAAAAGATCCTGCAAGAATCCAGTATGGAGAAAACCGGATTAGTTATTGGAATTGAGGTGAGAAATGGTTAAAATTACAATCTTTTGATTAAGGCTTTTAATTACATCAATCTCCTTCTGAATAGCTCTGGGCCTTTTCTTGGGTTTTCTGGGTGGTTTGACACCGGTAATGGCAGTGAAATCAGCTTCAATCTCTTCTCTGGAGAGCGATTAAAAACGTACTCTTCTGAGGCTGCGGCTCTAAGTTCACTACTTTTCCAGTTCCGTCGCCAGCTCGGCGACTACGCAAACTCCACGGGCCGGCAGCAGCGGGGTTGGAATCCTCCTCCTCTTCAGAGGGTTTCTTATCGCCATGGAGATCAGCCATCAGCTTCTCGATATCATCGTCGTCAGCGACAGGGTTAATCGGAGAAATTCGCTGCACCTGATTGCTACCGCCGTGCTCATCGGGGTGATCACCGGAAGAAATGCCGAGCTTCTTGCGACGAATGTGTTTCTGGTGACCCCATTTGAGGCACGAGGGCAATGTGAAGTTGTGAAGTAGTTGCCGGATTAGGCTCCTCTCTTTCTCTCTCTACGTTTGTAGCCATTAGGCTCCTCTCTTTCTCTCTCCGGAGTGAATGTTTTTCCCGGATGAGCGACGGCGGTTACGTTTTGGAAAACCAACGGCGGTTATGTTTTGGAAAACCAACGGCGGTTACGTTTCGGAAAACTAAAAATGTGATGAGTAGTTGGATAGTGTCTGTATGAGTAAGAAATTTATTAATTAAAAAACTCACTCGCTCACCTGTGAAAGCAAAAGATTAGAGGAATAGAGGAAGGGGCGGCTTGCGTGCGCGGGGGTGGGGGGTGGGGTGGGGTTGCAGAGCGGAGCAATGATAGATGAATTATGGGGATTTCGAGAGAGAGAGAGAAAGGAATTTGTAATTTAATTGGGATAGAAAAATCACCAGTAAATCTAGGTTCGGTAATGTGTGTCTATATATGGAGGACTGGTTCGGTGGCAGGATTGCAGGTGTTTTGTAGTAGAGTAGAGACTAGAGAAGTGAGGAATGACGTGCGGGTGGGGTGGGGTGGGGTTAGGGGTGGTTGTTTCTATTTTGGGTTCTTATTTGATTTATAGTCCTAAAAACAAACAGAGTGAAGGATTTTTTTGTCAATTTTTCTTTTCAAAAATATAAAAATTAAAAAGGCAGTGCGTTAATTACTAGGCACCAAAACTGTCTAGCATGAGCGTGCAACGCACGGGCATGCTAAAGGCATTGTGTGCTGCCATGTATTTTTTTAAAGTACTTTTTCTCTCTCGTCTACTCAACAATAAAAAAAAAAAAAAACAAAAAACAAAAAAAAAATTAAATAAAACAAACCAAAACTACCCAAAAGAGGAAGGGAGAGGTGAATAAGCTCGTCCACGCGTTAGCAAAGGCTTCTATTTCTCAAACTGATTCCTCTTGTTGATTATATTCTATTCCGTGTTGTATTGAACAATTTTATTAATGGAAGTTCTCCTTTAATCCTCAAAAAAAAATAAAATTAAATGCAATATTGTATCATTCTTTCTTAATGAGCATGTATCTACCAGAGATCCCACACCTTGAAGTTCCCAATTTCTTTCATCATAATTCTTGGTCAATTGACTGACCTTCTGTCAAGCTTTGTAAGTACCTTCTACTGTTTTTTAAGAAAAAAATTACTTATATATCACAAAAATGAACCAGACAATTAACATGTACATTATATAACAAGTTACTTGAATCTCTTTCAACAATAACTTGTTGATACTTCAAAGTGAACTCTAAAAATTCCTTTTCAGATTTAAAGCTGCGTTTTGCATTCTTTCGTTTTGCTTCAGAGGCTTCCTAAAATACCAAATGTGCAAAATAATAATTACAAGTTTTGGTAAATAAATAATGCCTTTCTACAATACTACATAATAACATCATTACTATGTTGAAATACTAATATTAATTTCATAAAAAGAAGGAAAATGCCAAAACAATGATAAGAAATATGAAAAGTAAGGACCATCAATCAGCTAGCAGTAAAGCATTAACTAAACTAATTATAATAAGAAGCATGCATTTGATAGAAAATTACACACTACAGATTTTGATCACAATTCACAAAAGTTAACAGGGATAAGCATACCCTGAAGGCTGGCTAGAAATCAGCTTGAGCCCCACCCTTCTCACCTCCAAACTCACCAGATGGACCTCCTCTTAGGCCACCGCGATACCCATCCCTGTCACCAAACCTGCCCTTGCCATCACCAAATATCCAAAATACAAATCAAGGCACGCAGGCCTTATACCAAGACTACAACTATCTAAGCTAGATCCTCGTGTCTATTTAGCACTCTCCAAAGCTACTGATCTGCACCAGAAAAACATGCGGTGTAACAACCGTCAGCGAATAATGCTGGTAACCCACTCCCACGCGTTAAGTACAATATAGATAGATATAAGAAAACCATTTTGAGACTGGAATACATATATAATCCTAAGCAACTCTAGCTTTAAAACCAATATCAGGACTCGAGACACAACAACAGACTGGACATTATAAAACCACACAAAGGTACTAGCATGCATCCTAAAATCATAAGACAAGATAATAACAAGGCTCAATAGTAACAGACAGTATCAACAATAGGACTCAACAACAATCAATAACAACAAGCAGTCAACACAGAACACATCCATGATCCAATCTTATACCAAGTTCCAACCTTTACTCCTCTCCATCCTTATATCAGTTCCAACCTGTACCTCCAGGTCACCCTTATAACGCCTCCCTTATCCCTCCGGATCACGCATGCTCCCCACCGACATACCACCAACAAAACCACCCACATGGTAGCACCACAGTACCATTCGCATGACCCGTGCCTATAGCACTATAATCAAGGGGTCAGTGCCTATAGCACTGACATGGAACCGCAGCGCTTATAACTTGATCCATGCCTTTAGCAAGCAAATCAAGGGTGGTCTGTGCCTATAGCACAATGACCGAGCACTCGTTGTGCTAACTGCCAACAAATCTTTTCCACCAATCACATCTCTTTCCTCATCATGGACAAATCAATCACAACAATTAATGCACAGTGATAACAACAACCAACAATCACTCAATCAACAACGATAATCAATTCACAGCAATACAACAATCAACAACAATAACCATATCACACAACTCTACAAACGGCGCCCGAAACATCACACAAGACATCATAAACACCAAACGGGACACAACGAGGCACGGGGAAACGACAAACGGGGTAAAACAGCACAACACACCGCCCGTACCAGCGGGTGGTACGGTAGCTGGTCAACCACCCGCCGTCCACCCGCTGGTACGGGAGACGGTACCCGGCGGGTGGTCAGGTGGGGGTTCGTCCCCCCACCGACCCCCCGCTGGTACGATGGTAATCCGGCATTTTTCCCTTTCGGGAATTCATCAGTTAAACCCAAAACCAAGTCCAAACACATCCCAACACATACAAAAAACAACATGGACACGAACGACAAGAATTAAACCAAGAAACACCACAATTATACCTTAAACACGATCCCTAAACATGCCAAGACTCGAGATTAAACACATAACGGTCCAAGAGCATCAAGAACATCAATATCATCAAGAAGCCTATATGCAAAGCCCTAAAAGCAAGCCCTAACCTTGAATCGATACCCGAGCATACATGAACCCACCCAAGAACACCAAGAACATCACAACAACCAGATTTACAATATAAACCCTAAGGACAAGCTCTAAATATAATTAAATACAGGAACATATCAAGACCACACAGGGCCATCAAGAATAACAATAATCCATACCACAGATTCCTAAAGACAAGCTCTAACAAAGCACAAATACAAAATCATTCATTCAATCATTCAACGGAGCCAATCAATAAAAGATAGCAAGGAAAATAGGTTTTGTAAGACATGGGCTACCTTTTAGCCTTAATTAATCCTCCCTTGGCTATTAGGGTTCTTTTCCAAGATTTCCTTCCGATTGATTTTCCTAGGCTTGGTGGTGGGGAATTCCTCTGGCTAGGTTACTTGGGCAATTCGAGTAATAAAGTTATGAGAGGTGAGAGGGTTCTAATTGCTTCCTAATCCCCTATTTATAGAGTTAGGAAATCTTAATTAGAATCTGAATAGTAGAAGGTCCACTCTCCTTGTTCTTATCTAGCTTAAAGTCTTAAATAGAGACAAGGGTCCACGATCCATTGTGGACCGTACTAATTAATTAAATGAATCATAACCAAATTAAATCCTTTTTAACCATTTGTTGACGGGATTAATTCAATAATGAATCCAGGTTTGAAGGCCGTAACACAGGGTGTTACACCTTGATACCAACTGTAACACCCCTAATTTTTAAAACATTTAAAGCTTATGAAATAAAGACAATCTAACATTAATATCCCAAACAGAGCGGAGACTACACCATATGAGCCGGGGTGTTATGCCACATCTAAGCTTGAGAACTTAGATGCACAGGCTAACTAACTAAACAGAACATAATCTAAGTTTAATATCCAAAATACAAATCAATGCACGCAGGCCATCTACCAAGACTACAACTATCTAAGCTAGGTCCTCGTGTCCATCTAGCGCACTTCGAAGCTACTGATCTGCACCTGAATAACATGCGGTGTAACAACCGTCAATTTCTGCTCCAGAATTCTTTGTTTTTATCCCTGCTTCTTTCTCTACTCCAGGAAATTCTTGTCCAGTTTCTATATCTACATATTTTTCTGAATTAATCTCTGAATTTGAAAATGCTATTCTTTTAATGTCATGTGTATTTGTTTATGTGTGTTATGTGTTTTGTCCGGTCATGACCATGTCTGTCTTTTGTTGTGAGCTTTCTATGCCTAATTTTTCTTTATATGAATCTGTGTCTGAATCTGATTTACCTAAATGTGACTGTTTTATTTGCTAATCTATCTGTTTTGTTTGACCCAATTTGAAAATTCTTGAATTTTGTAGTGCTTCTGTGTTATTTGCTGAGTTGTTTGCAAGTTGATGTGCCTTGTTCTGGGTCTCTTTTTTCTATTTAGCTTGTGCAGGTTCATTTGGAAAATTAATTCAGACAAAGCAAAATGAATCTTGCTCTAAGCTATGGTGTTACTTTGACGAACAGTCAATGTACATATTGAGGGGGAGCATGCTTATTTGGATTATCCTATTATTCGGATTATCGTATTTGGACTATCGAATTATTCAGATTATTATTTTATTTGGATTATCTTATTTGGATTATGATATTATATTGATTCTTTTCTTGGATTATCTCTACGTGGTGAATTCCTTTGGCCCTTATTTGACAAAAAGGGGGAGTATCAAGTTGAGGGGGAGTATCATTCATTGGCAAACCATTGACTACCTTACGGTTTGGGGTACTTGATGAAGATCTCTGTTAGAAGAAGTGTGTATTTTGAAGCACTGCTCCTAGCGTCTGTCTAATCCAACTCTTGCGTCTAAGCCCTGTAAGCAAATTTACTCAATTGGCAAATAATGTTTTTTTTAAGCCTATGAGTACATTTGGTTGTATGTTTTGGTTTTTGTCAACTAATAGCTAAAGGGGGAGATTGTAAGTGTAAAAAATGTTACACATTAACCCACTTAAAATTGGCTTAAATTAGTTGTCAAAATAGTTAGTTAATTAGTTGCCGGAGTAGTCTAGCGTCTAGAGTAATTGAGTCTGGATCAGCGCCAGGAGATAAGCCAGAAGAAGTGAAACTCATTCAACACTTTATTTCAGTCAAGACCCTATTCATAAGGTGATTTAAATCAAGAGAAGCAGCTGAGATTGAGGAATTAAAAGCTGGAGTATTTCGAATCATGAAGGCATCACATCACCTCTATAAAATGCTACTTTGTTTAGCATTTTAATTTGCACTTTAACAAGCCTATACACTGAGATTATTTCTCCCTTTGATATGGTTATTTACTAAACTGCTACGACTGAAGAAGGTGCCTCAACGAGTTCATGAAGTGAAGAAGACCGCCTGCACATCAAATCCGCTGGAGTAAGTTATGGAGTAGTTGTAGTTTATACATTAGTGTGTAATTAACTCTCTTTTTGTACTCCTGTTTATCATAGTGGATTTGGGTTGATGTGAGTGGCCCCGCAGACATAGGAGTGAGGCTCCGAACTGCGTGAACATTTCCTGGTGCACGGTTCCTTTTATTGCTTTCTGTTTTATGTTCATTATTCTGCCTGGAGTAGTCCTGGAGCTAGTCCAGTTTAATAATTGAAGTAAACTTAAATAGGAACCTTAGGTTATTTCTTGCATTCAAGATCCACGTGCTTTTTCAAAAAAGATGAAGGTGATCAACACTTATCATATCTTTGGGCCAACTGATTGCATATAAGCTGAATGGTGTCTAGAAAATCGTTAACAGATTGTCTTGAGTCTTGTCTAAGACTATTGAGAGTTTTGAGCAGTTGATAATACTGTGTAAGCCCTATTGTTTTATACCGATTAGGCAAAAAATATCATTTTCCTTTTGCAGTATAAAATTTAGCAAACTGTATATGGATGAATGGAATAGACGTAATAGAAACCTGGTAATGATTTAATTATTTTTGTTATCCCAATCTTCAAGGCCGTCAACATATTCATCATCATCTTTGGTAGCAATCTAAGTTGGTTCAACAGTATCACCAGTAACAATATGCCAAAGCTTGCGCCCAATCAAAAAACTATTCATGCATTGAGACCATAGGGTATAATGGTACATCTAAAATTGTTCCACTAGGACGAGAAACCTCAACTTTATCCATACTAGAAAGAAGAACAAGGTCAACAACTCTGTCGAGTAAACAATAGACCAGGAAAACCGACAATAGCATAACAAAGTAATGATAAAAATGGATTGCAGCAATGGAAGGAGGAGGAAGAAAATGGAGAACAAAAAAATTAGGCCAAGGCTCTAATACCATATATGTTAAAAACAATATGAATTGTATATATTTCTTAAATATCATTACAAAGGATGTACTCCTATATATATATATACACACACACACACAAACGGTAATATAAAAAAAATGGAAAAACAATCAATAAAAATAATAAACCAAATTACATAGCAAAATTAAAAGCATAATATACGTACACTAACAACAAAATACATATTGCAGTGGACGATTCCCATCCAGTGAAATCAAACTTATTTACCTGCAGATTCAAATCAGACTGGTGCCATCTCATCCACGCCCCATGAGTAAACCTAATATTTTATTTAAAACATGCTAATTTCCTTCTAATTGAATTATAATTAGATTTTCTCCTTTTACATAATACATATTGCAATGAATTTTTATCCTACGAGATCAAACTTATTTATGAGAGTCAAATCAGACTCCATCTCATTAACACTTCACGAGTACACTTAATATTTTATTTTGAAACAAACTAATTTTCTTCTAATTGAACTATTCTTAAAAATGCTAGTGTTGAACAAGTATCAAGTTTGATAATGCTAGTCGGACAAATAAGCATAACTATACAAGGTTGGACTGAAGTCACTGAACTAAAATTCGGCTGCCCAAAAACACGAAACAAACAACCCGACAATTTGGTTGTTGGGGTTGAACTTTGTCCACACCACACGGTATAACATAATAAACTCTAAGAAGAAGAAGATAATAATGGAATCTCTGTAAAAGCAAGAATATAAGTGCAACTGAAATACAGGAATGATAGCTGGAAAATATCACAGAAAATTTAGGCAAGCTAGAGAAGAGAACTCAAAACCTTTAATTTGTGTCAGGGAACTATAGCAAGCATTCTACAGCACAACACGTTCATAAAAGCACAAAGTTGTAAGTACGAGGACTTAGGTTGATATTTCCAACAAACCTGGCCTGTCCCAACATTCTAGAAGAACAAAATGCAGACCTCAAAACTAGATAGATTTTGACGGTGAAAATGATGACCAGCCACCTTTCAAGATTAACTCTTTTTCCACTTTGAAATTTAACTTTGCCTCCGATCCTATGCATTATCTTTAATTTATCTCACCCTGTGAAACAGCAGAAAAAATCCCATGTAGTTAACAGAGGAAAAAAAGTGAGGAAATTAAATTCATAGTCTGGGAACCTCAGATCAGATAGATTAACACAATGAGTGAAATTTAAGTTAGAGAGAAAAGGAGGAAGAAGATGAATAAAGCGTTCGTAGTTTAAGAATGTGTTTTGTGTTTACCATCAATTTGATCAGGATTTTCTGGACTAATCTCCATCAACCACGAGCGTGGGAAAAGATCCTGAAAGAATCCAATATGGAGAAAACCGGATTAGTTATTGGAATTGAGGTGAGAAATGGTGAAAGTTACAATCTTTTGATTAAGGCTTTTAATTACATCAATCTCCTTCTGAATAGTTCTAGGCCTTTTCTTGGGTTTTCTGGGTGGTTTGACACCGGTAATGGCAGTGAAATAAGCTTCAATCTCTTTTTTTGGAGAGAGGAATCGAAAAACTTACCCTTCTGCGGCGGCGCTAAGTTCACTACTTTTCCAGTTCCGTCGCCAGCTCAGCGACTACGCAAAGTCCACGGGCAGGCAGCAGCGGGGTTGGAGTACGTCCTTCTCTTCAGAGCGTTTCTTATCGCCATTGTCCAGCATTTCCCTTTCTCCGGTGTGCTCGGCCGCTGCACGGCGATCAGTCATCAGCTTCTCGAGTTAGTGGGAACCAACATTGTCTGGCATGAGTGTGCGCATGCTAAGGGCATTGATGTGCATTAGTACACGCCAACACTGTCTGGCACTACACACGCACGCTAAGAGCATTGGATGGTGGGAATGTTTTTTAAACAATTTTTCTTTCTTGAGCACCCTACATATCAAAAACAAGAAAAAAAAATAAAAAATGAAAAACAAAAAAGAGCTGACGGTTTCGGAAAACCAAAGATGTAAAGAGTAGTTTTATAGTGTGTGTACGAGTAAGAAATTTATTGATTATAAAACGCACTCACTTGTGAAAGCAAAAGAAGATCCTGAACGGATCGGGGAAGAGGTGGTTGTCGTCTGCGCGGAGTGGAGCAAAAATTGATGAATTATAGGGTTTCTAGAGAGAGAAAGGAATTTGTAATTTAATTGAGATAGAAAAATTACACACACACACATATATATATATATATATATATATATATATATATATATATATATATATATATATATATATATATATATATATATATATATATATAAAGCATTGGTGCGTGTTAGTACACACCAACACTGTCTGGCACTACACGCGCACGCTAGAGCATTGAATGGTGGGCATGTTTTTTAAATAATTTTTCTTTCCTGAGCACCCGACATATCAAAAATAAGAAAAAATAAAAAAATAAAAAACAAAAAAGAGCGACGACGATTTCGGAAAACCAAAGATGTAAAGAGTAGTTTTATAGTGTTTGTACGAGTAAGAAAATTATTGATCATAAAAATCACTCACTTGTGAAAGCAAAAGAAGATCCTGAACGGATAGGGGGAGAGGTAGTTGTTGATTGCGTGGAGCGAAGCAAAAATTGATGAATTATGGGGATTTCTAGAGAGAGAAATGTCACGCCCCACTTCTAGGACATGACCCGACCGTATCGCTACATGAAAACCTGTAACAATACGAAGCCTAGCCATACATACCTCTCAGAATCTTCATAATAACACTTGAATATACAATAATTCCACAACCCAAAATGACAAAATATAATCGACTTATTCTTCCCAAAAACTCATCAAATCCACTATTAGATATTTACAATCAAGAGTAGTATGTTCAAAATGCATCACAAGCACCAAAGCCAAGCACAATGGTCTACAAAAAATACAAAGGGTCAAAGGGAAAGTCTAAATAAACAAAAATCCATGATAAGCTCCAAAACTAGGACTAAGTCTCCAAGTTTCAAAAGTCACCTTCGAGACCCCACCACTTGTGCTCGTGCTATTCACATGTCCTTACTACTCTGAAACATGAGAAAATAAAATACAAATAATGAGCTAATGCCCAGTAAGTGATACTCCTCTCAACCCCGGATCAAGTAACCCAGAAATCATACAAAAAGCTTTAGAGTAATAACTCGATGCAAAACTCGATCTTTAAACTATATCGAAGTCATAATATACTCTCATCATACTATACACAAGTTCACAAAACAAGAAACTTTAGCTACATGGGCATCAACAATATTTCATAATACAATACTTTCGAAAGCACAAACAATTCCTTAACATATGACTCATTGGCAACCTATAACCACCATTATATTCTGTGGCACATGCCATTATCGGTATAATGGTCCAAAAAGACTCGACGATTCAGAATGAGCCGGATGGAACGTTCCAACAAATAATTCAAAAGACTCGACGATTCGGAATGAGTCAAGCTCGACGATTCGGAATGAGCAATTAGGAACGTTCCAAGTCAAACAAAACAAACAACAAAGTGTAGGTTGCCTCATGAGTTTGATTAAATAATCAAAATAGTTCTTATAACCAAATAGCCCGATGTAGCAAACATCATTTCCTTAAAATCACATAACAAAGTACATATTTCCAAAATAGATAATAAGTTTATCAAACTAAGAAATATGCAAGGTATAAATCATTCTCAAAATAATAATTTTCTTAGTACATAATTCTTTAAAAATCATAGAATGGTTGATTAAACCAAAGTAATTTCAAAGGGATTGAAATGGCTTAGTTGGAAAGAACTTAAATTAATAAACATGAGGTTAAGAGTTCAAGTCTCACTATAAACATAGTAGAAATCATTTTACAAGTGTAATATGTACATATGCAAAATAACCATATAAATGGCTAAGAAGTAGATTCGAACCCACGTCCACATGCCTACACAACAACACCCCTACCAACCCACCATCTCAACACAAAGTGACAATATTAGTACGAAAATTAACTTAACATTTATTTCCGAACACAGTTCTAACAGGACCAAAAACAATTTCAGTCCATACTTCGGAAATCATAGCGTAGCATTTTCAAACCCAAAAATATATCATAGTCCAAAATATTTTTAACTCATACTAACCCTAAAATGGGTATTCAAAGTAGTAGAGATTCCAAAATAGGTTATATATATGGGTTTTGCAAAATAAGGAGAGAAGAGTTAACCACTTACCTGAAACACCCAAATCTTAGCTATTTAGCTCACCCAAATACTCCTTGTCAAATTTCCTAATATTTTCAAACATCAATCTTAGGACTCAAATGTTAAACCCAACTAAAAAGGAGTGAAATATGGAGGTCAAACTTACCTAGAATACTCCAATAACTTGAGACCTAAGCTTGAAGAAGATGGAGATCAAAGCTTCAAGATTTTTCTTTTCCTCTATCTCTCTAGTCCACTCCTCTTGTCTTCTTTCAAAAGAGATGTTTATCCAAAGACCAAAGTGGTTTCTTAACCTTTAAGGGTAATGAAGGGCAATATAGTAATTTCATCCAATATTAAATTTGGATAAGCTTTGACTTGTTGACCACATTTAATAAACATAGATATAATTTTATTTCTAAGATAGTGGGTATTACAAGAAAGGAATTTGTAATTTAATTGAGATAGAAAATTACCAGAAAATGTTTATTATGTGACGTGTGTATATATATGGAGGAATGGTTTGGTGGAAGGATTGCATATGTTTTGTAGTAGAGTAGATACTAGAGAAGTGAGGAATGGCGGGGTGGGGTGGGGGTGGAGTTAGGGGTTGTAGTTTCTAATTTGGGTTTTTATTTGATTTATAGCCCTATAAACAAACAGAGTGAAGAATTTTTTGTCAATTTCTCTTTTCAAAGCCCAAGGGTTTTGGCTTCGTATAAGGTGTCCAACCCCCAAACGACAAGAACCGAATCTCATCTTACGACTCGAAAAAAATAATAAGTGAGACTTCTAATTGACTAGACTAATTTCCTTGCAGGAGAGGGAAGGAGAAGAAGTTTATTGCAAAGCATACATTTTTTTAATATTCTGCGCATAAGTTAAAGAAAAAATTGGTTCTCTGAATTTTACAGATAAAAGAAAAAATGTCAATGGTATGTGTAAGTGTGCACACTAACACTGCATAGCATGCATGTGCACTCGCACGCACCTACTGAGACCATTAAGTGGTTGTTATGTTTTTTTTTTTTTTTAATGCGTTTTTATCAATATTCAATTGAACCTACCAAAAAAGTGTTGTAAAAAACCAACCCGAAAGGGGTGACCAAGTGAATAGAGCACAATTCTCATACATGAAAGTTACAAGTACAATTATTGCCAACAACCACTTGTTGGAGTCTTGGTGCAGTGTTGTGTGGTCTAATAATATTAAATTCATAACTTTTTTGGCACACATAATAATGAAAATTGAGGGAAGGGGGAAGGGGTAGTTAAGATTTGAGAAGAGTTATATTGTGAAAGGATGTTATTCCCAATAAATATTCTCATTGAGTTTAATTTGCTTCATTCTTTCATTATTCACTTAATTCTCTTCCAATTAAATACGGAGTAAAAAATATAAAAATTTAAAAGGCATTGGTGTGCATTAGTGGACACTAACACTGGACGCGCATGCTAAGGGCATTGGGTTTTGCTATATATATTTTTAATACTTTTTCTCTCTGGTCGACTTGATATTAAAAACACAAAATAATAAAAAATTAAAAAAAAAAATGAAACAAAACTACCCGAGAGGGGAGGGAAGAGGAGGGGAGGAGATTATTACAAAATATAAATTTTTCCAAATTTTGAGGGCCACTGTGTAAGTAAAAAAGCATTTTCCGGATTTTTACTGAAAAAAAAAAAAAAAAAAAGGAAAGAAAGTATATCTGCACCAGAACTGCACTGCACAAGTTTTCTAAGAACATTAATTGGATTCCATGTTTTCTAAAATACCTTTATCTCACTCCTCAACAGGAACTACCAAAAAAAGTAATTTAAAGAAAAAAAAAAAAAACCTAACCTAAAATTGGTGACAAAGTGGGGGCATAATTCTTGTACCTAAAAGTCAAAGGTACAATTCTGATAAAAAACGTATTGGTTGAGTGTTAGTGCGGGCACAGTGCACTCTAAGAGCATTAAATTCATCACTTAAGAGCATTGGGTGGTGACCATGCTAAGTGGGCACAGGAAAGCACGCATTTTAGTAGATTCTATTCATTGGTACGCGTGTACGCACCACAACTGCATAGCAGGCGCATTTAGTGCGTTCCATGTATTTTAATACATTTTTCTCACTTTTTCACTGTGCTTACCAAAAAAACGTACTCCAAAAGAGTAGAGCATAATTCTCTTACCTAAAAGTCACAAATACAATTCTTGCAAACAAACACTTGCTCAAGTCTTAGTGCCCGTATAGTGCGATCCAAAAGCATTCCATTCCCTTAGGACACACATGGATATTCTCATGACTCATGAGTTCCTAAGAGGCATTTCATAAAATATATTGTGTTCTTGACATCTCATACTGGCATTTTCTCAATGGTGGAGTATGATTAATTAACCTCTCTAGTCGAGATTAGATAAGCACGGTCCACACCACACGGTATAACATAACAAAGTCTAAGAAGAAGAATATAATGGAATCTCTGTATAAGCAAGAATGTGCAACTGAGATACAACGATGATAGCAGGAAAAACATCACTGAAAATTTAGGCAAGCTAGAGAAGAGACTCAAAAGCTTTAATTATTAAATTTTACACAGATAGATTTTGATGGTGAAAATGGTGAACTTTATATTTATCCAGAGTGATCTCCATCAACCACGAGTCTGGGAGAAAATCTTGCAAGAATCCAGTATGGAGAGAACCAGATTAGTTATTATTGGAATTGAGGTGAGAAATGGTGAAAATTAGAATCTTTTAATTAAAGCTTTTAAATACATCAATCTCCTTCTGAATAGCTCTGGGCCTTTTCTTGAGTTTTCTGGGTAGTTTGACACGGGTAATAACAGTGAAATCAGCTTCAATCTCTTGTCTGGAGAGAGCGATTGAAAACTTTTCCAGTTCCGTCACCAACTCCGCAATCCATGGGCAGGCAGCAGCGGGGTTGGAGTCCTCCTCCTAAGAGGGTTTCTTATAGCCATTGTCCGGCCTTTCCCTTTCTCCTGTGTGCTCGGCCGCTACACGGAAATCAGTCATCAGCTTCTCGATATCATTGTCGTCAGCGACGGGGCATTAATCGTCGGAGAAATTTGCTACCATCGTCCTCCTTGGGGTGATCACCGGAAGAATTGCCGAGCTTCATGCAATGGAGGTGTTTCTGGTGACCCCATTTGAGGCACGAGGGCAATGTGAAGTTGTGAAGCGGCCGAGTTGTCGGATTAGACTCTTCTCTTTCTCTCTCAATTCTCAAAATTTCTAGATAGTATAAACGCAGGGGTCGAAGTTCTCGTTTCTTTGGGTCGAGCGACGGCGGTTTCGAAAAACCAGAGACAGTGCATTGGTGCGCGTTAGTGGGCACCAACACTGTCTAGCATGTGGCGCATTGGGTGCTGCCATATTTTTTAATCCTTATTCTCTCTTGTCACTCAACATTAAAAAAAAAACACAGAACAATAAAAAAAAATTAAATAAGAAAACTACTCAAAAGGGGAGGAGAGAGGGGAAGAGATTTATTACAAAACATTTTTTTTTTTTTGAATTTTCTGCCCAAAAATAAAAGAAAAACCGTTTCTTGAATTTTACGGAAAAACCGTTTCTTGAATTTTACGGAAAAACCGTTTCTTGAATTTTATAGAAAAACCATTTCTTGACATGTCGATAACTTGTAATTCCTTTAATATATTTGCTATGTATAATTCAGCCATGCTTGGCTAAATTCCTTTAGAGATTCTTGGGTAAAAGTGTTTATCAACCTGTGTGTCTGTGCTCAGATTCTTTAATATATTAGTATTTGGGTTTTAAACTTGTGTTGCTATTGTGTTTATTAATGTTGTTACTAGTCGTTCAGGGCCCGGATTACTTGTTTCATTGCTTTGTTAATGTCATAACGGGAGTTAGGCATAATTGAGAGTACACACAATTGCACTTAATTGTTGCACCTTGAGAGATAGCATATATGTTAGGGAGTTTAATTCTTGATTATTGCGCATCGGGAGATGGTAGTAGCTAGGAGTTAATTATGAATGTTTGATATGTTATTGTTGGGTGTTTATATCATGGGAGTGAATAATCACTAGGGTTAGTCTTTTTACATTTATCAGCTTATCAAAAAACTAATTTTACCAAACACTTTTAAAAATAATAAGCTAGTTAACAGCTCTTCAGTTTTTAGCTTATAGCTTATAGCTTTTCAGCTAGGTTTACCAAACATAGCCACAATCTCACAGTGAAAAAGCTAGTTCCCCAGACCCTTTTGTTGATTTATCGGATGTAAGTAATCGTTTATAGTTAATCTTATTATTATTTATTAATAATATTTGATATGATTCTTAATTAAGAATTAATGCAGTTAGGGACACAATGTCAATTGTTCTTGGAAGATTCCATTAGACGTCCAGTGGCATGTGGGACAGCTTACACTGGTGGACATGTTCACGGGCTTGTACTAGATGCAAATCAAGTGAAGGTGAGCGTAGATAAAGTTCTTGATCCAGATGCAAATGTACCAATCCCACCAGTGAGGTTCAGCATATCAACACTTTATAATTTGACCAAAGAAGCTAGTTGAGTTATGTACTCAACCTGATGAGGTATGTACACAGTAAGTATTTTTATTTTAAAATGGTATGTAATTTGCTTCTTTAAAAATAATAATTCTTACTTATATCAAAGACAATGGTTAAAACCATTATTCTCACATTCATAGACGACGGTTTTAAACTGTTGTTTTTTTAACTTGTTTTGATTTTAAGCATAATATAATAAAAACAATTTATCCAAAAACCATAAATACCAAAACATCAATTCATTAGTACAATCATCTTCGATAAGTATGTAAAATATTTCAAAATACCCAAGAATTCATCATCTACTTCAAATACAATGAACAATTTCAATCACCAAATCTAAATGTTCACAAAGTTCTAATCACAAGCATGCCTACTCTATATAAATTGATACACAATTTGTCTATTCGAAACACACTAGATCAATATATGTTTTGTCATAGACAGCTTGTTGAAACTACATGTCGAAAATATATGAATGGTAAATATATAAGTACTCAGCATAACTACAATATGATTATTTTATAAAAATAATTGAAATAATTAAAACATGATATGATGATAAAAAAATCTTACCTGTGCTTGAACAGAAACCACATTGGTTACTTCCGGTTGACGAAGAGTCTATACATGTTAAATAATATTTGTGCATTAACAATTTATTTAGATATATATATATATATATATATATATATATATATATATATATATATATATATATATATATATATATATATATATATATATATATATATATATAGTGAAAGGATCGGGTGCATTTGTTGCTTTCCGTGTGGATGTGCGGTGGATTAAAGTGCGTGAGATTTGTACACAATGTGCGTGAGTGTTGTGCTTAATGTGTTTGAGATTTGTATTTAATGTGCGTGAATATGTAAAATGCAGCAAAAAATATTGATGTCAGCTTTTTCCCCATCCCCAGTAGTCATTTGCCCCTCCCTGATGATGATGATGCGGAGGCGGGCTATAGTGGTTAAGAATTATGAGAATAATACAACAGAAATCCACACTTAGCTACTATGCAAATTTTACTGTGCGTGCGTCATTTATATAAACATTCAACTGCACTGAAGGTAGCTGATAATCCAGAATTCATGACCAAATTGAAGGAAGAAGTAACAAGATGCTTGGGCGTTAATGTGCGTGAGTTTCTGTTCTGCTTCCTTCTGAGCTCGTAACTCTGAAATACTCATGCACATTAAACACAAATCTCACGCACATTAAACACAATACTCAGGCACATTGAGTACAAAACTCACGCATATTAACATGACGCACATTAAGTACAAATCTTAGGCACATTGAGTACAAATCTCACGCACATTAAGTATAAACCTCACGCACATTAATCCACCGCACATCCGCACGGGAAGCAACAAATGCACCTGATCCCTTCCCTATATATATATATATATATATATATATATATATATATATATATAAAATAAACACTTATATATACTTAGTTAAAAATCTTAAATTAACAATTTAAAGGTCCATGTGTTTATAAGTGGCAAATTTTACTTTAGACTATATGCATCCAACCATATAAACTTTATGCATACAAATAATCAACCTAGATTTACTGAATGTCAAATTTCTAAGTAAAGGAATGGATATGTCGAATATAAGTGCAGTGAATATAATGCACCACACATAAGCATTCACACATTATCATATGGCAGCAATGTGACCCCATTTGAGGCAAGAGGGCAATGTGAAATTGTGAAGCGGCCTAGTTGCCGGATTAGGCTCCTCTCTTTCTCTCTCTACATTCGCAGCCATTAGGCTCCTCTCTTTCTCTCCCCAGAGTGAATGTTTTTCCAGGATGAGCGACGGCGGTTACGTTTCGGAAAACCAACGGCGGTTACATTTCGGAAAACTAAAGGTGTAATGAGTAGTTGGATAGTGTTTGTATGAGTAAGAAATTTTTTAATTGAAATTTATTAATTAAAAAACTCACTCGCTCACCTGTGAAAGCGAAAGATTAGAGGAATAGAGGAAGGGGCGGCTTGCAGGCGGCTTGCGTGCGCGGGGGGAGGGGGGGGGTTGCAGAGCGGAGCAATGATAGATGAATTATGGAGATTTCCACAGAGAGGTAATTTAATTGGGATAGAAAAATCACAAGTAAATCTCGGTTCGGTAATGTGTGTCTATATATGGAGGACTGGTTCGGTGGAAGGATTGCAGGTGTTTTGTAGTAGAGTAGAGACTAGAGAAGTGAGGAATGACGTGCGGGTGGGGTGGGATTAGGGGTAGCTATTTCTATTTTGGGTTCTTATTTGATTTATAGCCCTAAAAACAAACAGAGTGAAGGATTTTTTTTGTCAATTTTTCTTTACAAAAATATAAAAATTAAAAAGGCAGTGCGTTACTAGGCACCAAAACTGTCTAGCATGAGCGTGCAACGCACGGGCATGCTAAAGGCATTGTGTGCTGCCATGTATTTTTTTAAAATACTTATTCTCTCTCGTCTACTCAACATTAAAAAAAAACAATAAAAAAATAAATAAAACAAACCAAAACTACCCAAAAGAGGAAGGGAGAGGTGAATAAGCTCATCCACGCGTTACCAAGGCCTTCTATTTCTCAAACGGATTCCTCTTGTTGATTATATTCTATTCCGCATTATATTGAACAATTTTATTAATAGAAATTCTCCTTTTATCCTTAAAAAAACAAAAACAAAAACAAAATTAAATGCAATATTGTATCATTCTTTCTTAATGAGCATGTATCTACCAGAGATCCCACACCTAAGAAGTTCCCAATTTCTTTCATCATAATTCTTGGTCAATTGACTTACCTTCTGTCAAGCTTTGTAAGTATCTCCTACCGTTTTTTAAGAAAAAAATTACTTATATAACACAGAAATGAATCAAACAATTAACATGTACATTATATAACAAGTTACCTGAATCTCTTTTAGCAATAACTTGTTGATACTTCAAAGTGAACTCTAAAAATTCCTTTTCAGATTTAAAGCTGCGTTTTGCATTCTTTCTTTTTGCTTTAGAGGTTTCCTAAAATACCAAATGTGCAAAATAATAAATACAAGTTTTGGTAAATAAATAAAGCCTTTCTACAATACTACATAATAACATCTTTACTATGTTGAAATACTAATATTAATTTCATAAAAAGAAGGAAAATGCCAAAACAATTATAAGAAATATGAAAAGTAAGGACCATCAATCAGCAAGCAGTAAAGCATTAACTAAACTAATTATAATAAGAAGCATGCATTTGATAGAAAATTACACACTACAGATTCTGATACCCATCCCTGTCACCAAACTTGCCCTCGCCATCACCAAATATCCAAAATAGAAATCAAGGCACGCAGGCCATTTACTAAGACTACAATTATCTAAGCTAGGTCCTTGTGTCCATCTAGCGCACTCCGAAGCTACTGATCTGCACCTGAAAAACATGCGGTGTAACAACCGTCAGCGAATAATGTTGGTAACCCACTCCCACGCGTTAAGTACAATATAGATAGATATAAGAAACCATTTTGAGACTGGAATACGTATATAATCCTAAGCAACTCTAGCTTTAAAACCAAGATCAGGACTCGAGACACAAAAATAAACTGAACACTATAAAACCACACAAAGGTACTAGCATGCATCCTAAAATAATAAGACAAGATAATAACATGGCTCAACAGTAACAGACAATGTCAACTATAGGATTCAACAACAATCAATAACAACAAGCAGTCAACAGAGAACACATCCATTATCCAACATTATACCAAGTTCCAACATTTACTCCTCTCCATCCTTATATCAGTTCCAACCTGTACCTCCAAGTCACCCTTATAACGCCTCCCTTATCCCTCCGGAGCACGCATGCTCCCCACCGACATACCACCAACAAAACCACCCACATGGTAGCACTACATTATCATTAGCATGACCCGTGCCTATAGCACTATAATCAAGGGGTCAGTGCCTATAGCACTGACATGGCACCACAGCGCTTATAACTTGATCCATGCCTTTAGCAAGCAAATCAATGGTGGTCTGTGCCTATAGCACAATGACCAAGCACTCTTTGTGCTAACCCGCCAACAAATCTTTTCCACCAATCACATCTCTTTCCTCATCATGGACAAATCAATCATAACAATCAATGCACAGTGATAACAACAACCAACAATCACTCAATCAACAACGATAATCAATTCACAGCAATACAACAATCAACAACAATGACAATAGCACACAACTCTACAAACAGCGCCCGAAACATCACACAAGACATCATAAACACCAAATGGGGCACGGGGAAATGACAAACGGGGCAAAACAGCACAACACACTGCCCGTACCAGTGGGTGGTACGGCAGGTGGTCAACCACCCGCCGGCGGGCGGCACTGTACAAGCAGGTACACGGTGGGTGGTCGTCCACCCGCCGTCCACCTGTTGGTACGGGGGACGGTACCCGGCGGGTGGTCAGGTGGGGGTTTCGTCCCCCCACCGACCCCCCGCTGGTACGATGGTAATCCGGCATTTTTCCCTTTCGGGAATTCATCAGTTAAACTCAAAACCAAGTCCAAGCACATCCCAACACATACCAACAACAACATGGACACGAACGACAAGAATTAAACCAAGAAACACCACAATTATACCCTAAACACGATCCCTAAACATGCCAAGGATCGAGATTAAACACATAACGGTCTAAGAGCATCAAGATCCTCAATATCATCAAGAAGCCTATATGCAAAACCCTAAAAACAAGCTCTAACCTTGAATCAATACCCGAGCATGCTTAAACCCACCCAAGAACACCAAGAACATCACAACAACCAGATTTACAATATAAACCCTAAGGACAAGCTCTAAACATAATTAAATACAGGAACATATCAAGACCACACAGGGCCATCAAGAATATCAAGAATAACAATAATCCATACCACATATTCCTAAAGACAAGCTCTAACAAAGCACAAATACAAAATCATTCATTCAATCATTCAACGGAGCCAATCAATAAAAGATAGCAAGGAAAATAGGTTTTGTAAGACATGGGTTACCTCTTAGCCTTAATTAATCCTCCCTTGGATATCACAGTTCTTTTCCAAGATTTCCTTCCAATTGATTTTCCCTAGGCTCGGTGGTGGGGAATTCCTCTGGCTAGGTTACTTGGGCAATTCGTGTAATAAAGTTATGAGAGGTGAGAGGGTTCTTGCTTCCTAATCCCCTATTTATAGAGTTAGGAAATCCTAATTAGAATCTGAATAGTAGAAGGTCCACTCTCCTTGTTCTTATCTAGCTTAGAGTCTTAAATATATACAAGGGTCCACGATCCATTATGGACCGTACTAATTAATTAAATGAATCATAACCAAATTAAATCCTTTTTAACCATTTGTTGACGGGATTAATTCAATAATGAATCCAGGTTTGAAGGCCGTAACACGGGGTGTTACACCTTGATACCAACTGTAACACCCCTAATTTCAATAAGCTCTGTTCGCTAACACCCCTACCGCTCGTTAAAAAATTATATTACAACTTTATAATTGACATGTAATATGCACGAGGTCATCGCTTTCGTGGAGGACTGCCGCCTGGAGCCATGTCACCGCCTTCAAGAGTAAGGAGCTGGTATTTTGGGTCACGCTCACCCATATTTCTATCCTTAATCCAAACGCCGGTAAAACCACATTCTCGACTGTGGATGGACTCTCTTGCTCCTATCACGTTTTTGCCTTTGATGATGACGCCGCCACCGCCGACCAGAAGAAATGAGTGATTTGGCCGGCGATGTTTTTTTGAAATCAATAAAATAATAGTATATTTTTTTAATTGTAATATTGCGATGTTTCCAACAATATTTCATGTATTTGATTTCAATGTAATTATTAAATTTTATATCAATTTACCTTATGTATGATATTGTATGACAATTTAAAAAAAAAAAAAAAAAATTGTATGACATCTATATATTCTTTACTCTTAATAATTGTAAATTTTGATTAGGCAATTATATTAATAATTACTTATTAAAGCAATTATAATTTATTTTGTACTGTAGACACATTATTTATAATAATTTTGATTTAAGCTATTCAAATTTCTATGTTTTTCATATACAAAGCTATAATTGTAAATTTATAATTGTAATACTTTCGTAATAATATTGAATAAATATTAACTATATGTTTTGATTTAATAATATATTATATTACAAGAATTATATATTCATCTAATATAGTGATAGTTAATACTGGTAAATCATATATAAACATAATATAATATAGGAAAATATTCATTATTAACCATATATAACTTAGGGAATAACTAAACTTATTGAAATTTAATTATTTATAACTTCACCTTTAATATAAATATATAGTTTTAATATCCGAAATTAATAAGATTTTTCTTAATATGGATCTAAATATTTTAAATAATTTTGATTTAATAATATTATACCTTAATTATAAAAATAATACCTAATAATTTTAATATTACATGGCATACAATAATTACCCTAAATAATATTTAATAATTGACAATTTGTATTTGGCAATAAAAATTAATAATTAATTATTAAGTCAATTATAAAATCTTTTGTATTGTGGACACATTATTTTTAATTATTTCAATTTAACAATATTATAACTTATTTATAAAAATTCAAAGTAATACTTTTAGTACTAATGATGTGACTAATGATTATCTTAATTATTAAGGCAAATAATAGGTTATTAGCTTAAAAAATCTTCAAATGTATGAATTATAGTAGCATGAATCAATTAGTAGGACAATTATATTAGGCAATCTAATTAATAATTTATTTTTTAAATTATATCCCATTTTTAATAATGAATATTTTCCTAAAGTATATGCACATATTATGCTTATCAATATAGAATTAAAAGTATATATATATATATATATATATATATATATATATATATATATATATATATATATATATATATATATAAAGCATTGGTGTGCGTTAGTACAGGCCAACACTGTCTGCACTACACGCGCACGCTAAGAGCATTGGATGGTGGGCATGTTTTTTAAATAATTTTTCTTTCTTGAGCACCCGACATATCAAAAACAAAACAAAAAAAAATGAAAACCAAAAAAGAGCTACGACGGTTTCGGAAAACCAAAGACGTAAAGAGTAGTTTTATAGCGTCTGTAATAGTAAGAAAATTATTGATTATAAAACTCACTCACTTGTGAAAGCAAAAGAAGATCCTGGTCGGATCGGGGAAGAGGCAGTTGTCGTCTGCACGGAGCGGAGCAAAAATTGATGAATTTTGGGGATTTCTAGAGAGAGAAAGGAATTTGTAATTTAATTGAGATAGAAAAATTACCGGAAAATGTCTATTATGTGACGTGTGTGATGGATTTAATTAACCCGGGGGGACCCGAATCACTAAATCCGGATAAGAATATGAATAACGAATAAATAATACGAATGATATAGCGAAGGCCGTGAGACCGTAGATTGTATTAAATGCCATAGAATTGGCTATTACCGTAGTATTCTAGGACAAAGTATGTAGGAAATGTAGATCGTAGATAGCATGTCCCTTGTTAGGACAAGGAGGGGGACTTTTATACAAGCTAAGCCCCCAACCGCCTCCCCCTAAAATGGGGGGTAGTTGGATCTGGAGTTGACCGAGCCCGGTCTCGCGACCGGGCCGCGCTGCGGGGGCCAGGCCGAGCTCATCATGGACCTAGGCCGGGCCCAATTGGAGGTCGGCCCGGCCTCCTGGAGAGGCAGGCCCGGCCTCCAACGTGGCCCGTGCGGGGGCCACGTGGCGAGGCCTCGGCCGGGGCGGGTACGTGGCGTCGCCCCGGGACCCGTTCTTGCTTCGCGCCCTCGGGTCGATTCTGGTCGATTCCCAATATATCCGTCATCAGTCCCCCACTCTCCGAGCTGCGAGTAATCGTCAGTGAAGGAGAGTAGATGCTCCGGCCGACCCCCCAAAATGTCGACCCCGAGATGTCCGCGTCCCAGCCTTACAGGTGACGTCAAAGTGCACTTCTTGTGATAATGATGAAAACTCCATCCGGAACACGACTCCTTCATCTGCTAGGACACATACGCACCGCCGCGTCTCTGCCATGTCACTCCGTCACGGCGCCGGCGCGGTGGCGTCGCCGTGACGCTGCCACGGGGGTGGCCTGCAGGCCGCGCCTCCGTGGCCCCTCGGCCGACCTCCCGGGCTCAAGCCACGCCGGGGTCGGTCTCGGCGACGGTCGTCCCCCTCTGCCGAGGTCGTGCCATCCTCCGGCGCCGAGGTCGTGCCAACCCTGGGGTCGGCCGACCTGCCACGCCGAGGTCGGGCCGACCTCGACCAAGGCTCCTCCGTCGGGGTTGGTACGCGAGGTCCGGCCTCGTGCCCCCTTAGGGTGCAATAGCCGCTCCGTCCTGGCTCGTTCAAGCCTAGGCACTCGGGCTCCTCCGTCGGGGTTGGTACGCGAGGTCGGGCCTCGTGCCCCCTTAGGGTGCGATAGCCGCTCCGTCCTGGCTCGTTCAAGCCTGGGCACTCGGGCTCCTCCGTCGGGGTTGGTACGCGAGGTCCGGCCTCGTGCCCCCTTAGGGTACTTCAGCCGCTCGAGCTAACCCTTAGGGTGCGCCTAACCGCTTGGGCCCAGTCCTGTCGGACCAAGCCACCGGCTCCTCCGTCGGGGTTGGTACGCGAGGTTAGACCTCGTGCCCCCTTAGGGTGCGCATTAGCTGCTCGGGCCAAGTCCTTTCGTACTGTGCCACCGGGCTCTTCCGTCGGGGTTGGTACGCGAGGTCGGCCCTCATGCCCCCTTAGGGTGCGTCCTCCGTCGGGGTTGGTACGCGAGGTCGGACCTCGTGCCCCCTTAGGATCCGCGGGGGGAAGTCATGAGTGAGCACTCGTTCCCCCTTTGTCATGATTTTTATTTTTTTTTATTTTTTTTATTTTTTTTTTTTGGAGAACCAAATTCGTAACAAGGGTCCTACTCACAACGTGTTTCGTGACATGAAACTTTATTCCGCTTATTATCGTTCACTAAGACATTATTGGGGGAGGGGAATGGTCCTCCTCCTAGGATAGCAATTCCAAGACCCACCTCTTACGTGGCAGTCCTGGTGTGGACCTGGAGGTCCTTCTGACCAATTTGGCGGCACGCCTTCAAGTAGCAGCTGCGGCTCACCTTTTGGTCCCCTCGGGCGACCCCGACCCCGGTCGCTGTCGGGAATTTGAGGTACAGGTGCTCCATGGAAATCACGCACCTGAGGTCCTCTAGGGCGGGTCGGCTGAGAATGATGTTGTGGGCGCAATTGATTTTGACGATTGAGTCCCCCGTGAACCCGGATAGGGGGGTTCGTACCTGCTCCAGCTGCCCTCTTGAGAGTCCCAGTTGGGTGAATGTGTCGTGGTACATGACGTTGACCGAGCTACCCGTGTCCACGAGCACCCGGTGCACCACCACGTTGTTGATGTCCAGCTTGACCACCAAGGCGTCTCGGTGGGGGAGGGGCCCGTCAGGTAGGTCGGCGTCGGTGAACGTGATGGGCTCCCTCTTTGGTTTCTTCTCGTGGGGTGTTCGTGTGACCTCCCCCACGTACAAGCTTCTCGCCCACCTTTTCCGCTCGGCTGGCGAGTCCCCTCCCTCGGGCCCCCCGAAGATGACTAGATGGCACGTTTCCTCGGGGGCTGGGAGTCCTCTGTCGTCTTCTCCTCCTCCTCGGAGCTGTTGTCGTGGTGGTCCCTCTTACGGGGAGCCGAGGTGGATGGCGCCTGGCCACCCCCCTTCCTCCATACCTTGCCTTGCTTCTGGCCCTGCGCCTGGCCTTGTGCCTGGCCGGGCCTCTTAATGAATTGGCCGAGGTAACCCATTTGGATGAGCTCCTCGATTTGTCTCTTTAAGAGGATGCATTCGTCTGTATCGTGCCCCTTCTGCCGGTGGAACCTGCAGTACTTGTTGGGGTCCCCCCTTGCCGATATCTTCATGCACTCCTCCTTCGGGAATACCACGATTCCCTGGTCCTCCGCGTGCGCCAAGATGGTACCCACAGGTTGTGTCAGCGGGGTGAGATAGCGTGTGGGGTTCAGCCTGGGCCCCTCAGCGTACTCACATCGGTGTGGCTGCGGCGCCTTGCGCTCCTCCTGGGGCGCCTTGTCTTTTCGACCTCTTCCTTCCTCCTATTCCTTCTTCCTCTTCTCGGCAGCCTTGGCGTCAGCGTACCTTGCTGCCTTGTCCATCAGGTCGGTATAGGTCCTGGGGGGGTACCTGATGAGGTCCTGGTGAAAAGCGCCTGACCTCAAGTTGTTTCGGAAAATCACCATGGCCGACTTCCCATCAAAGTCGGCGACCCCCATGACCTCTTTCTTCCACTTGCTGAGGTACTCGGCTAGTGACTCCGAGCTCCCCTGCTTCAAATCACACAGGTCGGCAATTTGCTTCTTCCGCTGTATGCTGGTGGCAAAATGGGATAGGAACTGCCGGGTGAGGTCGGCAAAGGTGGAGATGGACCCCGCCGGGAGGGATCCGAACCAATCATGCGCCTGCCCGTCCAGGGTGGCGAAGAACCCCCTACACAGGATGGCGTCTGTTGCCTCGGTGATCATCATGGCGGCCCTGTACCTGGTCAGGTGTACCCGCGGGTCCGTGGTCCCCGAGTACGCTTTAATGGTGGGAAAGCGAAAATCTCGAGGTAAGGGCTCCTCCATGATGGCGTTTGCGAACGGGGAGGACAACACATCCTGGGGCTCTGGAGATCCGTCCCTCTCCTCGATCTTCTTCTGGAGCTCGTCCATCCTCCTCCGCAGCTGCTCGACCTCTACCCGATGGGAGCTCGGAGCTCTACCATTCGTTTCACCCGATCGTTCGACCCGGGAGGCCTGCTCACGTCTCGGGTGGGGTCGGGGGACCCGCCCTGCGGACCCACGCGAGGCTGACTCGTGTCGCGACTGGGCACGTGGCCCGTGGCTCGGCGACCTCCGAGTGACCGATTCTTGTCGCAGTGGCCGGCGGGAGCATGATTCCTCCGCCGGTGGCCAGTTGGCTGGCCTCGGACCCAGCCTGTCCCGGGCCGACACGTGATCGCCCAACCTCTCCAGGGCGGGCCTGGTTTGGGTTGGTGCCCTTCCATCGCCATCGCGCTGGCGGCCTCGGCGGGAGTCCCCTCCTCCCCGCCTCTCTGATGGTCGAGGCGAGTTGACCTCCCCCTGAGTGATAGGTGCCTGGGGTGGCCGGGTACTTGGACCGTTGCGCCCCCGGGTGGGAGGAGGTGGAGGTGACGCCGGCGCCCTCGGGTGGCGCCTAGGTCGGCTTGTTCCTCTGCCCGAAGGCCCGCCGCGACGCGCGCCAGCGCCGTGGAGGCTTGTTCAAAGACCGCCACCCCCTCCTGGATGAGTGCGCGAGCCGGAGCGGGGGCGACAGGGGGTGGTGGCGGTGCACCACTGCTACGGTGGTTGGTGAGTTGGGCCCTCAGATCTTCCCCCGACCTGGTGGAGGCGGCCGGTTGGATGCTGGGGGCGGGGGCCCCATTGGGATCGTTCCCGTTCGCGACGAGCTGGGTGCCGCGGGAACCGTTGGCTGGCCTCGGACCCAGCCTGTCCCGGGCCGACACGTGATCGCCCAACCTCTCCAGGGCGGGCCTGGTTTGGGTTGGTGCCCTTCCATCGCCGTCGCGATGGCGGCCTCGGCGGGAGTCCCCTCCTCCCCGCCTCTCCAATGGTCGAGGCGAGTTGACCTCCCCTGGGTGATAGGTGCCTGGGGTGGCCGGGTGCTTGTACCGCTGCGCTCCCGGGTGGGGGGAGGTGGAGGTGACGCCGGCGCCCCTCGGGTGGCGCTTAGGTCGGCTTGTTCCTCTGCCCGAAGGCCCGCCGCGACTCGCGCCAGCGCCGTGGAGGCTTGTTCAAAGACTGCCACCCCCTCCTGGATGAGTGCGCGAGCCGGAGCGGGGGCGACAGGGGGTGGTGACAGTGCACCACTGCCACGGTGGTTGGTGAGCTGGGCCCTCAGATCCTCCCCCGACCTGGGGGAGGCGGCCGGTTGGATGCTGGGGGCAGGGGCCCCGTTGGGACCGTTCCCGTTCGCGACGAGCTGGGTGCCGCGGGAACCATTGGTATGACGAGAGCTGGATCTCGATCTTGCCATCGCTGTGGATGAACGATAGTGGGGAGAGCGCTTAAGCTTGTACAGCAGCTCTCAATAAGAGCACCAATGATGGATTTAATTAACCCGGGGGGACCCGAATCACTAAATCCGGATAAGAATATGAATAACAAATAAATAATACGAATGATATAGCGAAGGCCATGAGACCATAGATTGTATTAAATGCCGTAGAATTGGCTATTACCGTAGTATTCTAGGACAAAGTATGTAGGAAATGTAGATCGTAGATAGCATATCCCTTGTTAGGACAATGAGGGGGACTTTTATACAAGCTAAGCCCCCAACCGCCTCCCCCTAAAACGGGGGGTAGTTGGATCTGGAGTTGACCGCGCCCGGTCTCGCGACCGAGCTGCGCTGCGGGGGCCAGGCCGAGCTCATCATGGACCCAGGCCGGGCCCATGTGGAGGTCGGCCCGGCCTCCTGGAGAGGCAGGCCCGGCCTCCAACGTGGCCCGTGCGGGGGCCACGTGGCGAGGCCTCGGCCGGGGCGGGTACGTGGCGCCGCCCCGATACCCGTTCTTGCTTCGCGCCCTCGGGTCGGTTCGGGTCGATTCCCAATATATCCGTCAGTGTGTGTGTGTGTGTGTGTATATATATATATATATATATATATATATATATATATATATATATATATATATATATATATATATATATATATATATATATATATATATATATATATATATATATATATATATATATATATATATATATATATATATATATATATATATATATATGGAGGAGTGGTTTGGTGGAAGGATTGCAAGTGTTTTGTAGTATAGTAGAGACTAGAGAAGTGAGGAATGACGGGGTGGGGTTGGGTGGGGGTGTGTAAGTATTTTCCCTAATATAATATATTATAATATATTGTATTAATTAAGTGGTTGTGGTGCAAGTGGAATATTAAGTCAGTTAGTGACTTAGTCTGGTAGGCAACTCAGGATATTCAGTTAAGCTTTAACTGAATATCTGCCTACGTTGATGGCATGTAGGCTTCTAAGCATAATGAGTCCTCCCACAGCATCCTTAATCAGTTAAAATTATATATTGAGTTGTTGGGTCACATAAAATTTGATAAATGTCATGTGATCTTATAATTTTAATTAGTTGGGGAGTAGCCACAGCATCCTTAATCAGTTAAAGTTATATATTGAGTTGTTAGGGTCACATAAAGTTTTAGACATATCAATTGTGATTAATTGTATATAGTATGATGGAATTTAGCCCACAGGCAATTTCGTTATATTTGTATGATTAGTTAGGATGAAATACTGAACTATGATCATAATTTAGCCCAGTTTAGTAGTTTTATCAGTGATGATAGGAATAAAGATTCACCTCTATCATGAAGCTTAATTTTATGATGTAAACTTTAGGTCATATATCTTAATTTGCCCACAGGGATTAAGATAAGGAACATGATCTCTTAAGTTTTTTTTTTTTTTTGTCATAATGGTTGTAATGAATCTAATTTAATTAAAACTTCAGCCCACAGGCAAGTTTTATGTCACTTGGTTTCAGTTGGATCTTATTGAGTAAAACTTTAGTCCACAGGCAAGTTTTATGTCACTAGATTCTTCTGACTATTTAGTAATTGGGATAAAATACTATCATAAGTGTTTAATTGAATTTAATAGATTTAAAACTTTAGCCCACAGGCAAGTTTTATGTCAATAAATTCATCAACTCATTAGATAATAACTTTATCTCAATTTCTTAGAATTTATAAATTTAGTTCAATTATAATTCTAAGTTTCGTGGTTTGCATTGGCAAAATATGTATTTAGTCACTTTCCAAAATTTAGATACACCTTTTATTAATTATCTTTCACGAAGCTTACTTGGTTATTTGGACTAACTATAGTAAGTTGCGTGGTATGATATACCTCTTTTGGATTCCAATAGTAAAATATATCTTCTGAGCCAAATTCCAACTTGGTTTTGGAAGGCGTTATTTTATTATTTTAGTATGTCCAACTATGGTGGAGAATCATGTCCTCATTAATTATTCATTTAGTTGGACTATAATTGGAACCAAATATTGATTATTTAGTATGCTCAACTAATGGTGGGGAATTATATCTTCATTATTTAGTTGGTCAAATCAATTATGAGTGTTATATCATTAATTTGGCTAAAGAATATCTAAATCAGTGGGAGTGATCATTTAGAAAAAGATCATTAAAATACTCCATTAAAGCTGATGGATTTAATTGTTTTCATACATTCCAAATCGGATTGTGCGTTTAACAATAAGTCCAAAAGTTTCCACAAGTATTAATTTAGTTTTTTGTTCTTATAATTCATAAGTTCATTTCATTGAACGTTTGGTTGTACAACATATTTATGAAAATGTTGTAACAATATTAATGAATTTATTAGAACGAAAGCATTTAACTTGTGGTGCACTGTCAATTAATAAATTCTTTAGCAGTTAATAGAGTCTTTAGTTTCTTCAAAATTGATCCTGGACCATTTTGGTTTGTAAGGCTCAAAACAATTTTGCAAGACATATAAAGACTCGTAATATTCAATTAATTTCGAGGTGGACCTTGAGATTATTTGGGAAGTCATGGTGTATGTTTACGATTCCAAATTATGGACATAGACCTTTTGGTTTGTTGTCTAAGTTATTGGAATGTTTCTATGACTTGACTATCTTTTGGCTATCTAAATGAGTGGGAGTGACAGACGTGTCAACTCCAAGCTCTTAGCCGTTAGAGGTAGTGTTTATGTTAACTTATAAAGAAGTCATAGAATATAGTTAGCATTATGCTAACATTAAGAGATCTCTACTTAAGGCATGCTTCAAAGACTCTGGAGATTATGCAGTGAATTTGGATGGTTTCTTCCTTCAGTTGTGCACATAATATATTTTGAGAAACATCCCTTAAGGGACTAAGAATAAACATAGGGTTTGTTCATAAAGAACCTAAGTTATGGAATTTAAATACATGTGATCATATAAGGTACTACTCACTTGATCAGTAGAGGACGTATTACTATGGTTCATGTGCTTTGTTCTTTAATGAAGGTTGTGCCAGTGCTTGCACCAAGTGGGAGAATGTAAGTATTTTCCCTAATATAATATATTATAATATATTGTATTAATTAAGTGGTTGTGGTGCAAGTGGAATATTAAGTCAGTTAGTGACTTAGTCTGTTAGGCAACTCAAGATATTCAGTTAAGCTTTAATTGAATATCTGCCTACGTTGATGGCATGTAGGCTTCTAAGCATAATGAGTCCTCCCACAGCTCCCGTGTTCAGAATACACACACCATCAGGTATTCGGGAGAGAAGTGGTAGACAAAACACTAACCTTTATTCTGCAGGTTTACCATCTCGTGGCAATACCAACGACTATGGCTAGGGATATTCGGGCGGTCCTAGAGCTTCCGCTGTAACGAGACAAGTTACTCGTTTACTACAGTTATGTTAGTCAGTTTATTATCTAACAGGGTGGAGTTAGGGGTTGTTGTTTCCATTGGGTTCTCATTTGATTTATATCCCTAAAAACAAACAGAGGGAAGATTTTTTTTGTCAATTACTCTTTTCAAAACCCTTGGGTTTTGGCTTCGTATAAGGTATGTCCAACCCCTAAACGACAAGAATCGAATCTCATCTTACGACTGGAAAAAAATAATAAGTGAGACTTCTCATTGACTAGACTAATATCCTTGCAGAAGAGGGAATGAGAAGAAGTTTATTGCAAAGCATACATTTTTTCTAATATTCTGCGCAAAAGTTAAAGAAAAATTGGTTCTCTGAATTTTACAGAAAAAGAAAAAAATGTCAATGGTACGTGTAAGCTAAGTGTGCACACTAACACTGCATAGCATGCATGTGCACTTGCATGCACCTACTGAGACCATTAAGTGGTTGCCATGTTTTCTTTTTAATGCGTTTTTATCAATATTCAATTGGACCTACCAAAAAAGTGTTATAAAAAACCAACCCGAAAAGGGTGACCAAGTGAATAGAGCATAATTCTCATACATGAAAGTCAAAAGTACAATCCGTGCTAACAACCACTTGTTGGAGTCTTAGTGCAGTGTTGTGCGCTCTAATAACATTAAATTCTTAACTTTTTTTTTTTTGAAAACATAAATTCATAACTTTTTTGGCACACATGATAATGAAAATTGAGCCAAGGGGGAAGGGTGGTTAAGATTTGAGAAGAGTTAGAGTGTGAAAGGATGTTATTCCCAATAAATATTCTCATCATTGAGTTTAATTTGCTTCATTAATTCATTATTCACGTAATTCTCTTCCAATTAAATAAAAATATATAAAAATTTAAAAGGCATTGGTGTGCATTAGTGGACACTAACACTGGATGCGCATGCTAAGGGCATCCGGTTTTGTCATATACTTTTTTAATACTTTTTCTCTCTCGTCGACTTGATATTAGAAAAACACAAAATAATAAAAAAATACAAAATAAATGAAACAAAACTACCCAAGAGGGGAGGGGAGAGGAGGGGAGGAGATTTATTACAAAATATAAATTTTTCTAAATTTTGAGGGCCACTGTGTAAGAAAAAAGCATTTTCTGGATTTTTACTGAAAAAAATAAAATAAAAAAGGAAAGAAACTATATGTGCACCAGAACTGCACTGCACAAGTTTGCTAAGAACATTAATTGGATTGCATGTTTTTTAAAATACCTTTATCTCACTCCTCAACAGGAACTACCAAAAAAAGTAATTTAAAAAAAAAAAAAAAAAAAAAAAAAAAAAAAAAAAAAAAAAACCTAACCTAAAAGTGGTGGCAAAGTGAGGGCATAATTCTTGTACCTAAAAGTCAAAGGTACAATATAATTCTGATAAAAAACGTATTGGTTGAGTGTTAGTGCGGGCACAGTGCACTCTAAAAACATTAAATTCATCACTTAAGAGCATTGGGTGGTGACCATGCTAAGTGGTTGAGTGTTAGTGCCGGCACAGGAAAGCACGCATTTTGGTAGATTCTTGTCATTGGCGCGCGTTTATGCACCACCACTACATAGCAGGCGCATTTAGTGTACGCGCTTACTGAGAACATTAAGTGAGTTCCATGTATTTTAATAACTTTTTCTCACTCTTCCACTGGATTTACCAAAAAAAAAAAAAAAAACCTACTCCAAAAGAGATGGCCAAGTGAGTAGAGCATAATTCTCTTACCTAAAAGTCACAGATACAATTCTTGCCAACAAACAGTTGCTCAAGTCTTAGTGCCGGTATAGTGCGATCCAAAAGCATTCCATTCCCTTAGGACACACATGGATATTCTCATGACTCATGAGTTCCTAAGAGGCATTTCATAAAATATATTGTACGTGTTCTTGACATCTCATACTTCCATTTTCTCAAAGGTGGAGTATAGTTAATTAACCCCTCTGGTCTAGATAAGATAATCATGGTCCACACCACACGGTATAACATAACAAAGTCTAAGAAGAAGAATATAATGGAATCTCTGTATAAGCAAGAATATAAGTGCAACTGAGATACGACAATGATAGCAGGAAAAACATCACTGAAAATTCAAACAAGCTAGAGAAGAGACTCGAAAGCTTTAATGGTGAAAATCTGGCAAACAAACTAGAGAAGAGATTCACTTATATTTATCCGGAGTGATCTCTGTAGGCACAGAAAATTTGAACACAACAAATGGACTGATAAATGGTTATTGGACCGACATCGGGATTGATTATTGGGCCAATTTAATTAATTGGATCATAGAAATTAAATTGATTTAATTAGTCCAATTAAATAAGATTTGGGCTATTGAATTAATTAATTAATTGGCCCAAGCCCATTTCATATTTGAATTTGAATTATAAATTATGATTATAATTTAAATATAATATTTTATTATATTTGAATTAGATAATTATAATTTAATTTGAATTTGAATTAGATTATACAATAATGAACCTGGACTTGATTCAGGGCAAGGTTCATTTTCTAGTATAATTAATTAATTAATTAAAGGGGGAGTTTGTTGAGAAATGTTGGTTAGGCTCTTACTATAAATAGAGCCTTCATTTTCATTCCAAAACGCACTTGAAGATTTGAGGAGTTGAGAGCATTTGCAGAGCTTGAAGGCATTGAAGAACGCTTGAAGGCATCTTTTGAATATTTTGCAGGCAACTTGAATCCATTGCAGGTACTTTGGAGCTTTGCAGAATTGATTGTCTCGAAGATCTTGAAGTCTTTTGAAGGCATTTGAGGATCTTAAGGCAACTTGAATCCATTGCATGTGTTTTGAAACGTTGCAGGGTTGATTATTTCTAAATTCTTGACATTCGTTGTTGAAAGTCACGCCACTTGAATCCCGGAAGCTACGCCACTTGAATCCAGGAAGCACGCGCCAATTGAATCCCAAAGGCTATGCTATTTGAATCCCGGAGGCACTTCAATAGATAACGTCAGTGAAGAATCAGAGGACTAGACAGAGATTTTTGTCCCTGCATATTGAATTATACATACACTGTACAAGGAATTTTGTGAATATATACAAAGTTTACTTTTTGTGTTTACAATCTCCATCAAACACTAGCCTCGGAAAAGATCTGGCAAGAATCCAGAGAGAACCGGATTAGTTATTATTAGAATTGAGGTGAGAAATGGTGAAAATTAGAATCTTTTAATTAAGGCTTTTAAATACATCAATCTCCTTCTGAATAGGCAAATTATATCATGCACCGCGGTGCATAATTGATTATGCACCGAGCTTCAAAATGACGTCGTTTTTTTTAATGAAAAGAAACGGCACCCGTTTTGCGTCGTTCCGCGTCGTTCCGCAAAAAGTAACTATGTTATTCAGTTTCATTTTGTATACACTGCAGTTTCAATTCAACAAGACTATAGTTTCATTTCGATATAACTACAGTTCTATTCGATATTTATACACACAAATATGTGAAAATGTTATTTAATTTTATTTTATATACAGTATAGTTTCATTAAAACACAACTACATGATCATTTTAATATAACTACAGCTTCATTGCACAATATACACTCAAATATGTGAAATGTTATTCAGATTCATTTTATATACACTGCAATTTCTTTCACCACAACTACAGTATCATTTTGATATAATTGCAGTTTCATTTGATAATATATAAAATAATACATGAGGCAGTGTCGGTTTAGATACATTGTAGTGTCAGTTTAGATATACTGTAATTTCAGTTGGTAATTGACACACCAAAAAATGCGCGCTCTGTTAACAGTAACGGCGCACCGTCTCTTTACTTAAAGAAACGGCGTTGTTTTGACCGTGGTGCACGTGCACCACGGTCCACAATATAATGACCCTTCTGAATAACTATGGGCCTTTTCTTGGGTTTTCTGGGTGGTTTGACACTAGTAATGGCAGTGAAATAAGCTTCAATCTCTTCTCTGGAGAGAGCGATTGAAAACTTACTCTTCTATCGCAGTGCTAAGTTCACTTACTCTTCTGTGGCAGTGATAAGTTCACTCCGCGATTATGCAAAATCCACGGGCAGGCGGTAGCGGGGGTGGAGTCCTCCTCCTAAGAGGTTTTCTTATCACCATTGTGCGGCCTTTCCCTTTCTCCGGTGTGCACGACAGCTGCACGGAGATCAATCATTAGCTTCTCTATATCGTCGTCGTACAACGGGACATTAATCGGAGAAATTTGCTGCACCTGATTGCTACCGTCGTCCTCCTCGGGGTGATCACTGGAAGAATTGCCGAGCTTCATACAATGGAGGTGTTTCTGGTGACCCCATTTGAGGCACGAGGGCAATGTGAAGTTGTGAAGCGGCCGTGTTGTCGGATTAGGCTCCTCTCTTTCTCTCTCAATTCTCACAATTTCTAGATAGTATAAACGCAGGGATCGAAGTTCTTGTTTCTTTGGGACGAGTAATGGCTGTTTCGGAAAACCAGAGGCTATGCATGGTGCGCATTAGTGGGCACTAACACTCTCTAGCATGTGGCGCATGCTAAGGGAATTGGGTGCTGCGGCAATTTATATCGGGCGCCCGGCCTGGTGCAAAACAACGTCGTTTTGTACCCTTTTTTGTGTGGAAATTTCGCTTTCTGTGTCCGATGTTAACTTCTTAAAAAAAATTATCATGTTTCAAAAATGTACATAATTGTATAATAAAATGTACATAATTAAATAACAGAATGTACACAATTGTATAACAGAATACACATACTCTTTTTTGAAAAGATAATACACATAATCTAACATAATACATAATACACATAAACTCTTAACATAATAGTGATAATACACATAAACTTTTAACTCTTATAAAAAATTCTCTGTTTCGGATGTACATAATTGTATAACATAATGTACATAATTGTATAACACAATGTACACAGAATACACATACAATTTGTCGCATCAACTCCCCACACAACTTAACAAAACGACGTCGTCTTGAGAGGCGCGGGGCGCACATTGGTAATTTGGTATGTGAGTCGTGGTGCACGGTATAAGGATTGGGGTGCTGCCATGTATATTTTTAATACTTATTCTCTCTCGTCGACTCAACATTAAAAAAATAATAATAACAATAAAAAAAATTATATAAGAAAACTACCCAAAACAGGGGGAAAATTGAAGCATGTACTCCATCCCAATTAAAAGACTAAGCTGATAGTTGGATTGCACATTAATTGTAATATGCTACACGCCCCCTCACGTGTAATTGAAGCATGTGCTCCATCTCAACTAAAAGCGTAAGCTAATAGTTGAATTGCATATTAATGGAAATATGCTCAACAGAGAGAAGGGAGGAGATTTATTACAAAACATAATTTATTTATTTTTAAATTTTCTGTTCAAAAATAAAAGAAAAACCGTTTCTTGAATTTTACGGAAAAAAAAAAATCTTTTTATAAAAATTCACCGGTGTACGTGTGCACACCAACACTGCATAGCATTGGTGTGCAATTGCATATGACTGCTGAGATCATTAAGTGGTTGGCATATTTTTTTAAAAATACCTTTTTTTCACTATTCCATCGGACCTACCAAACAAAAAGTGTTTTAAAGAAAAAAAAAAAAGACAAAAAGAGGTGGCCAAATGAGTAGAGCATAATTCTCATAAATGAAAGTTACAAGCTAGTACAATTCTTGCCAATTACTTCTTGCACGAGTTTTCACTACTACAAAAATAACATATAATGTATCATTTATAATGTCAGCTTTTTGGAAAACTGACGTCAAAACAATAAATAAAATTATACTCAGTAATTTAAAAAAAAAATTTACAATACGCCGTCGGTTTTATAAGAAAATCAATGTTGTATGGTAAAATTATATATATATATATATATATATATATATATATATATATATATATATATATATATATACGACGTTGGTTTAACCAACGTCATAAATAATAAATATTTTTTTAATTTTATTATAAGACGTCGTATATAATTTAAAAAAAAAATCTTTTTTTAAATTTGATTATACGACGTCGTTTAGTTGATTAACAGACGTCGTATTTATAAAATAAAAAATATATTATTAAATACGACGTCGGTTATTCATATAACTGACGTCGTATCACAAAAAATTAAAAAAAATAATAATAATGATACGACGTCTATTATATGAATAACCGACGTCATAGGGTCTAATTTTTAAAAGAGAACCCTGCAGGATTTAGCCCATCTTCTCTCCATTTCTCTCCATCTCTTCAGCCACCACACCACACCATTTCTTCTTCAGCCGCCACCACTACGCTGCACCACGCCATTTCTCTTAATTTCTTCGTACAACACCCACCGCCGCCGCACCAACACCATTTTGTTCTTCTTCTCCACACAACACCTACAACTACCGCACCACCGCGTCTTCCACTCCACCGTCCGCTACTTCTACGTACTCCACCGTCCGCCACCACAACTGTCGTCCCACCACCACTGTCGTGCCACCGCCTCTGCCGCGTCACCGCCACTCCCACTCCACCGTGGGTAAGTAAAAATAATTATTTCAATATATTTGGAATAAGTTTTTAATATATTTTTGAATTTTAGAAATTATTATGTATATATAATTTGATTTTTATGAGTTATTTTGTATTGTATGAATTATTATATATATATATATATATATATATATATATATATATATGTTTCGAATTTTACGAATTACTTTATATATATTTCATATTTTTTGAATTATTGTGTATAAATTTTGAAGTTTAGGTGTTTTTATATATATATATATATATATATATTTTGAATTTTAGGAAATATTGTATATATATTTCGAGTTTTATGAATTATTGTGCATATACGTTGAATTTTATAAATTATTGTCTATATATTTTGAATTTTAGGAAATATTGTCTATATATTTTAAATTTTATGAATTATTATGTAGATATTTTGATTTTATAAATTATTGTCTATATATTTCGCATTTTATGAATTGTTGTGCATATATGTTGAATATTTGGAATTATTTTGAATATATATTGAATTTTATGAATTATTGTGTATATATGGTTAATTTTATAAATTATTGTGTATATATTTCAAATTTTATGAATTATTATGTGTGTATTTTGATTTATAAATTATTGTTTATATATTTCGCATGTTAGTATATATTTCAAATTTTAGAAATTTTATTATTCACTCAAATTACCTACTTTGTTAGACAATATCCATTTTGTATATTAATTTACAAATTTAACTTGTAGGTAGATGTTTAGATTGAACTAAGGATTGTATATCAACGTGGACAAATTTATCTTGAGGTAAAAATCTTTATCTTTTTTTTTTTACAAACTTTCATCTTTCCCTAGTGCATCCGGTGATTAGCCACATTGTGGTCTATGTTTATTTATGTTTTCGGCTTTTTCTTGTGCATTCGGTGATTAGCCACACTGTGGTCTATGTTTAAATTATTTTTGTTTATTATTATTATAGAAATTTTTTGAATTAGTGTTAACAAAATTTAATTAAGGTTAATATTATTTTAGACTGGCTTAGATAAAAGTTGGATGAATGCTTCTCGAATTAGTAAGGAATACGAAGACGAAGTTAGAAAATGTTTAGATTTTGCAAAGAATAACCTTCCGAATAGTAATGAGAGGTTCTTTTGTCCTTATAAGAAGTGTTGTAATTAGAAAAGATTATGTGAAGACGACATATTTGATGATCTAATCTGTAATGGGATTAATCCATATTATACAAAATGGATATGGCACGGTGAAAGCGATGTGGCTATAACATGTAACATGTATGTTGACAACGAAGCAAATGAAAATGATGAGTCCGAAGAGCGGTTGGATGAAATGTTGGAGAAGATTTTACCGATCGGTCAAATGAGTTGGATGAATTATTGAATAATTCAAAACAACCTTTGTGGCCGGGGTGTAGTAAATATACCTGATTATCTGTTGTATTAAAATTATTCAACTTGAAAGTTGGGAATGGGTGGAGCGACAAGAGCCTCATTGCGTTACTTGAAATATTAAAAGATATGCTTCCAGATGGTAATGAACTTCCGAAGATTTTGTGTCCCATGGGTATGGGATATAGAAAGATACATGCTTGCCCTAACGGTTGCATATTGTTTAGGAATGATTACAAAGACTTACATGCTTGATGTTTGAAAATATTAAGGATTTAATAAGGAGTATTTGGGTGAGCTAATTAGCTAAGATTTGGATGTTCTAGGTAAGTGGTTAACTCTTTCTCTCCTTATTTTGCAAAACTCATAACCTATTTTGGAATCTCTACTACTTTGAATACTTAGGGTTAGTATGAATTAAAATATTTTGGGCTTTTGATATAATATGACTCAAGCTAGTTATGATTGTTAAAGTGTGATTTCACTATTATTCGATTTATGGGTATGATTTGTACTAAGGTGTTTCGCTCTAAAAGAGGATCAAGTAATTTAGGTGACAATTATTAGTTTATGATTTCATATCACTTTTGGATATGTACTTTGTTATGTGGTTTTTAAGGAAATGATTTTTGCTACAGTGGGCTATTTGACTATAGGAATTATTTTGAATGTTTGGTAAAACTCATGAGGCAATTTACATTTTGTTGTTTGTTCTGTTCGGCTTGGAACGTTCCTAATTGCTCATTTCGAATCGCCGAGCTTGACTCATCCGAATCATCAAATCCTTTGAATTATTTGTTGGAACGTTCCATCCGGCTCATTCTTAAAAGTCGAGTCTGACTCATTCCAAATCGTCGAGTCTTTTTGGACCATTATACTGATAATGGCATGTGTCACACGATATAATGGGGGTTGTAGGTTGCCAATGAGTCATATGTTAAGGAATGATTTGAGCTTTTGAAAGTATTGTATTATGAAATAATGTTGATGCCCATGTAGCTAAAGTTTTCTGTTTTGAGAATTTGTGTATAGTATGATGGAAGTATATTATGACTTTGATAAAGTTTAAAGTAAAAATATTAAAATAAAATATACACATGGCAACTCAAACAAGTTTTTAACCTGTTAAAAATACTAATTGTACTTTTTTTTTCATATTCATGGATGAATTTGGAGCTTATTCGAGTTCAGTGCTTAATTGATATCCCCTCAATAGTTCAATGGCATATTTATATCTTTCCCCTTAAATTTATTCCCAATAACGTTATTTCATTCCTAACCAATTTCATAGACTAAATATGTTGTAAATAATAAATGTATATTTCTAGATTAGTGGTTTTGACTTGTTTAATAATGAATTTTAATTTGTTGGACAAGTGTTCTATGGAATGATTTTAATTGTAACAGGGAGGTTCAAAGTCGTTATAAATTGTATAGTTATTGATAAACATACTGGGAGGTTCATAGTAGTAGTAGCAGTAGTAGTAGTAGCAGCAGCAGCAGCAGCAGCAGCAGCAGTAGTAGTAATAATAATAATAATAATAATAATAAAAAATAAATAAATAAAAAATACACATGGTGTCCTAATCATCACAAACTTGTTGATAACCTACTAAAAATGCTAATTGCACTTTTTTTGCAGGTTCATAAATCAATTTGGAGCTTATTTGAGTTCGATGGCTTAATTGTTATCCTCAAATAGTTTTTTTTTTTTTTTGTGAAAAAGGAATTAATTCATCAAATCAGCTTCAAGAATGTTTACAAGAAAAGAAGGTGGTGTATCTAACCACTCCCCGCAATCTGACAAAGAAAAGGCCGCCCTAGCAAGAGTATGGGCTGCACTATTCACAGATCGCCTAATACAATTAAATTCAACATCACCTATGCAGGATGCTAAATTTTTAATATCTTCTACCAGTAAACCAAAAGCAGAATTAAAAGGAGCAGAACAAATGGCATGAAAAAGTACTTGTGAATCCACTTCAACCTCCACCCCTCCCATGCCGGTGCCTCTCAACCAACTCAAAGTTTCCCGCAGTCCCATGGCCTCGGCCTCCTTCACCCGGTAAAACCCATCAACAATCGTATTCTTGGCAGCCATAAACTTCCCCTGATCATCGCGCATCACCCAGCCCAGCCCCATACGGTTCTTACCATTATCCAAAGAAGCATCCGAGTTCAGTTTATACCACCCTTGCCGTGGCTTCAACCAGCGCACCACAGGATCAACAACACCATGCTGAATCCCCATCGCATTTGCACTCAACCACCCCTCCAAAAAACTAAAAGCCGTTTGGATGAGCACACTTGAGTTAAACACAACACCATTCCACACACTATCGTTTCTCCCTGTCCAAATAGCCCAGCAAGCCATTACAAAATAAGGCAACTTAGCATTATCCAAAGAACTCAAACACCAAAAAAAACCAGTCCGTTATATTATTACCAGAATATAAACATAAGTGCGGCAGCCCCATATTAGTCCAAATCCGTTTTGCTTCCACACAGTTAGCAAAAATATGTAGCGCAGACTCAACAGACGACCTGCACATGTAACAATCCAACCCACAGTGAACATTTTTAGAGCGCAAAGCGTCACGTGTAGGGAGATAAGCCGAAGCTAGCTGCCACCCAAAACACTTTACCTTGGGGGGAACATGTAAATTCCATAACCTTAACCATGGTTTTCCATCAGCCTGCGTGAATGTCAAATGCTTGTAACAGGACTTGACAGTATACATGCCCTTCTCGTCCCAGTGCCAAGCCCAACGATCCTGTGGCTTCCTCAAACTGATAGGAATATTCAAAATAAGATTAGCATCATGAGGATCAAAAATATCACGAACACAATGAACATCCCAAGTGGTACCTTGGGGGTCAAATAACGACGCAACAGGAGCATCAAAGACAGACTGGTGCAACTCCGTTGCGACATAGGGGTTTTGATCATCTGGCAACCACGGATCCCTGCCAATTATAATATCTGTTCCAGCACCCACTACCCTTCTACAGCCCTCCCTCATCATTCCTTGTACCGCAAGCATACCCCTCCATATATACGAGGGATTAGACCCCTCCTTCGCACTAAAATAATCACAGTCTGGGTAATAACGGGCCTTATAAACGCGGGCAACCAGCGATGTGGACATAGTTACCAAACGTCAGGCTTGCTTCCCAAGCAATGCTTTATTCATATCATGCAACCGGCGATACCCAAGCCCACCACACGACTTCGGCGAGCATAGGTCATCCCAAGCACGCCACCTTATACCACGGCCTCCTCCAACTCTGCCCGTCCACCAGTACTGATTCATCACAGTTTCAATCTCACGACAGAGCCCAAGGGGTAACAAAAAAATCATCATTGCGTACGTGGGAATTGCCTGAACTACATTCTTCAACAACACCTCCCTTCCCGCCCTAGACAGATTCCTCACATTCCACGATTTGATCCTCGACAAAATACGGTCCTTAACAAAGGATAGAATAGCCTTTTTCCGCCTGCCAACAAGGGACGGCAGCACCAAATACCTCCCACTCGTATCACCCTCCTCGACACCTAAGATGTCCACAACCTCATTTCGAACATTCTGCTGAACATTCGTACTAAAACATGCTGCAGACTTATCGTAATTAACATACTGCCCAGAAGCCTGTGAATAAATATCTAATACATACCTCATGTGCGCACTCTCGTCCACAGTTGCACGGTGGAACAAAAAACAATCGTCCGCAAATAGGAGGTGCGAAATAGAGGGTGCACCCCGTGCAACCGTGATACCATGCAACTGACCCTCGGCCATCCGTTTCTCTAGTAATGCACTCAAGCCTTTCGTGACAAACAGAAATAAATAAGGCGAGAGCGGATCACCTTGTCGAAGACCCCTTCCCGGGATAATAGGACCCAACTGCTTCTGATCATGTAACACATGATAACGGACTGAAGTCACAGTATGCATAATAATGTTAATCCACCGCCTGTCAAAACCCAGTTTAACCATTACTGCCTGTAAGAACCCCCATTCCACCCGATCGTACGCCTTCGACATGTCCAACTTCAGTGCCACAACCCCATCCCGACCCCTTGTCTTCCGTTTCAAAAAGTGGTGAGCTTCAAAAGCTAACATAATATTATCGGAAATGAGCCAGCCGGGTATGAAAGCACTTTGTGCAGGCGAGATCAGCTTCTGTAGCATATTCTTCATCCTATTAGCACATACTTTTGCAGCTATCTTATAAACAACATTACATAAAGCGATTGGACGGAGATCCCTCATAGATTCCGGGTGCAGCTTCTTAGGAATAAGAACAATAAAAGTTTCTGAAGCCCGATTAGGGAGATTAGCAGTATCAAGAAAAAGCTTACAGAAATACCATACCTCCCCTCCGACTATGTCCCAATAGTGCTAGAAAAACCCCGGACCGAAGCCATCCGGCCCAGGTGACTTGTCGGGATGCATCTGGAAAACTGCAGTTCGTACCTCCTCCATGTTAAGGGGTCGCAACAAAAGAGTGTTGTCACGGTCAGTTACCTTCTCCGCCACCGCATCAATAACCTCCTGCATTTCACCATTATCCGGGGCAAACAATCCTTCAAAATAAGACACCATTAGCTGACCCAGGCCCTGTTCATCATCCACCCAGTCACCACCATCATCCCGCAGCCTCCTGATCCTATTCCTCCTGCGACGGGCCTTAACAGAATTATGGAAAAATTTACTATTTGCATCCCCTCCCTTGTACCAGTGTTCTTTTGCCCGCTGCTTCCAATAAATGCTCTGTTGTTCTAGCAAATATAACAATTCCTTCTCAACTGCAACATACTCAATCATACTAGCAACATCTCGGCGCGGCCTCAGGACCTCAATACGACGTTTGCATTGCTCAATTCTCCGTTGAAAATTCTTATTATAATGTCTGCCCCACCTCCCAATATCCCGAGCACACTCGTGTACCCTCGTTACAGTATCCATCCCTGCCGTCCGAACCCAACTCTGCGTCACTATCTCCCTGCAAGCATCTTCCCGCAGCCAAGCATTGTCAAAACAGAACCTTGGCCGCCTATACACACGTGGCACTACTACTGGCGTTAACTGCAAAGGCAAATGGTCACTATACGGAACTGTTAAAGACTGTGCAGTAACACCCTCGAACATAATCAACCAATCCTCCGAAGCCATAATGCGGTCTATCTTCTCCTCCACCATCCGGTCAGTGCCCCGAAACCTGTTCCACGTATATTGGTACCCATCAAAAGGGACATCCACCAGGCCACAATCATCCACCACAGCTCTAAAACCTCTTAACATCCACTCCGGGTGTAGAAGCTGCCCACGTTTCTAAGTTTGATCAAGGATATCATTGAAGTCACCCATGATCAACCACGGAAGCGAACTCCGCGATGCTAAAGTCCGAAGGAGTTGCCAAGCCTCCCTACGCCGATGACTTCAAGAGGGTCCATAAAATCCCGTAAAACGCCAAGTTGGGTTCCCCACATCCAAGGTGATCTCAGCGTCTATATGGTTTGATAAAAACCCAGTAACACTCAGGTCGACCGAGTTCATCCACATTACTGCCAAACCACCACGATGCCCCACCGCCTCCACCGTGAAAACATTATCAAAACGCAATTCCACCCGCACCGTCTCCATCCTCTGCTTATCCACAAACGTCTCCATTAGAAAAACAATGCTAGGCCTCTTCGAGCGGATCAAATCCGCTAATACCCGAATTGCCGACTGGTTGCCAAGCCCCCGGCAATTCCAAAATATCAGGCTCATGATTCTTGGCGGGTCTGCGCCGCAAGACCCGCCCCCAAGTAGTTTTTTGAAGCTGAAGTATCGCAATCCATATTCGCTCCTGCACCACGCTCCTCACCCTCAACACGCCGGCGTTTTAACTCCCCACTAACCACTGTCTCCAAAACAATCTGTTCCCCCTGGTTACCAATACCCCCGCCGTGAGAGTCACCCATCACAGGAGACTTCCAATTTCTCCGCTCGGCAGTCGACTGCGATGGTATCCAGCATTGGTTCTGTGTTGGAGCACCCCTCCTTGCACTAGCCCTGAGCCAAGCTCCATACAGCTTCTCAGCAGATAGAACAGTCCGGTCTAGCGCTAGGCGACACCACTTGTCACCATGTCCGATCATTCCGCACAGAAAACAGAAGGTTGGCAAGCGCTCATATCGGAAATCAATGTGCGACCAACCACCATCATCCCGCTTCAGCTTCAACTGCCTTTTCAATAGCTTTGCAACATCAAGAGCGACTCGAACACGATAGAATGAGCGCATCGCCCCATCGAAATTCCGTTCATCGGTCTGCACAACCGTACCCAAGCACGCCCCAACTGCTCTCACCACAGCATCCGAACGATATCCTACTGGCAAGTTATGCATTTGAATCCAGAAGTCCGCATGCGTAAGTGGCACCATCTCGGGGTCCATACCGCGGGTCACCCTCTGCATAACCAACAGGCTTTGATCAAATGCCCATGGCCCTTCACTAATGATCCTATCCAGGTCCCCTTCATGATAGAAACGGAAAAGAAATTTCCGGGGTTGCAACTCCCTCATATTCACCCCCATAGCAGGCTGCCAAACACCAGCCATAGTGTCTTGAAAGAAAGCAAACCGCACTGGTCTATTCGTGAGAAGCCTCCCTACTGCATAATAGGTGTCGTCGTCTACACCTTGATCGCCAGAATGGTCCGGCACTCGCACAATGAACTCTTCATCATCCACATCCGCTAATACAAGATTAGCGCATTGATCCGCAACTTCATCCGCCGTTTCGGCAGCCATACCCGACGTTGACGTCGCCATAGTTTGTCGGCCGATCACCTGAGTCACGTAAACCCTAGAAAACCCTAGCCAAACTCGCGAACGTAGCGAGAGAAAACATCAATACTTAATGGCCTATTTATACCTTTCCCTAAAAAGTAATGTTATAAACCCTTCCTTTATTTTCTGAGTTAATTTTATTTTTTATCCTAAATTTATAAGTGACAGTCCACTTTTACTCCTTTTTTTTCAAAACAGCTCCTTTTGGTCCTAGTATTATTCTGGCATGATCAATTTTGGTCCTCTATAAAAAAAAAATAGTTAGAATTTTATTAAATACAAGAGCATTTTGATATTCAATTATGAATTTTTCAAAAAAGATAAACATACAAAATATAACAAATCAATGCACTTTGCATTAAAAAAGATCAAAATGTTCTTTTATTTAACGAAATTTCAACGATTTTGTTGATAAATGACCAAAATTAATCATGTCACAATAATACTAAGACCAAAAGAGGACGTTCTGATAAAAAAGAACTAATAATGAACTGTCACCTATAAATCTAAAACAAAAAATGAATTAACTCATTTAATAACTCCACTCAATGTGGCATTATATTATTAGTAGTTAGATTTATTTTTTATTTAGTAGTGAAGTTAGCCAATTCATTGACACTCAATCCCTAACGGCATTTGATTGGTTATTTCAAGCATGGACAATGTTGTAAGAAAGACTGGCTTTGTATCTAATTATTGATAATAGAAATTAAGGGTGTGTTTGATTTGCACATGAGAATCAAAATCAAAATAGGAATCAAATACTTTGTAATAGTATAAATTTTAGTAAACATATTTTACATGCTTGATAGTAAGATTAGACTGGAATGTGAACCCAAAAGAAAAATCTAAAAAAAAATCTAAAAACATTAATCCCAACTTAAAAATATAAGATGAAATGATATCTGAATGAAACTTTTAATTTAAGAGATGATCAAACCTCATAGTTGTGTTTTAAGAATTTGTCAACTAAATACTAACTATGATTTTAATTCTCATAACTAATGAACCAAACACACTCTAAAATCAAGCTGATTTGTAAATTTATGATAATCCATTTTATTTTCCGATGTGCAGAACATATAAATAACATGCTTAGAACCCCAGAATTGAAAGCAGGCCAGAACCAGGAACAGAAACCAACACTTGCCTACGGCTACGAGGTTGGGTTCCTTTTGTGCAACCAAAAACCAGCAGAAGGAACAAACCAAAAATATAACATCGTGGACCTGAAAGGAGGGGGGGGGGGGGGGGGGGGGCGTGGGGGGAGTGATACAGCATTTGTCTGAACAAATGAAATGGAACCTATATAAAATGATGCACCTATCTATTATCTCCAAAAATTGCAATGTTGCTGAAATTGCAGTCCGCAGACGTTGTAATAGCTACGCTCTTGGTTGCATATTGACATTATGGGGGAAGTCTAAACCAGATATCTGTACACTATTTACAGCAGGAAGGAATGGGATCTTGTAACGGGCAAAGGTTGGTGATTCTTACTAGCTCGAGGTAGAGCAATCACTATCGGTCTTAATGACTCTCGTGTTGTAAGAGCCACAGTATCCACATTTGTGATATAGCCAGTGGAAGCACGCCATTCCTTTCCGTTCACAATCATTGCAAAGGATATCCTACATTTGCAGTTAAGGTTTGATTAACACTAGATGACAGCATGGAATGATACTTTTGCATTTTACCATGAGCAAAGCAGATCACGGACACACACAACAGAGCAAGACAATTGTGGGAGAAAAGTGCTTTTGGCAGAGAATGGGTGGGGAGAATATTTCCTTACTATATGCCACAAACAACTAAATAAGAAAAGATAGGCATCAGGAACAGTAAGAAACCAAACCTGCTGACGGTTCCTGTATTCCTCTGGAAGAACCTCATTGGCCAGCAAAGCATCAATCATGCCAAAATATATCTGGCATAGAAGAAAAGCGTTAAGAGGATTAGTGAAAATAGAGAGATGATTAACTTGAATATATGTATAGAACTAGATTTTTTTCTTACCGCCATATTACCCATTGATTTGCTGCATATTGGACAAATGTAGTTACTGGAGGCATATGCCTAGATATCAAAAACACAAGGTTGGTCAAAGTTTAGGTTATAACAATTCTCCAAATTTCTTCTTTGTCAAAGAAAAAAATATGAGAACAATATTAGCAGAAAATGAACATATAAGGCAATAATTTTTTAAACCTGAAAGCAAGCTGAGTGCATGTAATGTCCGCAAGGTAGAGGTCTCACTGTCGCACTAGAAGTAAACAAGAATTCACAACAGATCGGACAATTTGTTTCCAGAGCCTTCTCCAAGCATTTGTGCTCGACCGAATTTATTCCCAAACAGCAGTTGCATTTCATGCAATGATAGAAATCAATTCCAAGTCCCTTCCCAAGACGGCATAAGTTGCATGATGGGCAGTGATATACTGACCTGTAGCAAACAAGAAAAAACTGTGGTTAGAAAAAATGTGCCCAGAAGTATAGTGTTACAAGCAAAATAAAAGTGAAGTAGTAATAAATTTTTATTACTAGCTAAGTATTTATTTACTCAAAGGTCAAAATGCAAAATGATTCCACAGTTTCTAATATAGTTATAAAGCAACTGAAATTCATTCTATGGTACAAGATATTTTGCAACACTTAATAGAGTCAACAGAAAACAGTATGATCAACTGGAATTCAAGCAACACCATATATAACAAAATTCACTCATCTACCTCTCATCATCAAAGAACTTGCAAATGCTACAATAGTATTTTGCCATAGAAAATCCATTGCATGATGGTGTCATGCAAATTGGTCCAATTGGTTGAATCTTCAAGCAACGCATGCACATCATCTCTGCCGTTGCTTTCCTGTAAAAGTTAATGAAAATCAAACTTGAAGCACTAAACCATTGGACATCTGTATTTGTATTTCTAGCTTACCTGTCCATTGAGTGGTCACTCACTTCATCATGGCAAAATCTGCATGCAACCAATTTGCCACAGCAAGCTGCACGAAGTTTACAGTTTCTCTTGTAATGTTCACATCCAAAAACTTGTTTCTCTGGATCTCGAAATGATGGAGAGCATCCAGCCAAGTCTTCAGAACGAGAAATGTCATCTATTGATGCTTGTGATTTTTGTTGAGAGGCTATCCAACGGCTGGCAAAATACAGAACTGGTTAGTACGTGGCTTACTGACCAAAATACAATACTGATTATACTGTTGTAGCTATCAAATAAAACAAAAATGAAAAATTTTGCTAAACTCAAAATGGCAATTCACCTGGTCATAAGATTTTGAATCAAATATGCCTTTCTTCTTGGATCAAGAGTTGAGTCCCTATGAACCTTCCTAATTTCTGACTCAATTTCAGTTTGGTTCATGCGGAAAATGTCTTTCCATCCAGGTTTGAACATCAAATCACTCTGGTCCAAGCTTTCATGAGCATCAATACCTAAGTTTTGAAAAAATAGAAATCATGTAATGTGTGACTTTTGAATATAATTGGTCCTTAGCACTTTAGCAGTAGATTGAACTGTAGCTAGTTTTTCTAAAGCAACAACTCAGTTATGAGAACAGACTACTAACCTTTGCTAATATTGCTATTTTGCGATGTTTCAGGCAGGACAGATATTTCAGGAGTTCTCCTCAAACATTCATTAAGCCACTCACTAAACATGGTGTTCTTTGTTGCCTTCTTTAAAGTGTCAATCATTTTATTCTGCTCATCCTGAGTTAGAGCAGAAGTTACCCAAGGAAGCATAGACTGAAGAACTTCAGCCCCAGTAGTCCCAATAATACGGCCAACAATCCTGTCCTGTTCCTCAACAGAGAAATGTTCGCCAAAAAGTGGCCACAGTTCAAGTTCTTCCCTGAATATGTGCTGATCCAGGCTCACTCTTAGTGATTTGCACATGCCTTGAACTTTCGTGGCAAGTTCATGATATTTTCCAATAGAAGACTCAATATTACTCCTTTCAGATTCTTCAGCTTCGTAACATTCCTTTAAGCCCTTGTGAAGTAATGAAAGATCAGAAAGGACACAAGATATATCTTTGAATAATTCTTCTTCCTGCTTATGGTCCAATGTATACGAATGACTAACATTGTGAAGGGCCTCTTTAGATTCAAGAGCTGGGAAAACTATTTCATCCTCAGCATTACTGTGTGCTCTATACAAGCCTGAAAGCAGACGGAACCTACCTATAAACTGTCGAAGAAATGTCTCATCACAATCATTGAGTTTACTTGACTCAACATCTAGATACTCCAAATCTTTGCGTATTGCTATGTGGAATTTAAATATGGTGTCGATTGGATGCACTTTACAGTCAATACCAGAAGATCTCTTATCTGTCTCCCAAATAAAGAGGCTAGAGTCCAGAGAAGGAGCAGGACTGAAGGACAATGATCGAAAAGATTTTGGTGTGGAAATAGTACCTAGTCCCAAATTGTTACCACTAACTCCCAGTCCCGGTACACAACAAGACTGATCATTGTAAGAGGAACTACAAGCATTTAAGCCTTTAGACAAGTCAGATGAATCACCATCTATGCAAACCACTGGAAGATTTCTTTTCAATGGCCTCCTAGAATCATCAGTCTGCATAGTGAGTGAGCATGGACATGATCCTTGCATAGAATTTGGTTCCTTAGCAACAAACTTTTTAACAGGGCAGCAACCAGCTGAACTAGAAGATAAACACACTCCATGGTTACGTCCTTTACATGCCCAACCAGAATAAAGTGTCACAAGAGCAGTATCAGATGCAGGAGCTGTATGACAAAATACATACAAATTAATACAAAAGTAGGCAGCTGGCACCCATCACTAACCTAAAGTGGAACACAGAAATAAGATACCTGCCAACTGCATATTTTTTAAGAAGTTTCGGGCTTCATCCTCAGTCAATGATCCAACTAGCCATGGCAAGACACGCTCAATCAACTTCAGTGGCATTAGACATAAGCTTTCGTACAAGATCTCCCTCTGTTTCTTCTTGGTAAAATGTTTCCGAGCAAGTGGCAGAACCTGGAGATTTAAAAAATAAAAATAAAAATAAAAATAAAAATAAAAACTTGCTAACACTTGCATAGCTACAAAACAGATGTTAATGCATAACCACTGATCATGCAACTGAAAATAAAGGGTATTTAAACTTTAATGCTTATACCTTATCTAGTTTAACACGTAACAAGCTGTACATAACATTTTGAAGAGAATAATGCTCTCTTTCTAAGCTCAATCAAAAATGTAATATAAAATGAATTAACCTAATAAAGACTAAGATTACTACTAAATAGACAAAAATCCAAGCTCACCTGAACTTCCTCATTGTGAAAGTGCTTTTTAATTGTTTCAATTATTAAATCAGCATGCAAACATAACTTTGAGAAAAACTCAGCAGCTGAAACTGAATTGACGCCTGTACTTTGAATGTTCACAATCATGCAACGAAGCTCATTAAATTGGTTTTTTTCTTCCACATGCTCCTGAAATAAGGAAAGTCCTCCATCTACGGCTGGGAATATGACCTTGTCTTCAGCAACACTGCAGCAAGATTACAAATACAAGGTCAATTTGCAAGCTAAGAAGAGGATATGCACTGGTTACACAATTCTGGAACAGAATTCTCACTTGTTCATGCTAGTGAATTCCCAATGTAACATGTTCAGTAGAAAACTTAGAACTATGTGCAAAACATGTTACATTTCACAATATGCAAAAGATTTCTATTCTTTTGTTTTTATTCAACAAAATATTAGCATTAATGGTGGCAAAATAGAAAATGGATAGCGAAGGAATTGCCACTCATAAGAAGAAAAGAGTGAAGCCAAATAGACAAAAATGAGAATGAGAATAGTTGAATAGCTATCTTTCCCATTTATGATGAGTTGAACATGGCAAGCAGCCAAGCAGCCAAGCAGCCCAATGTGGTATTCACCCAATAAGTTCCATGGAATAGGTCGGGAATGGAATACCACCCAGGGGGCCTAGTATTAGCTATTCCCAAGCACTCAAGAATAGTTTTTGTATTATAATACCCTTTACTACGCATGCTTATACATTATATATATATATATATATATATATATATATATATATATATATATATATATATATATATATATAATGTAATTAATTAAATATATACATTTAAATAATACATATATTTATTGAAATATATACATAAATTCATTAATAATTAATAATTAATATTAATAATAATAATAAAATACTATTATTATTATTATTATTATTATTATTATTATGCATACATACACACACATATCTTAGTTTATATCTGAACTGTCCTTAATTAATAACTCTTTTTAATATAAATATGTGTAATAATAATAATAATAATTGTTATTCCCTCCCTCTCTCTCTCTCATACATACATACATACATATATGTAACATTCCGTTTGAAGGATATTTATGTCAAATACTTATTCCGTTTTTATTTCTTAAACCAATCAAACACTGTAATACAATTCCTAAAGTCTATTCTTTCAGTGAACCAAACAATGGAATGTAATTTATATTATATTCATTATCTATTCCATTCCCTATAAAATAGCATTCCTATTCTTTCAAAATCCATTCCGTGAACCAAACATGCAGTAAAAGAGTTGTCAGATTGTTTTGGTGACCTTGTATTTTTCTTTCAACAATAACCCACCAAAGAAAATCTCACTTCACTAATGAAATAATACCTGTGAAATATGCAAACATCAGCTATGAACTGGAGTCTTTCATAGAAGGGAAAGAGATTAGAAAAATCTCCAGACAGCTGAATCTTTCTAGCCTCTGAAGCAATTGCGACTAATTCTCCTTTTATAGCATTGTGCCAATGCAAGATCTCATTTATTGGTTGACCAAAATCAGTATCACAAGCATCACAATTTGGGGAAAATAATTTCCTTTTCCCAGTCTTTGAAGATTCACAAGAACACTGCACTTGTCCTGCAATGTGAACATATGCACCTGGCTGAAACTCAATAGAACCTCGGATCTCAGGGTCAACATCATCACATTCAATCATGTTGATGCACTTCCTACCTTCCATCCAGGTGAAAATCACCTTCAATCAAAAAGGGCAGACAACAAGGTGCAATCAGAAAGAGCAAACAATCACTAGAAACAAGCGAAAATTAGAAGAACGTACACACACCAAAAAATGGAAAGCACACCTGTTGGAGAAGTTTTTCTTTTGGAACAATCTTAGATAAACATTTTTGCATATCCTGAGATTCATCAGAAGAAACAGATGATGAAAGCCAAGGAAGGAATTTTCTCATCATCTTCACGGGAATGCTGCATAAAAACTGCCAAACAAGTGATGCCTGCTCTTCAAATGAGAATTTCTCAATAAGCAAAGGAAAAACCTGCAACAGATGGAAAATTAATGTGTCATCAATTCTCATGAATCAATGCGCAAGGTTTCCTCAAAAGTTAATGTTGCTGTAGACATTTTTACTAGAACTCCAAAATTTGTGTCAATGTACTTTTTGGAAATTTATATTATTAAAAAAAAAAACATATATTATAGGCAAACAAAAAGAATATAAGTTGATTACTTGATTATATTCTCAAAGATCTCAAGTTAGATATTACGGAGTAGTATATTACTGAAAAATAATGTATATCCTTAATGATCAGAGCAAAACTAAACAAGGAAGAACAAATATATTTAAAAATAAAAAATATAAATCAGAAAAGACAAACAGCAAAGAGAATATACATCCAATGGGGTCAGTTGACCCCAGTGCAATTTTGAATAACTATGTTTGCAAGTGTTAGGGCTGTTAACGAACATAGGTTGCTTGTGTTCGTTTGTTAAGATTTTTAGAGTGTTTGTGTTTGTGTTCGTGTTCGTTTGTTAAGGTTTTTGAAAATCTTGTTCGTGTTCGTTTGTTAAGCCTTCATTGTCTTCATTAATGTTCGCGAACATGTTCGTTCACGTTCATGAATGCTTAATAACCAAACACATGTTCATGTTCATGATCACAATTCGTTCATGAACAAGAAATAATCTATGTTTACAAACAATAACCAAACAAACAACACAACAACTCTCTCTCTCTCTCTCTCTCTCTCTCTCTCTCTCTCTCTATATATATATATATATATATATATATATATATATATAATTACTTAACTATTCAAGAACATGTTCATAAACATTACTAAACGAACACAAACGAGCTTGTTCACGAGCTCTTAGCAAACGAGCCTACAACTGTTCAGACTCTATTCGTTTATGAACCAAGCTCTAAAATTTATTCATTTATGTTCATTTACCTTAATAAACGAACATAAACAAACGTGAGGAACCAAAATAGATACAAATATCAAAGGACCAAGATAGGTATCTTTTAAATTTGAGGATATAAATTGACAATAGTGAGGAACCAAATCAAGAATTGACTCTGGCTAGAAATACTTCAAATTTATACTTTGTGGTGTCAACATTTCATAGAAAAGAAAAAAGAACAGGCATGTATTAAAAAAGAAAAAATCTACAAGGATAATACCTGTTCTTCCTCTTTCGACATATGCTGACAAAGAGAAGTCTGCAATGCACCTGTACAAGATGCTAGTTCCCGAGGAAAACTTTCATGACTGTGGTTGTGAGAATTTAGGAGCTCAAATAAGAGATCAAAAAGATCACTTTCACTCTTGTGCTCTAATGAGTATGTGCGAGCTACATTCTTCACACGTTTATCAAGAGCAGGAAAAATTACCTGTCATTTTCACAGAAGCTATCATTCTAGAAAAAGGCACAAACATAAGATAATTAACATAAGAAAAATGCTAAGCACCCCTACAATTGCCACTCACAAAACAACCACTGCATGATGCGGCAAAATGCTAGACACTAGTTTTCATTTTTAATTTTAATATTCTTTTTTTAATCTTTAATCTTATGTGGTAAGGAGTGGATGTTCATAAGTAGTAAAAGTAGGGGTGTGTAGCATGGTCCTTACATAAATACTCTCACAACATAGAGTTTTTCAATAATTTTCAATGTGCAACATTATTAGAATGCAATTAATTGTAAAGTGACTGGCAAGATAAATTGTGAAGGCCAAAGTGCAGAAGTGGGAAACAGCTGGAGATACACTCCAGCATAATGAAGTAGATCAAGCAAGCAGCTTAAGAAAATCATTCTGATACCACAGCTCTTAAAAGATCACTGTTAGCCCAATGTCAATGATGTCATTGCACTGTTAAATAAAGATAAACTGGATAGTAATGTATTTTGGATTTGGTACTCCATACTTTTTTGAGTATTTTCTTTCTTTAATTTATTGTTTTATATGCATTCATTCAATAAATTCAAAGAAAGATTACATTGATAAATATAGACAGAATTATTGTTACCCCATAATTATAGCATCCCCTTTTGTTCCCACACGTCCCAACATGCATAGAAAGAGATAAATTGAGAAAATCCAATAACCAAAAAAACAAACAATGAATTTGAATATAAACAATTTCTATGGTTGTTACTCACAAAGAGCGCAATGTCATTCAACAACCAAACTTGTGCATATAGCAATTTGTAGTACCCTATTATATCCATCCACTGACCACTAAAAGATAACTCAGAAAACATAAGTGGTTTCATTTTACCAAATATAAGGACCTGATGGAGTACACAGTCATGCCAATGCCACATGCTCATACCATAGTAAGCAAAAAAGGAAGAATAAATACAAGTACATAACAGGATAATAGAAGTAGACCTCATCCTCAGCATCGGAATGATGCTTGTAAACTGATCTGAGGAACCGGTACCGCTCGAGCAACGGCTGTATGTCGGATAATTGTCCAGTGGCGTAGGCCAAGGCGGAGCGGTGAAGTGAGTCGAGCTCCTGCCGAATTGCCTTGTGAAAGAACAAAAAGAAGAGAATCGGGGAATCTTCATCCAAGTTCGCCACCGTTCCTTTCGAAGCCGCCGACGCCGACGAAGAAGTTGAAGACGATTCCACCGCATTCACCGTCGCTCCTCCGCACAAAACCGCTACTCCTCCTCCTCCCTCTCTTCCCTGAGCCGCCATTTCCACTATCTCCTAACCCTAGCCTCCTCGCCAATTCTCTCTCTTCCTCCGTCCTAATTTACTCCCCCCTCCTCCCCTAACGTGTATATACGTATCCGTATATATGCGCGTATGTATATATCCGTCTATATCCAGCAGAAATTTGTCTGTTTCCACTTTCTCCGCTCCTTTACCCTCCTTCTTCACGGCTTCAAAGAACCCATCCTTTTCTGTCAAGAATTCTACATCGCCGTGCGTACACAATTCCAGGTGAATTCTATATATTTCCGCAAAACCGTTCCTAATACGTTCAGAGATTCAAATCTTTACCTCGCAATATCTCACTCACAGTACATACACGCACAACAGATTAAAACTTGTTCCAAATCTCTCTCCCTCTCTCTCTCTCTAGAAATCTCTCTCGGCTTATATATGCATATACTCACCCGTGATTCCGTGAATTTGGCCGATAGGTTGAAGTATAGAAGATTTGGTTCGAATCAACGGGGAAGAGGAGGTGGAGAAGAGGTCGTGGGCAAGGCCAGGGGGTGAGTTGACTGGGCGATCCACGTGGCGGAGAATCAACCACGTAGGCGGCTTCGAGATAGAGATATCGTCACAATTTCATTTCATAATAATAACATATTTAAATTTAAATTAGAAGAAAATTTCTAAAAATAAAAAGTAAGAATATATTTATAAATTTTTAAAAGTTACCTACTAAATTTTTTTGCATGATTAGAAAAATTCATAATTATTATCAAAATTTATTTTCATATAATATGAGTCGATCTTTTCAATTTTTATTTTTTGTCCTACATTTATAGGTGATAATACATTTTTAGTCTTTTTTCTTTTACAAACTATCCCCTTTGATCATAGTATTATTGTGCCTTAACTAGTTTTGGTCATTACTGATTCGTCAACAAAGTCGTTTTAATTCTGAAAGAATATAAGTACACTTAGATCTTTAATTATGAATTTTTTTTAAAAAAATATAGTGTGTCAACCTACTTTGTATAAAAAGATCAAAATATTTGTATATGCAATGTCATTTCAACAATTTTGTTGACGAATTATTAAAATTGGTCATGTCATAATAATGAGTTAATACTCAAAATCGTCCTCGACTATAGTGGTTTTTCTCAATTTTGTCCTAAACGACTTTGGTGACCTAATATCGTCCCAGACTTTTGTGTTTCGCTCAATTTAGTCCTCCATTTGTTATTCCGTCAAATTGGTATTAAATAAATGGACAATTCGGTAATGTCAATATTGATCTCTCTTTACTTTCAACTTGTGAAGTGCGAAATTCCTCTTTCTTGTACGAATTACACCCAGAATTACTCCCGGACCTGCAAATCAAATTTTATATTCGCAGTTTTAGGAGTAATTCTGGGAGTAATTCGTAAAAAAAAAAAGGAATTTCGCAGTTCACATGTCTATGAGTAAAGAGATGTCAATATTAAAATTACTAAATTGTCTATTTATTTAACACCAAATGGACAGAATAACAAATGAGGGACTAAATTGAGCAAAACACAAAAGTCTGGGACGATATTAGGTCACCAAAGTCGTTTAGGACGAAATTGAGAAAAACTACTATAGTCGAGGACGATTTTGGGTATTAACTCTCATAATAATACTAGTATCAAATAAAAATATTCTGAAAAATAAGAATTGAAAATTAATTGTCACAATTTAGAGAAAAAAATCAGATTGACTCTTTTATAATTGTATTATTAGAAGTCCTTTTATCAACTGTACAAATTGTACGAAGTAATTTATTCTGAATATGGTAAAATTGTTGTTTAAAAAGTATAGAGTACGAATTTAGAATATAACAGCTTTTTTGTTTTTGTTTTCTCCCGTAGCTTCCATTTGGAATGATATGGGTAAGTGGGTAAGCATGCGTGAGGCTTGAGGGTCGTGGCACGTGAATCCTCGTTCTGGCACAAGTGAGAGAGGGCTACTAGATTTTACTACAATTTTTTAGATTTGGTAGACAGGTTGGGAGTCCAAAAGGACAGTGGGAAAAGGTGGTGTGAATTCGGAAGTATTCTTAATCCATGGGAATTGCCATGAGTACACGTAAGAAATTGTTTATTATAATAATTTTTTTCAGTTTTGATTAATTAGATTACTTTGTACTCTTTTTTTAGCATAATTAATGTATTTAATATTTTAATGTAGGACTATAAAAGCAATTAAGCAGGCACATTAGAATTCAACTTTTTGGTATCATTTTTCATTTTACATCCGATGAGGGAGACCCGGGAGAACTACACAATATCATTTTCTTTTTTTTTTTTTTACATATAAAACATACTGAGCATAAAAATAATGTCCTTTGCTTCAAAAATTTTGTTTAATTTAAATAAAAAATTCCAAATATTAAGTCACTAAATATTTAAGAGGATACAATAACTTTTTAAAAAAATGCTTAATCATAAGCTACTATTCTACTAATTAAAAATATAGATAGATTTTATTTAAGTACAGATAAAATTTTAGTTATTATTATTATTATTATTATTATTATTATTATACATGCTTTTAACGAATTCATTATTCCAAAAGGCTGAACCCCAACCCTAAGGGCATTTTAACGAATTCATAGTTTATGTTATATATAACATATTAGGTGCGAAGAAAGCATTAGGTGAAAGATCAGGTTTAATTTTATCCATTGAATTAGTTTTGATCAAGGTCCAAAGTGGAGATATTTAAAAAAAAAAAATGTGGTGACATTATAGTAATTTTTTGTAAATAAGTAATTTTTTTTGTCTTCCGGTTCATATTTTTTATTCTTGCAGAGCACAATGTTATGTTTTTCAAAGCACAATATTGTGCCTTTCAAAGCACATTGATATGCCTTCCAGTGCACATTGCTTTGCTTTACAGAGCAGATTGTTGAGTCTTCCATAGCACATTGTTGTGCCTTCCTGAGCACATTGTTGTGTCTTCCAAAACACATTGTTGTACCTTCGAAGTATATATTATTTTGCCTTAGTGTGCATTGTTGTGTCTTCCTAAGCACATTGTTGTGTCTTCCAAAACTTTAGGTCGACGCACCTTAAGTACACAAACCACGCACCATAAGAAGGAAAATCACGCGGCTTAAGAAAGAAAATCACGCACCTAAAGCTTTAGACTAATGCACTTTCAACAACTGACGCACCTTAAGCACAAAAATCACACACCTTAAATTTTACCTAGATGCAAAATTATCAAATTGCCACCACGTTTTTTTTTTTTTTTTTAAATCTTGTTAATCCTGTACATTGATCTTGACAAGATCAATAGCTCTCATCTCACTCCACAACCACACCTGACACACAACCGCACGGGAACCCATATATATATATATATATATATATATATATATATATATATATATATATATATATATATATATATGTGTGTGTGTGTGTGTGTGTGTGTGTGTGTGTGTGTGTGTGTGTATGTGTGTGTGTGTGTGTGTGTGTGTGTGTGTGTGTGTGTGTGGTTGAGATCACATGAGGACAGTAATATATAGAGGACTATGCGGATAAATAATGGCCACACAGCAAATTAGTATCATGCACACAATTTAATAAACAATGCACACTACGCATATATTTAAACATCATATTCGAATCTAGGCTCTATTAATTAATAAACCTATGCACACGACATACAGATTAATGGCACACGACTACATCTGTCCGCACAGTCATCTATAATATAGTTGTCCTCATTTGAACTCAACTATATATATATATATATATATATATATATATATATATATATATATATATATATATATATATATATATATATATTATAAGGGTTCATGTGCGGGTTAGGCTTTCTATGCGGTTGTACGAAGGACACACCTTAAGCATTAAAATGGCGCACCGTACACAAATCACCACTCACCTTAAGCACACAATCAAAACACCCTAAGAACACAAATCACTCACCTTAAGTACACAAACCACGCACCTTAAGCACACAACAAAGCACCTTAAGAACACAAACCGTGCACCTAAAGTTTTAAATGACTCACCTTAAGTTTCACACAATTGACGCACCTTAAGCATTCAAACCACGCACCTTAAGAAGGAAAACAACTCACCTTAAGCACATAACTCATGCACCTTAAGCACATAACTCACGCACCTAATGCACAGAACTAACGCACCTTAAGTTTCAACAACTACCTACATTAAGCACAAAACACACGCACCTTAAGCACAAAACACATGCACCTTAAGCACAAACCCCACGCACCTTAAGCACAAAATTCCCGCACCTTAAATTTGACCTAGATGCAAAAATTACCAAATTACCACCACGTTTTTTTTTTTTTAAATTTTGGTAATCTTGGACATTGATTTAAGCAAGATCATTGTCTCAGATTTAACCGCACCTGGGTGCACCAACCGCACAAGAACCTAATTTTATATATATATATATATATATATATATATATATATATATATATATATATATATATATATATATATATATATATATATATATATATATATATAGAGAGAGAGAGAGAGAGAGAGAGGTAGGATCAAATGAGAATATGGTCCTCTTGTAAAAAGTGATGACTAATTTCAACCCTGTCCATTAGAGTTTATTAACGATTGGGGATTTTAGTAAAAAAAAAAAAATACAGAATCAATTTTATAGGTGCATAATCAGGTGCGAACCTGCGAACTTCTGAAGCATTGCACCGCACTTACTATATAATTGCACAGCACCCAGATAGTCTAGAGGACCTTGCGGTGCAATCATATAGTAGTTGCGCAATCCTTTAGAAGCTCGTCGATTCACAAGTTAAGGTTGGTTTGAAGTTGATTATGATTCCAATTTTATAATTATTGAAAATTTTTAAGATTGGGGTTCATTTTATAATTATTGTAAATTTGAAAATTTAGTAAGGGGGCGTTTGGTTCACGGAATCTTGGATTACCCCAGGTAATAGGATTACCTCCAGGAAGGTAATGTGAGATGTTGGGAATGTAAGATTACCTTGTGTGTTTGGTTTGGATAGTGTAATATAATATTATATTGTTTGGTTCAAGGTTATATTTTAGGTTATATGGATCAATTTACAATAATGTCCTCAATAATATATATGTATATATATATATATATATATATATATATATATATATGTATGTATGTATGTATAATGTGTGTATTTATTTATATGTATGAATGTAATCGATGCTTAAATATTAAAAAAATTAAATATATAAATATACACATATATATTTGATTATATAAACATATATTAATTTCATTATTATTATTATTATTATTATTATTATTATTATTATTATTATTATTATTATTATTATATAAGGATTAGTTAACAAAGGCAAAGTTGGAATAATGCAAGGTAATCTAAGATTACCTAAAAAATTGGGGGTAATCACATTACCTTGAAACATTACCGCCACATCAGCTTTCAGGTAATATAACATTACCAGGTAATCTTATAACTTGAACCAAACAAGGTAATATAACATTACCAGACTCAGATTACCTAGGTAATCTAAGATGACCTGAACCAAACGCCCCCTAAGAGTAAGATCCTAACCTTTGATTTCTCAAAATATAAGGTGTAGATATGTCCACACTCTTTTTAATGGGTCATAATCGTATTACATTATTCGTTTTAGTTTTAATTATTACATCAACTCTTTATTAATTAAGGATTAAAGGTCAAATAAACTATGAACTTTTATCAAAATAGCAATTAAGACATTGAACTCGAAAAAGTTTCAAATTAATACATGAACTTGATGCAACTAAGCCACTTTTACTTGCTATGTAGGTTAACATCCGGTTAAAATTTATTAAGATGAAATGTTAACAAGCTATAGCAAGTAAAAGTGACTTAATTGTATTTTTTTTCTAAGTTCATGTATTAATTTGAAATTTTTTAAGTTCAATGACTGAATTGCTGCTTTGATTAAAATTCAATAGCTTATTTGAATTTTATTCCATTAATTAATAATGCAGTTGACCAGTTCACAACAAATAACTAAAGTAAAGGTTTTCTTTTGAGTTAATACTCAAAATTGTCCTCGACTATAGTGGTTTTTCTCAATTTCGTCCTAAACGACTTTGGTGACCTAATATCGTCCCAGACTTTTGTGTTATTACTCAAAATTGTCCTCCGTTATCTAATCCGTCAAATGGGTGTTAAGTACAAGGTTAAATATGTAATTTTAATTTTGGTCTTCTAGGCCTTCTTATTTCACCGCGCCAACAACAGGGTAAAAAATATTTTGATTAAGAATTTCCAACCTTGCGACTATGTCTGCTCAAGCAATAATTCCCCAGAAATTCGCCAAGTAAATTCGTCAATCTTTGTTTATCAAATTCTTCAATCTCTGTTTATCAATTTCACCTTTCTGTGTTCATGGGTTTATCAATTTCGCCAGGTAAATTCGCCCAAAGAAAACCCTAAGGAAACAAAGCAAATTTTTTCCCTACATTGCAATGGATTCAAGACGACGGAAAAGGGGCGAATGCACTCCGAAATATGGTAAGAATTTTGGCTTGTGTGAGCTTATATATGAATATGTATGTACTGTTAAAGCATAAATCAGTGTTCAATGAATTCATTGTGAACGTGCTAGTGCCGGGGTTTAAATATGAGCTTGTGCTAATGAGAGTTGGATGTGGAAAATGGAAATTGAATCTCACAGCAGATTACATCTAACTTGGGATTAAAGCTTTTAGTTGAGGTGAGTTAGAATCTATGAGGGTATAACTTTGCAAATTGCTTTCTGGTTGATATGGTGGATTCTTCTTAAAATGTTTTCTTTAGCTTGAAGAATGACTAGGTTTTATGCATTGTTTTTATTCCTGTTCCTTGGAATAAGAAATATATTTTTGATTATCGATTTAAGTTGTGAGAAATGTATTTCAATATCATATTTTGTACTTGCTGGTTAAAAACTAATAAGATTTTGCAATATATTTCAGCATTTTCTTTTGTGTTATTCTCATTGCTTGTTAACAAATTTTTGCATAAATGATGGATGTGGTACATGATGGAATTTATCCCTACCTCTGTTGTTCATGATTACTTCTCTTGACTTGGAAATTTAGTCTATTCTAAATCAACAGGGCATGTGTTTCAGCCTACCTACACTTGAGGACCCCTTTAATGACAGAAGTGGTAAGCTAGATCCTGTGAAGAACAAAAAGTGAGCAGATTCCAAGAAAGAAAAGAGGGCTGACAAGAAAAAGCTAGCTCCAAATAAAAGGCCAACTGATGTATTTCATGGACTGGTATGATCCTCCTATATGCTCGAGGTCGAAGAAAATAATACCGGGTCTATTAAAGAATATCAATAGAAAGGAGGAAGAAATTAAGAGGCTAAATGCAAGGATTCAAGAAGCTGTCAATGACTCCTAGTGTAATGTGAAATTTGTGTTGGTAGTGGTATTAGTGTTGTGTGCTATGATATATATTCAACTTGTAATAGGGGTGGGGAGTTTTGGAGAAAAAGAGACTAGTTTTACTCAACTTAGATTGAATTAATGTAAGTTAATTTGCAGCAGGCATATTAATATATATGTGAACTTTAAGTCATTTGCAGACTGTTTACAATTTATATAATGTGATTTGCATTTGTAGTTCTAATGTGAAACAAAAAAACACACACAGATCATTACTGCAAACCACTATGGTACAATTACAGAATAAAATAACCCTGTAAATTCAGTAGTAAATTACACAGTAAATTTACTGCAAAACAGCCTGTGTAATCCATAGAACAGAACAACCTTATATGGAACAAGCTAAAGTAGAGAGATTGCAGCAGTACATTCAAAGATTGGAACAAACAACAGTAAATTCAAACACAATAAAGTGTAGTAAATTCAGTCTGTGGAGAAATTCATTACTAGAACCTGATATGCAAAACACAAATATTCATTACTGTTATAGCATTGAGATGACTAATCTCATTGTTTATCAAAACAATATAAGGGTCTCTTATACAAAATACAACTACTTAACTACGTAATCAATTTCTAATGGTTCATCCTGATTTCCATAACTGCAATCACTTCTGCTTCTATCACTGGTTCATTGGCTGGCTTCTATCACTGGCTCATTGGCAGCTTCTACCACTGGTTCAAACACAACTGCTCTCACTGGTTCATTCACTTCTTCTCTAACTGCTTCTACCACTAGTTCATTGGTTGCTTCTCTCACTGGTTGAGGAATTTTCTTTGTTCTAATCCTCTTCTTTGGATTGAGCTACAAACAGTAATAAACAATAAAGAATGCAGTTTGATTTTACCAACAGTAATAAACAATAAAGAATTAAATACAGTTAGGAATTTATTGAGAACTTACCAATCTTTCTTTGATGGCAGGATCTGTTGGACACCTCCTTGCATTATGGCCTGGCTGCTTACATTTGGTACAATGCAGTTTTATTTTACTCCTTTGCACTGTTGTCAAATTTCTTGGTGTTTTGCTTACTTCTCCTGCACTTTTTTTCCTTAACTTTCTTGGTCTACCTGCCTTACATGATGTGTACAATGGGGGTAGTAGTGGTTCTCTATCTGTAATTGGCCACTCATCTGGCCCAGCCATAGGGTTAATAGAACCTGCATAAGCTTTCAAATAACATTCTGTAGAATACATTGGGCTAACAAAGTTGATGACTTGTAATTTCTTCAACCAAATTGCCCTAATTGCATGCTTGCAAGGAATTCCTGTTAGTTCCCATCTTCTGCAACTACATGACCTTTTTCTCAAATCAACTTGTTGACCATCCTCCCACATCCCTCTAACTTCAAACAAATCCTCATCACATTGAGTACATAAATAACTTGCAGCTGCCTCTTCATTAACTGCAATTTTCTCCATAATTCTAGGACATATTGTAGACTTCCATTCATTAGCAGCTTTCTTTCTATTGTTGAAGAACCTAGGCATTAAGTGATTTCTCAAAGCCTCAAGGCATGGTATAAGTGGCAGCTTCCTTGCATTCAAAATCATTGCATTAAAGCACTCACATATATTGTTAACCAAAACATCACATTGTGCAGAAGTAGTAAAATGAGACCTTGACCATTCACTTGGATGCTTGTCAGATAACCATTGAAATGCATCTACATCTAATTGATGAATATTCCTCATTGCTCTAGTGAAGCTGTTCACAGTTGTTGCTCTAGCTGCTGTCCAGAGAGCATCTTTAATTGCTTTGCCATGGAACCCTGCTACCCTGAGATTACCATATAAGTGCCTCACACAAAATCTGTGAATAGCTTCTGGAAACACTTCTTCAAATGCAGGGATTAACCCTTTTTGTTTGTCTGAAATTAAAGTCAAGTTACTGTGATTCACCAAGTCCAAGTCTTTCTTAAGTAGTTTCAAAAACCAAGTCCAAGATTCTTTGTTTTCCCCTTCAACAATTGCATAAGCCAAAGGAAAAATGCTGTCATTTGGATCTATCCCAACAGCTGTCAGTATTTGGCCCCCAGTTTTTGCCTTTAAGTGACACCCATCAAATCCTATAATAGGCCTACAATATTTATGACCTTCCATACATGCCTCCCAACACATGTAAAACCTCAAAAATCTTTTTTTGCCTCCAGGTTCCTCGTATTCACTTGGTTTTACAATGCAATTTGACATAGGGTTAGTTTTTTGAATTTCATGATAGTAGCTCCACAACTTTTTAAATTGTTCCTCTTGTTCACCCTTTATGTCACCCCTTGCTAGTGTCATTGCTTTATAACATTGTCTAATTGTTAGACTGAATTTGTCATCAGCTTTAACCTTATTTTGAAACTCCACAATGTTCCAATCACTATTGTGCCTAATTTCATTTTTCCATCTTTTAGCAGCCTTGGTTGCAGTGATCATATTGTTCTCGTATACCCACCCACAACCTTCATGCTTCTCATTATAACTTAAAACTCTCCATGTGAATGTGTTCTTTAACTTTCTGCAGTTGATTCTCCAAGGGCAGCCTTCTTGTTTGCAGCTCACTGTCACTCTCAATTTGTCAATCTTTTCAAATTTCAGATGTTTCCCATTCTTAATCCCATAATTCTGTATAGCTTCTTTAAATTCTTCTCTACTAGCAAAGGTTAATCCTATGCAAAAGATGGGGTTTTCCATGTCAGTTTTTGCTCTAAAAATAGGCCACTTGTGTTCATCATTATCACCATCACTGACTACATTTTCATCAGATAAATCTAATCCATCAGCAACTACTATAGCACCCTCTACTCCATCATTAACTTCATTAGCACCCTCTACTCCATGTTCAGCCACTGGACTTGTTTGTACACCACCATATTCCACTGTTACATCAACATATTTATCAAACTCTCTATCATCTTTCTTCCCTTCAACGAAATCATAATCAGAGTCATAAAATTCTTCTAGCACTTCATCCTCATAATCCTCATCACTTCCATCAGTGTTAGACTCCACATCATGTTCTTCAATATCACTTCCTATGTTAGATGCTTCTGTGAACTCTGACTTTACTACACATATCTCCAACTCTCTAGGCTTACCAACACAAAGAGAGTTAACTAAAGGCCATATTTCACTATCTGAATGTAACTCAAACAAACCACCAATACCATTGCTAAGCAATTTTGTTTGTAGAGGATCATACCCTAACTCCTCTACTTTTTCTCTTAGAGTAATCATCCCCCACTCATCAACCGACATATAGTCCCAATAGTCTGTCCACCCACCTATATATTGTGATTTTGGTCCATGATTAATCCTTCCACCATGTCTCAACATAAGTGTAAAATATTCATTTTTTTCACCTGTTTCAAGACACAGTACATTTAATACAATACAAATATAGATACAATACATAAATATGGAGACATGTGGTCCCCAACATTACAACATATATATGCTTTACACTGCTCATTCACACAAATTTGACAGTATATCCCAATAGATGTGGTCCCTACACTGCAATTGAATGAATATAAACACGCATGTATTATTGTCATTTGTAATCCTGTAAATTTGGCATCATTCTCACTGTCAATGCATAACTATGAAAATTTTAAAGTGCACGACTGTTACTCTAAACATAATTACATACATGTGCTTTAATTTATGCTTCACTTTCCACAATAAATTCATTGAATAATAATTTCTGCTTTGGCAGTACATACATATTCATATATAAGCTCACAGAAACCAAAATTCTTACCATATTTCGGAGTGCATTCCCCCATTTTCCGTCGTCTTGAATCCATTGCAATGTAGGGAAGAAATTTGCTTTGCTTCTTTAGGGTTTTCTTTGGGCGAATTTACCTGGCGAAATTGATAAACCCATGAACACAGAAAGGCGAAATTGATAAACAGAGATTAACGAATTTGATAAACACAGATTGACGAATTTACTTGGCGAATTTCATGAGGGAATTATTACTTGAGCAGACCGTAGTCGCAAGGTTGGAAATTCTCGGTCAATTTTTTGTTAACATGTTGTCGCGGTGAAATAAGAAGACCTAGAAGACCAAAATTAAAATTACATATTTAACCCTTTACTTAACACCCATTTGACGGATTAGATAACGAAGGACAATTTTGAGTAATAACACAAAAGTCTGGGACGATATTAGGTCACCAAAGTCGTTTAGGACGAAATTGAGAAAAACCACTATAGTCGAGGACGATTTTGGGTATTAACTCGTTTTCTTTTATAAGTTTACAAGTAAAGCTTCGTCATCAGGAAGAGAGAGTATCCAAGTATCCAATATTCCAACATTACTAAATATGTGCATGAACTGTGAACACATACACATAGCATGCGTCAAACATGGGTAATAGCGAAGCACACTTACCTCACGCAGACACGCACGCATTAAACAAGTCTTAAATCTTAATGCCTTTCGGCATCCAGAATAAACATTCTCCAGTCTCATCTCAAGACAATAAAATTATGATTTCAGAAGGACCAAAAAAAAAAATACAATAAAATTAGAAAAAAAAAATACAATTTTTGTCTCTCAATTGAAGAATTAATGGTGTATATTACAACGGTAAAAAGTCAAAGACTAAAACCCCTAGCAAGAAACAATTGAGAAACAAAATTGCATTTTTCCCATAAAATTATCAGAGTCGTTGGGTAAAGTAGAAAGATAAAAGAGTTATTCACAGAACCTCTATTTTCACAAGAAAGATAAAAGAGTTACTCACAGAACCTCTATTTTCACAAGCAAAGCACGCTGCCATGGAGAAACGAAGTAAATATATAAATAACAGAGTAGAAGTTAGGCTGTTCTACAAATCCTATGAAAAATGTTATAAATATTTTGCTTTTCGGGGAGCTGGCTCGCGCCCTCATTTTTACATTTGTTCCAGTACTTTAGTCACGAGACCAAGGGCAATAGTTCTTCCTAATGCTCTGAATGAGACCCTTCCTAGACTTCTACAGTTGGCATACTCGTCCACACAAACCGGCAGTTGTAAACACACCTACAAACACGAGAAAATAACATGAGCTTTCTTATGATGTGGTTTGGGCACTCATTTAGAGGGAAATTTTTCGAGGAGATCAAACCTCAATAACGGCGTTTTGCTTTGATAATAGACAGCGAGGTGACTTCTTTGTCTCCTTCCCTGTCTTTGGATCAAGCAATGACAATAGCTTCACAACTTTTGCAGCCACCTTTGCATGATGGACATGAAATTCCAACTTCACGTTTTTTAAACATAAAGACGAATCACGAAAAAGCATAGTTAAACACAAATAGAATCATACAAGGAAATGGAACTAAAAGAGCATTTAACTACTACAATGTGATCAGTAAAATATCTTACCTGAGAACCAACCAAAACTGGAGTTGAGATATCTAGAGTAAGAACCTTCAATTCCAAATGGTTTGTAACTGGAACATGATAGTCGATGTCACATAACACGCCCCCAGCCATCACCCGGTGTCCATCAATACCCTGTAGATTAACAGTCACATTGTCTCCAGCCTTTGCACTGCGACATACTTCCAAGTTCCGCTCCAAACTACGCACAGTAGCAATTTCTCTTGTTGGCATAACCAGAACCTGAGTCAAACCAACTCCACAGTTACCATGATGTACACATGACCACATAGGTACTGCAATCACGGGCAATAACTAATAGACAAGGAACCGATAAAATACTTTTTCTTCCTTGTAGACATAACCAACAATTCAACCAATTTGAAAGCAGTCATCATAGAAATAACAGTGAATAAAAGTTAAGATTCAAACTCCTAAGTTCATTTGAAAACGACCAGCCCTTAACCCCAGGAATTGAAAATGCCCATGGTTTCTTCTTTGGACAGACCTTTTCACTTTTATAAGCACTATACTGTGGAAATACAATCCTCCAAAGTAATAGCATCTCTATGCTCAAGGATAGGTTGATACCCTACTCATATAAATTCATACGAATAACAGCATATCATAATAAGTTTTGGAGATAGGCAAGCACAAAACTCCATCCGTTTGGCAAAGTCCATGACTATTGGTTATAATTATATTTTGATTGTGAATTTGTGATTATAATCCCAGTTAATGACTATGGGTTATGAAAATTCCATTATCTACCTGGAACTTACCTATAGAACGTGGTTAGCCTAAATGAGCAAAAATGTATGTCCAACCAATAAAATAATCTTTAGCAAACATTAAAAAAAAAAAAAAAAAAATTTGCATCCAATATTCTCAATAATCTATTTAAATAAGGTTTACCAGATGCAGACATTATGTTCCTCATTTAACCTAGACTTAACCGCTACTAGTCCTGTCTGATAAACATTTATTCCTTTGCCAAATGGATGCATGATGAAAGGTTAAGGTACAAACTTAAATCCATTGGAATTAACTATATCTAACGCCTCAAGGTTAAGAAAAACTCTCCTCCACATCTCAACACCTAACCCAATTATTAAAAGATACAAAACAAGTCTAATGCCCTACTCGTAGACGAGAATGTAAAAACTCATTATGAGCTGCTCCACACGGCATGTTGTCCTGGATCAATCCAAGAACAAAAGTTGCAGCAATAATAATAGCATGGAACTATCAAAACTAACAAATTTGGAGTTAATTCTCTCTTTGGCAGCCCACTCTACAGCCAAATTTGGACTAATGTATAATTCGGCATGTTAGGGGAAGGGGTAAAGGAGATTTCAAGCACAAGAAGCTTTAATACCTTAAATCCAGTTTCAAGAGATCCAGTCTCCAGTTTCCCACATACTGATACATGTCCTTGTGACTGTGATTTAACAATATCACATATTGGCATAAGCAGAGGCTTTGAGTAATCTCTCACAAGAGGCTGGAGAGAATCAATTGCATCCACTAGAGATGAGCCCTGAAACCTGTAAATTCAATCTTCAGCACAACAATAGCAACATATATGCTTATCTGCAATAACTTGCATTTATATATTACTGCAGATCCACCGGCAGTCAAATTAGACATGTATGATGATCAAATTATCAAGGACGTGATTTTTCAAATATGCTAAGGTTGAATTTATGTTACTGATTCAGTGAAGACATTCATTCCATCAGTTCAATGTCTTTGAGAATTTATACCCCTTCCATTAAATTCTTACTATCCAATTTCCTTTCCCAAATGTCAAAATAAAAATGAGTTAATATTTTGTGTATTTTTAGTTTTCTTATAATTCCTTGAACAGAGGCAATAAAATATGGTTAAATTGCACATGTAGGATTGGTCTAGCATCAATAATCCCCAAAATTTTGACTCTCAATGTGGTTGTGGACTTGTGGTTGGCAATGCAAATACAAGTTATAGCACATTTGAGGCATTTGAACACCAAAGAAGCTGATTATCTCATTATCAAAAATATTGATGAAAGAGAGACTAACCATGATAAAAACTGTGCGTCAGAAGGACCTGTAAACAAATTTTGGTTCTCCATGGCACTGATTGGAATCCATACTATAGAAGAATCTTTGAATTTACAGGTACGGAGAAAGGTCCCAAGTTGCTTTTTAATTGCATCAAACCGCTCTTTGGAGTATTGAACAGAATCCATTTTGTTAACTGCGACTATAATTTGATCCACACCAAAGCTCTTAATAAGCAGTGCATGCTCCCTTGTCTGTCCTCCAGAAGCATCAATGCCTGCTTCAAATGCACCCATTGAAGCATCTACTACAAGAATTGCAGCATCTGCTTGTGTTGCACCAGATATCATGTTTGGAACAAAGTCTCTATGACCCGGGGAGTCAAGAAGAACAACACGATAATTTTTAGTGTTGAAAAATGCAACCGCGACATTCATAGTGATCCCTCTTTCTCTTTCCTCAGCACTCTCATCCAATGCCCAAGCGTAAGCAAAGGACCCTTTCCCCTGTTTGAATGAAGAAAAGATCAGCTAACAATTTTCATAACCATAAAAAAACACAGGAGATAGAGAAATGCAGGAAGGTTACCAGTTGTTTAGCCTCTTTTTCATTTTTGTGCATATCTTTCTTGGATATATGTCCTAACATGTGTAGCAACCTTCCGGATAGCGTTGACTTCCCAGAATCAACATGACCAACCTACAAATTCAAATAGAAGATACAGTGTTTGAGTAGATATAAATAATGGTCAGTAAATTCAGTTACAAACATAGGTAAGTATCCTACAACTGCAAGATTTAGCTGGCTCAGTTTATCTTCCACATCGTCATGTATGCTGCCTTTCTCTGTACTCTGAGACTTGGAAGAAACTGACAAGTTTTTCATACTTTTTCTGAGACCTTGTTTGCTACTATTCTGTGAAGAAGCACTCTGTTTAATCTCATTTGGTCCAAATTTTGCAATTGGTATTGAAGACCCTCCTGCAATCAGTTCTGTTTTAGCACCAGTCATCATTTCATCTTTACCTGATGAGGCATTTGACTGTAGAATCTTGTTACTGGTGGCTGAAATAATAGAGTAACAATAAACCAGAAATTCGTCAATCTCTAATTAACTTTAAAAGGCAACAACTTAGTATTAACAATGAACTTATATGCAATTGCTCTACAGATGCTCTTTGATAATATAGTAGGTTAGTTACTATGTCTTTTAGGGGGTTATTCCACATTAGCAATGACAAGGCTTATCAAGTTCTGAAATAAAAGTACTTTCTCAAGACTAAAAACAATGATGCTCTAAAAGATTTAAAAACAGACTTTATTTTTTATAAGTCAAAAGAACTCTTTACGAAATGGGGTAAGTGGCAGATAGGAGGAGAGTACAAAAGAGATCAACGTGTGGAGTATCACCTTTGGAACCCACTCTAGACGAATGCACTCCACTTGACACCATATCATCCAGAGATGGAGTGTCAAACTTGAATGGCTCTGCATCAACATGTGTAAAGTTAGAAAATGAGGGCAAAACTTGTACCTTTAGCATGAAAGCAAAAAATAACTGTGTCAAAACAAAGGAAGAAACAGAATAATCCTATACACAAAAAGTTCTCAAGCAAATAAAGAACACATTTTTCTTTTTAATGTTACATCTTTGAGTTTGTGCAGACCTATATTAAACTTATAATGGTTTTGACAGCTAAAAGCTTTAAGTAAATCTTGAAAGTGTCCATGTATTCTTCCATGCTCGTGGAAGTTAAAATGGCCTTCTGACTTAAAAACATCACTCTTTCCTTCGAAGGTTACAGCCTTTTTTGGGTTCTGTTGCAGCAGTGATGCAAATAGAGACTTGGCCAGTTTGGATGCTTCAGAATCTCTGGATGTGCCAACTGCATGAAAATGATCTACTCTATAAAGAAGCTAGAAGTAGAGATGATTGCTATATAATTGATAGAAATAATGATATTTGTCTATAAAGATGCACTATCTGTCTATCTGTCCAAAGGGCACATAATAAAGTTTTGAAAAAATATATGTAGAAAGGAAATGAGGTGAAAACCACCAAAGCTGGATCTGAAATGCAAATGCATCAAAATGGGAACGAGGCACTGCATCGAAAATACTCTCCTCTAAACTGTGCAATCAAAATCTTAAAACATTGTAGTACCAAATCCACTTCTAATGACATTGAAGCTTAACAAAGCTCACAAATCACCCATTTACTGACCAGCATCAGAAGTACATCACAAGGTAGTTTGTAGGATATTGGAACCTTAATCTAATAAGCATGACCCATAATTGGATACGATACATACTTTAGAAACCATGGGAAATATCAAATATACACATCTTATCAGGAAATAGTATGAACAAAGGACAGCTCGAAAAATAATAAAAAATAAATAAATAAACTCTATTCATAAAAACTAGTACAGAAACAAAGTGGTCAAAAACTATGCACAAACTACTTGCAGGCTCAACATATGAGAACAGAACTTTGGTAGTTGCTAACCTTTAGTACTGCTGTCACGAGAACCTTTAACCAAGGGATTTCTTAGGACCCCACATATATCACATGCACTCATACTGTCTTCATTATCAAATGTGCAGATGGGGCAACGCCAGACCCCAAGCTTAGGGGTGTCTTGTTTCACCTTTGCTTTTGATACTACTACTGTAGAGAAACATTAACAAGTCTGTTACATTGAATAAAGTACATTGATAGGGAGTGAGCTGTAAGCAATTAATGCAACAACTATGTATTATGTATGTAAGCAGTTAATGCAACAAGTATGCATCATAACAGAACTAAAGTATCACTAAACACCAATTTTCCCACATAGATATGCACACAAAACTTCCAGATCTGCCTAGATATTCAGTAAGAACATGTTCAAGTAGTGAGGAACTCACCAGTTTCTTCTGCATAATCATGCCCATCGTCCTCATAATTGTAATAATCATCATCATCATAATTGTAATAATCATCGTCATCATAACCATAACCAGTGCCATAATTGACCTTACGAGGCATGTTGAAACCTTCTGCACAACAAAAACATTTAGGGTCATATATTATCTAAATAGCATGAAGTAGTCTCATAATTAAGCTCCGTGCAGTGACAGATACTAACTGGAACAAAGGCAATGCCATGGGCATATTTTGCATAGAGTTAAGAAGGAACTCATCTATGCAAACTACAAGTTGCTTTAGAATTGATTGTGGATTACTGACCATCTCGAATCGTAAACCATAATCATAATCCACAACTATGAGACTTACGCAACGTAGTTATATATATTCGTTCCAAAACTAACCAACGGGCATAAGCATAGGTGGATGATTATATGTAAGGGCAAATGTTTTTCAGGAATACACAAATATCCATACCATCCAAAAGAGGTTTACCAACCTGTGAAGTTAAGGGCAGCATTGCCCTCAAACTAAAGCAAACAAAGCATTCTTTAGAGAAAAAACAATACTTCATACATTCGAAATTAAATTTAGAAGATAAACGAAAAAAAAAAAACCTTTAAAAAATCGCAGAGAATGAAAGGAGACTATCGAGCGAGACGAAATCGAATGGAGAGATAAAAGCATAAAAAAAAAAAAAAAAAAAAAAACTAACCGATATCGGAGCAGCGACGGCTGTGATGAGGGGAGTGAGAGGTCCGGGCGGCAAGCGGTGAAAGATAGTGTGTAATTGGGGACTAGGGATTTAACGACAGCAGAAAACAAGGCTAGACAGGAGTTAGCTTTGGTCGGAGAAGTGAATTGTTCGGAGAGTGACGTGCTCACTAATAAGAGTTCTATAATGATACGAAAATAGTACATGTACTATTTTACCATCTTCCCCTTTTGATTTATTCCGATAACATTTCTTAAATTACCATCTTCCATTTGTGTATAAACTTTAATAACGAAATATTTGATTAACTATTTATTATTTTTAACTTGCTCTTTGTAAAATATTTTCTAATTTTTAATAATAATAACAGCAACAAGGATGATGTGCATTTTGCTTTTATATATTATCATTATAGCAATTAAATTAGTGTACAAATTTGTGTCAATTCTTTCTTTTTTTAAAAGTTACATTTTTTTAAAACTCTTTTCTTCTTTGTGGTAAGAATTAAAATATAATAATATTTACTTAATTTGATATGAGTTTTCAATTATATATATTTTTTTAAAAAATAAGTGAATGATATTATTTTTTGAATCTTTATCCTAAAAGAAGATGAATGTCATACTATAATGACCCATTTGATTTACGGAATCAATTTAGAGGGAATAGGAATATTATTCCATAGGGAATGGAATATGTAAGAAATAGAATATGAATTGTATTCTGTTGTTTGGTTCGCTGAAGGAATAGGCTTTAGAAATTGTATTCCAACGTTTGGTTAGTTAAAAAATATAAATGAAATATATGTGTAAAAGACATAAATGTCCATGTATAAAATATATTATTATTATTATTTTTTATTATTATTATTATACACTACAACTTGTATTGCACTCACACTTCGGTAAAGGCCTCAAAAATAACAATTCATTCCACAACATTTGTAGTCAAGTATAATACTTAGTCACGGTCGGTAGAGGATCCTTGTTTTAAGGAATAGATTTCAAGTAAATCAGAAGATACGGAAAGCATCGCTCTCGGAAAATCTCTTTTTAAGAGCATCCACACCAAAAGTTAATAAAGGGTTAATGTCAGATGAATAAACTTGGATGGAGATTGTAACACCCCCGATTTCCATACGAATTTAAACCTTAAACATGCAGATAAACTAACCATAAAACATACACAGCAGAAGACTAGATATGAAATATATGAAAAACGTAGAGTGTTATGCCACGCTCACTCAACAGTGAACGCACAGGCGTAAACATCTACAACATAATCCAACTATCCAAAAACAATGTCAACGACAAGAAGTCTAAAGTCTAACAAAGGCACGCAGGCCAAAACCATCATAAGGTTCAAGGGATCTATACTAACTGTCTTTAGACCGCGCCCTCGTCTACTCAGCACCTGAAAGAACACAAATATATATATATATGGGACGACGCCCAGTCAGCGAATGATGCTGGTAACCCACCAATACATGTGAAATATCATATGTAGATAGTTTATATATATATACAAAATCACTTGCGAAACGGGATATAGTATATATCAATTTCAAAGCCAAGATAGAAGTCAAATACGAGACTCTTTGCACTCACAATAAAGATAAGGGAACACATCCCAATACAACAAGAAGTAATAACGACTCACAAGAACGGCTCAAGGCATAATCTACCATCACACAGTAGATTAACACCCGACATGCATAACACAAGAGAATAAGGACACAACCATTGGTAACACATGCATTTGTGACAACACATGTCACAAATAGAGAAACACACAACAACGGCTACACAAGCCTTCGTGACATCACCCATCACGAATTGAGATGCCTTCCTTATGCCCGATTCCAACCTTATGGCTACCCCCAACCTTATGTCTAGTTCCAACCATTACCTCCAGGACCCCTGTACATCCAAGTCCAACCTTTTCCCTCATGGGACCGTCGTCCCCCACCAACAACCACCAACAAGACCACCGATTCATAGTACACGAGGGTACCGATCACACACACGGCAACACATGCCTCCCAAGAAATACGTGAACCCATCACTCAGGTCACAAACTCCATAATCGCGTCATGGCCACCACGAGGACCACTGCCGTACCTTGGTGACTAATGTTCCATACCATTAATCGTGCAATCCAGGTACAGCCACACACACCACGCTACAACAGGAATCAATCAACGGATCACAACGAAGATATGAAACCATACTCAATCAAGGAATGGATCACAGTCTAACAACAACGATGATTAACACAAGTCATCATCAACAATAGGAAAAGACAAACAACACACACGCTAGCATTTAAACACCGAACTAGCATGCTTATCAAACGGGTAAACCAAACATAGTTCCGAAGAACACACACGACTCACCATGGTTCAACGAATCACAATGTTGAACACTTAGCACGATTCAAGACATCAAAACCTACATGGAATCCTACCATATAGTTCTATACATATGAAACATCAAGAAGACGCTCAAATAGTTCCACAAAAGAACATCGGGAAGTCAAAAGACCAAATACCGAGTCAAAAGAATCACGGGGAACAAATCCCGAACAAGCCAACATTGTTCCCCGCGGGTGGAGCCACGGGTGGACCTCCACCCGTGGTTCCGCCCGCGGGAACCACTTCCCACCGGCTACGTACCCCGCGGGTGGTGCCCCGCCCGCCGTTCCGCCCGCGGGTACACACCCTGTACCACAAATAATCCCTTCAGGAATTTTCAACTCCAAGCTCAAATTCAAGTCCAAAACATGCCAAATCTCACCAAATACAACAAAATGACTTGAATCAAAGGAATAGCCAAACAATGACATACATAAACCCTAATATCAAGCTCTAGATATGCTTTTTCACAAGACAATGCATCAACACTCACATTTCATAGCAAAATCACATGTAGAATCCAATAAATCATCATATAGGTAAGCAAAATAGATTTTGTAGAGCATGAGTTACCTCTTGTAGACAAAAACCTTCACTTATTAACACTTCTCAAAGCTCCTAACAAGGTTCACCTTCCACACCCACTTCAAGAATACACCAAAAGATCATAAAGATTCTACCTTTAAGAAAAGACACCATAGAAAACACTAAAAACACAAAAGAAGCATAGATCTTACCATCCTAGATGCTCAAAGGTAGGAAATGTGGAATCTTGGAGACAAACTTTGAAGATTTTGTAGAGCTTCAACTTGGCTTGAAAGAAAAGCTATCTAACTTTTAGAGAGAAGGAGGAGCTCAATGTTTAGAAAGTGTAAGGGAAAGAATGAAGGGTGTCTCCTAGGTTAGCTTGCATTACTAACATAAGGTGAAATGTTTGTATTACCCTTACTAAAATGAAGAGGTGTAAGGGAACAAGAGAACTACTCACAAAACTTTAGGTACAACACTTGACTTTGGGTTGACTAGTCAATTACCAGTCCCTGACTATTGAATTTTCAGGAATTTAAGGAATTAAATTATCAATTGGATTAGGATTAATTACTCAATTAATCCCTTAATTGAATTTGGATTACGGGGTGTCACAGGGATATTAAAAGATGTGGGGTGGGGTTATTTGAGGGAAGAATCCTCCTGCAAATGCAAAAATAATGTCAGAAGAAAAAAAAAAAAAAAGCAACACAGGCTATGTGTGTGTAGTGCACGCGCCCGTGTGTGCGTCAGCGCACCTGACGCTTCAGTTTTTTTTTTTTTTTCAATTTCAGTTTTCTCTTTTTTTTTTTTCCTTTTTTTTTTTCCTCTCCCCTCCAACTTTCTCTTTCCTAATCATTCTTACATTATCCCCCAATTCTCCCCAACTGATACGGATGCTCTAAGATCCTTCCAAATTTCGTAGGCAACATCCAACGACAAAACGCTATTAGCAATAGTAGTAGTAACTGACCGTAGGATCCACAAAGTGACCATCGCGTTACATCTCTTCCATAGTGGATACTGGATAGAGTTCATTGTCTTTCTCCGGTGCCTTGATTGATCCATTAACAAAGTCCCATTTGTTTTTCACCACTAGGGCCATCTGCATAGCCCTAGCCCAACTGCGGTAATTGAGGCCAGAGAAGGGAAGAGAGAAGAGAATCAAGTTCGGTGTTTCACTCGAATGAAGATAATAAGGGCTATCCGGGTTTAAGTCACAGAAGATAAATCTATCGGTGTTTGAGGCAGAGGATTTGTTGAGGAAGAAGCCGGTTTTTTAAGTGCCGACGGCAGCAGAGTTTGAACAGATGCAAATTTTAGATTTAATTGAGAGGTAAAATAGGAAATATCAACTTTAGGTTATTCATGAGAACTCAGGAATAACCTAATACCTAGGGGGAGCCAGGAATCTCTATTCCCCTTGTAAGGGGAATAGGTCATTCCCAGGAACAATGTTCCTGGGAATATAAGTTTTTACCAAACAAAAGAATAAGCCTATTACTGGGAATGTTATTCTATTCCTGGCCTATTCCGTGAACCAAACGTGACATAATTATTTTAAGAACACATTGTCTTCTCTTTATTTAAATCAAACATTATTTGTATAGTACAAATTTTAATTGTCTATTTCAAATTTATATTTAATTAATTAAAATATACATTTCCTTTCAAAAAAAGAATTAAAATGTATATTTTATTACAAGTTGATCTATTATGTATGAGACACAATTTTTCTCTATTTTAAGAATTTAAATGCAAAAATTTCATTATCTAATCAATCTTATTGGAAACAAATAATTTTCTAAAATATCAATAAGAATTTGTAAGATGAATAGTTCACATATAACAACAATTGAAGTCTCAATCATATACACACAGAAAACTTATGAATTCATATGTTATAGCTTAATTGTATAACTCTTTAATTATTAGTCAACAACATCAGTAAGCATATTATAATCATGTCACTTTTAACAAAATAAAAAATAAAAAAATCACTTACTCATCAATACCGTATTAAGAAAACTTAATTAATTTAATAAAAAAAAATTGTTAGGACACTATTTTTATTATCGATTATAAATATCTACAACAATAATTATCTTTACTACTACTTTAATTACAAGTTGAAAAGACTCATTTTGATTATATTAAAAATAATCATTTTTATTTTATATTAATTAATCGCGCAATGCACGCATTATAACTAGTTTTAGGAATAGGTGTAAAAGAAGTCAATTGATTTTTTTTTTTTTCACTTTTGCTCCCACAAATATTTGGTCATTTTCACATTTTGTCCACGAATATTAATTTTTCTACATTTAGTCCCACGACTTTTAAAAATTTATCACATTTAGTCCTCTGACCTAATTTATGGTCAACGGTAACCAAATTTTTAAGTTGTAAAATGTCTTAAAATGACAACTTTGTCATTCAAGATAAGTCACTTGACTGTTATGCACTCATGTTCAATAACATATAGATACAAATTTGGTTACCAGTGATAGAAAATTAAGGTGGATGATCAAATGTGTCAATATTTTAAAAGTCGTAGGACCAAATGTGGTAAGCTTTTAAAAATTGTAGAATCAAATGTAGAAATGGTCCAATAGTCGTGAGACCGAAAGTGAAAAAAACTCTATGTCAACTATACATAAATATGTAATTAAGTCATTAAACTTTAAAAAGTATTAATTAAATCATGAACTAGAAAAAAAATCAAGCAATTACTCACACTTTGTTATAAATATTATATTTATTATAAACATTATAATTCAGTCTTGTAACGTTTGTAACAACTATGTAATTATTTACCATTATTGCATTCCTTAAATACATTGTATATATATATGGTATTGTTTTGAAATGAAGATAATAGAGATTAACGTCCCTAGATTATTTCTATTCTTTATATTTCTTTCATCTTTTCTCTACAATTCCGCTTTTCTTGACCCATCGTGTTAGAGCTAATGGGAAATCTAAATTTAACACATTATCAACACGAGCCACATCAGTGAATACACAAATGGCATTGTGTCAATCGTTTAATGTATTACTGATGCTAGTCTTTTGTTGCATGAAAAAACCATAGAAATATTGTCATGTCTCTACCAAGCGTAGCCAAATATTCTTGGAGAAACAATTGCTTATGCTTCTAGAGTTAGTTCATGTCTTCAACTGTAAGAAGATTATGAGAAGGGTAATCAATTCCTCAAATGCACGAGACATAATTAGAGGAATTGCATTGCAAAAGGTGAACCACCAAAGAGTGGTTGAGGGTTTAAAATAAATTCCATTTTTTTTTAATGTTACTGGCCCCTATTACGTTGCACAAAGAACCAATAACGCCTCCACTGAGGCTCGAACTCAAAACCTTCCAAATAAAAATTCAACCTGAGTACCATTAAACCACATAGTCTTGGTAAATAAATTCCATTTACAAATAAGGTAAAGAAGATAAAGTAAATAAATACAATATTGCTAAAACTCTAAGAATTTCGAGGGTCGTATTGAAAGCTTGTACTCAATCCCTAAGAGAAGTCCCAAGCAAAAGTAGTATGCCGTAGTCGCTGCTGTCATCTATTTGCTATGACATGCACAGGTTGGATCGAAAAAGGCATATATTTTTGTGCGGGCAATCCAATTAGTCGCGATGATTCGCGTTGCTGACCACGACATCACTGCCATAGACGGAAAGATGCGTCCCATTGCTGGAGATTGTCGTTTGGCTGCTCTCTTAGCCGACAGGAGACGTAGTAGTTGGCAGGGTTGTCTAAGCCCTACAAATTTTAATTCTGGCTCACTCCACTAATTTGTAGTAGTGGCAAGACCATATCGAATCGCAAGAGAACTAATGAATTTCGTTTCTTAAATTAAAAGGACTCAAAGTAGGAAAATTTAGGGTGTTTGAGAAGAATAAATAAAATAAACAATAATTAATAACGAGTTTAAGGATGCTAAATTCCGATTCAAGAAAAAATGAATGTTAAAGATGTGTCTTAGATCATTGGTTCTTACAAATAAAGCTTAAACTCAAGTACTTAGCCAAAAACTAATTAGGATAGCCATAACTAGCATTTGATCCCCTAAATTAATTGATTCAAATTAAGCATTCAAACCAACAATTGTTATTGAATAAACTGAGGACGATAGCATTCCATATTCACCCAACAACATCATTACACTTAATGGAAAACAACTAAGCAAAAATTACAAATCGAGATAGCTACAACTTGCAACTTAGTCTTCCTAACCTTTATGTATTAATTACAACAATATAATTAATACAAGTCACTGGGTCTACTCATTTATGACAATTACGGATCATAAACTCATAAGATAGCAATAGGAAAACAATAACAAAGTAAGTTGTCAATTTAATTTATTATTAATATTCTTGAAAAATTAACTCTAAAAGCATAAGAAGTACATGAATCAAACAAGTTAATTGAAATAGACCCTCCTTAAATTCATAACTCAAACTTCAATTCCTTGAATCAGATTAAGAAAATTTAGCTAGACATAGAGCAAACTATTCTAAAATATTAAGAATTTGAAAGGAACAATATGCCAAAATACATCAGAATAGCTCTCCTTTTATAGGGTTCCAAATCAATAATCTTTCCTAAAATTACTGCTCTTACCACATCTTTCTCCATCAACTTCATCTTCAAAAAGCTTGTTTAATTTCCTCCAAAAATCTTCCGCGAATGAATCGCTCGAAGTCGCCGTTCAAAACCTTCTCCATCTCACGTCTGTTCTGTTGTTCATGGGTAGCCCAAAGAAAAGGAAACATAATATTGAAATACTCAAGAATGTAATTTAGGCTTTGTTAACTAAATATCAAGTGGGACCAACCAAACTTATTTTTATAAGTTATAATACTCTGTAACTAATAAAGCTTAATTAGACTTAAATTTATTAACTAAGTTCTCAAATCCTAATATAACAAAATACACTAAATTGATAAAATATAAAATATAAATAGTAAAATTAACCTATAAAAACTTATTTAAATCAAGGTATAAAATATGCTCATCATAATTTCCCCACACTAAACTATGCTTGCCCTCAAGCATATTCTCATCATTCTAACATAAATTTCTCCAACTCCTTTCAAAGCTATCTAGAAATATCTCAAAAATTATTATATATTTAAGGGCTAGAAGTGAAACACACTCAAGAGAACAAGCATGGTTTAGTGATAACACTTGGAAATAAATAAAATAAGATAACTCACTAGTTTTATTAAAAGTCAATGAACAAGACTTAACACCCTCACAAGGATTCAAATTTCACTCATTGCACTCATAGTGTTTAAGGTGTAGTATGTGAAACTCTCCAATCAACACATAGCAAGTAATCCCATAAGCTCCACCACTAACAAACATGAGTGATAAGTGTCAAAGACACACACTTTTTAGGTCCATTTAGGGTGTGTTTTAAGCTAAAAACAATCCTTTGTGTAACCATTTTATGCCAATTAGCTATGTTTTGCACTTTTATTGTAAATTACCACCACACTTTGTATTTTATATGTTTTTAGGTAAGTTTCGGGCTAAGACGAGGCAAAGTGGCACAACCCGAAAGAAAGCGGGACAAGAAGACAAGCCGAGACCTAGCAACGAAGGCCACAACGCGCGTTGCAGCACGCGTTGTGGATAGGCAAGCTGACAGGGCAAATTTCCAGAAAGTTCAACGCACGCCACAACGTGCGTTGTGACGTGCGTTGGGCAATTAAATTCCCGAACAATGTGCGTTGTTCGGGGCGTTGCGAGTCGCGTGGAAGAAGCTGTGGAAGGGATTGAAAGGGGAGGCTATTTAATAGGTTTTAGATTAGATTTGTCAAATCAGAGATGTAAATATAAATCAAATATCCAAATACATAATGCACCGGGGCATACCCCTGAATACACAAAACAACCAAATAAAACAAGTCCAATCATCAGCTAATACCAATCAAACTAAAGCAAAATTAATAAAAATAAAGCTTAAGCCTAACTAGTGGCCAACTCATGAGCTTCATACACGCCACACACTGGTATCTACATCAAAACATGAAATCAAATGTCAATGCTACAAGAGAAACTCGAACCCTGGCTGGAGATGTAAATATAAATCAAATATCCAAATACATAATGCACCGGGGCATACCCCTGAATACACAAAACAACCAAATAAAACAAGTCCAATCATCAGCTAATACCAATCAAACTAAAGCAAAATTAATAAAAATAAAGCTTAAGCCTAACTAGTGGCCAACTCATGAGTTTCATACACGCCACGCACTGGTATCTACATCAAAACATGAAATCAAATGTCAATGCTACAAGAGAAACTCAAACCCTGGCTGGAGGTCCCACGCCCGCTTCATGAGCTTCATACACGCCCGCTTTACCACTGCACAAGATTTACCTTTGTTGTTTATGGCTCTCAAAGTAAATAAAAAATGCATGTGCTGCTTCAAAAGCGTCTACTTAAGGGAATGTGAACCAATAATAGTTCATGCCATTTGTGAGAGTCGAACCTACACCATCAAGCACCCAATCGACCCCACAAACCATCCAACCACGGAGTCCTCTTGTTAAAAGGAGGATTGGATGATTTTGGAGACGTTTGAACATTCTTAGATTTTACTCTTGAAACTTTTACATTTTAGAGAGAGAGATGAACAATTTGTAGAGAGATTCAAGCTTAGATTTCTTGGGAGATTCATTGAGGGGGAGATTGACAAACTCCATTTCAAGAGATCTTGCAAGAATTCTTTTTCATTTCTTAATCTACTTGTTGGTATTATCTCTACTCTTGTTTTCATTTCTATTTGCTTGTTAGGGTTTAGATTGATGCATGCTTTTATGATTCCTATGGCTATTGTAGGCTAGCTAATCAGGACGTTTTTTGCTTACGGTTCTCATTTATGAAGCGTCGTCAAAAGATTTGAATGCATGGGTCGTGTATGGGAGTGAGAACCACCCCGAGTGTCGTACTCTAAGGAGTGATAAATTGGAAGCGTTGAGTGAGTGATATGGTGAGAATTTTTGAGCTTATAGATGCTTTAATCAAGAAGTGGCATTAAACAAGTTGAAACGGGTGAAGATACCGGATAAAAGAAATTAACACAAATGAAAAAAAAAAAGACAGGCTCGGATTGTGTGTCGATAGTATTGTGTAGCTAGTTACGCCAAGGGTTAAGTGTTGGATCGATGCTGTGACATTGGTCAAGAGAGATGGGTACTAGTGCGTTGCCATTTCAGTCTATACGCCTCACATAGGTAGATATGACACCCAGGTGCTCATTTCTTCTACGAGGCAAATTGGCAAACACCTCGCCTACACATCTTTTCGGGCCCAATCCTCTCGGATCTAGAACGGAAAATGCAATGGGAAGGAGGCTAGGATTATGTCTCAATCTCTTGACAACATAAACCTTACTAAACCTACAAGTGTGTGGTGCACTCACACACAAGAGTCATTATAAGCATTCCTCTTACAACAAGACATGGAAGCCAACAACAATATCACAAATCAAATCAAGCTAAGTAATCACAAATACAATCTACACAACAATCCTCGCCCCTAGATTCCAGCCAAACATTGTGAAGAGCAAGATCAAGCAATTTAGAAGTAGATGAAACACAAGATAAGCAATGAAGAGTAAAGATTAGATTTCACCCAAATCCAAGCAAGATCTCTTCATTGGTGAGTATGAAATGAAGATCCAAGATGCAAGTCCCTTGAATACTTCCAATCTCCTTACAAATCTAATGGATTTTTGGCTAAAACCTAGAAAGAGAAAATAAAAATAAACTACCCTAGATTTAGAACTTCCTTCTAAAAACTTCTCTCTAAAAATTGTTGTTCCCCCTCTCTAAATCAGATTTTTGACTTTAAATAACAAACATTTTTCGGCTTCCCATTTACGCACGCCGTCACGCCGGCGTAAATGGGGAATAATTCTTCTCTGCTTCAGCTTCCGTCCGGCTCTTTAATTTCGGATTTACACTATCCTTCACGCCATAATGCCTTGTGTAAATAGAGAATAATTCCAGCTTTCCTCCTTAGCTCTTTTCTGCTAGTCTCACGCCGTGAGGCAGGGCGTAAATGGAAAATAATTCACTTTTTCTCCTTCTCTCGGGCGTGACTTGTGATCCTCGTGCGTGCTCTTTTCCCGACTTTGCTCCTTTCGACCCCTTTTACCACTTTTTTAATCTAAAAATACCTAAAAACACGTAAAATACAAGTAGGAAGGTATTTTCGTACTAGACCGTGCTTTTGAGACATTTCACTATAAAAAGCAAGACTTTCCGACTAAAATGAGCACAAAACTCCTATAAAAGGCTCCTAAAAACTAGCATATTTTGAGACTTATCACTAGCTTAGCTAGGGTTTGGATTGTGAAGTGTGTGATGATTATGCTTTTGTGACTTAGTTTTTAAATTAGGGATTGATTGATTGCAATGCTTTTATGTCTTGTTGTTGGGGACTGATTTGTTTGTACCTAAGGAACTTGATCACCTCCTATGGTGTTTGAGGGATTGACCTATGCTAGGTCAATCCAAGCTCCCATCCTTGGCATTTCCTAGCTCAAGGAACCCTACGGGGCTTGGTTAGGAAGGAGTTGTAGGCAAGATGTTTGTGGAAAGGTCTAGGTGAGATCTAAACAAGTCCTAGTAGTCTAAGTTACGAAAGGAGACAAGCTACTCCCTAGACTTAGCATTTGCATCCTCTTTCCCTATGTCTAATGATTCTATAAGCATCCTAATCCACACTAAGAAATTCAACCCTATCTACCTTTCTTTTGATTATTACTTGTTTGTTTTCGTTTTTACTTATTCTCTACGACATTTATGATTTGTGTGCGCGTGACATGCAACCAAACGATACCGTCGTCTTTACTTTCCAAAATTAGCAACTTAGGGGTAACTCCGAGTGGCCATCCCTTGAGAACGACATAACTCGGGATTCATCCCAACACAATCAATTCATACGCTCTTGAGAAAGAAGTGGTTATCAAAATGGTGCCGTTGCCGGGGATGACATTAGGTTTTAGCCATTTGTTGCTAATTAGGAATTTGACTTTGTTTATTGTTTAAATGTTTGTTGTTTTTTGTTTTAATTGTTGATGCGTAGTATATTTGCAAACAAATAATTCTCGGAGTACGAGTTATCGATCCACAGGGAAGTTGTTGTATCAAGCACTAGTTACTAACTTATTCATTAGAGCTAATCCTAACAATTACTTAGATGATTGATTGACATAAAATAAATAAAATAAAACAGATGTTCAGGATTTTGAAAACAATAAGAGAGAAGATGAGATTCAAGTATTTAATCACCTAGTGCCAATTAACGTTTGTAATATTTAGTTTGGAATTAAGACTTGTATGGGAATGCAAGGTGGAATCGAATTACTCCCGTAATCTCTATTTCTAGTGAATTTCCACTCCCGTGGCTTAAACACCCAATAAGATCGAAGATCAGCATTCAATTATTCCTAATTACTACCATCTCCCGATGCGCAACAATCTAGAATAAACTTCCCCTAATAAGTTCCCATTTCCCAAGGTCCAACCATTAGGTGCAATCGTGTGTACCCTAATTTATGCCCCAACTCCCATTGGTGACACAAACATGGGTATGAAGCTAGTAACTATGGCCATTAATTACAAGCATCAAACAATATTATCACGATTGCAACACAAGTATTAAATCCAAATAATAATATATTAAAGAAACTGAGAGCTCAGGCACATAGGTTCATAAACACTTTTACCCAAGAATCTCTAAAGAATTTAGCCAAGCATGACTAAATTATACATAGCAAATATAAATAAAGAATTACAAATCATCAAAAGAGTACAAGAATTAACCAGACGATTTTTTCAAATCTCCCTAGTCTTCTTCTTGCTTTCCAAGACAACTTGTGGCTCTTGATTTCTCTCCTTCTTGTCTCCAAGAATCTCTGGATTCTAAACTATGAATTGTAAATTATCTATTCTAATTATTTACTCTAAACTAAACTACTTTTTAGGGCTGAGGAATGTGGGATTTTATAGTTGATACAAAGCAGGGCGGAATTGGAATTTTCCTAATTAAATTAGGAAATTGCCGCTAATGATATTTAGAAAATTGGAAAGTGGGAATTGAAGTTTTGAATTTGGAAGCTTTGAAGTTGTTGAAACCAGCTCCCTTTAATTGATTTGGTAATTCAGCGCAGCATGCAATATTGGAATTCAGCGCCTTTTAAATTTTGTCATCAGCGTCGCCGGCTCGACGCGTCGAGACTTCCTGGTCTCGATCGGAATGTGTTCTGGAAATTTTGGACGCGTCGAGACTTTGGTTCGACGCGTCGAATGTACTGTGTAGGCGTCATTCGGTCCACTTTTGACTCCAATTTTGTCTTAAAACTTCCCTTACTCATAACTTTGACTTACAATGGTTCAAAAAACACTAACAAACACTGTAAAACATTCAAAATAAGTGTGAACCATAATTAAATGATAATAGCAAAGAAAACATGTATTAAATAAGCAAAATTAAAGAACTTAATTACCGAGATGATTCAAAATAACTATAAAAACAAGTACAGATGCGATAACATCAATTGCTTTCATTTTATTGTGTTTGTTCTAACCCTCATCAACTACTTTTAGTTGTGAGGAGGAATCTTGTTGACTTGTTTTTCTAGGATTGAATACAAACGAGATCAAAAGGGAACATATGACTTTTCGCCTTTGAACCCGAAATCAATAAGGCAATCCGAAGGAGGACAACACGAGAACCAATTCTATTGAACGATATGGCTTCTTCAAGTGGCCGTAATCAAACTCAAGGAACGACGCAAGGAAGAGAATCTACTATGCATACACCACCATTAAACCATCAAGAGGGAAATGCACAAGGAGGAACGCCTATTCATGCAAATCAACCACATCTAGGGCAAGAAGCAAATGCGGGGCAAGACCCATTGGAACATGTTGGGAATGATGATTATTATGAAGTACCTCAAGAGGGAAGAGAAAGATAAATTGCGGACTATATGACGCCCAAATTCTCAATGCATAACTTGATTTGTGTCCCACCTCTTGAGAATATCAACTTTCAAATCCATCCCGCGGTCCTAAGTCTAGTCCAAAATAGCCCTTTTGGAGGGACAATTTCGGAAGATCCCCACACCCATATCACACGTTTTATTTGAGCCTGTGGCATGTTTCAACAAGGAGGAGTACCCGATGAAATAGTAAGACTAAAACTGTTTCCATTTTCTGTTTTGGGTGAAACATTAAGATGGTTGGACTCATAAGATAATGATCATTTTAGATCATGGGCTCAATTGCATAAAGAGTTCATGAACGAATTCTTCCCATTGACGAAAACCATGAAGATTGCAAGCAAGTGCAAGAATTCAAACAAAGCTCGTTGGAGAGTCTAGGGGAGGCTTGGCGAAGGTTTAAATCATTGAGAAGACAATGTCCACCGGATTTGCTACACCCATGGGATGTAATTAGCTCATTCTATGGAGGCCTAACAAACGAAGGAAAAATGTTATTGGATTCATCTTCAAGCGGAGTTTTCGCATCATCCTCACCGGCGGATGTCAAGGCTTTGATAGAAACGATTTCATCAAATACATCCTTTTGGTACAACAAGAGGGATGCAAGGCCGGTGATGTATGAAGTGAAGGAAAGTGTGGCCCATGAGGCAAAAGTCGAAGCAATGACTCAAGAAATCAAGAAGTTGCAAGCGGTTGTTGAGAAATTGGAGGCAAAATCCCAACCTTGCATGGCCTTAGCGTTGTATTGCAACGTATGCAGAGGGCCTCATGACACCAACACTTGCAAATCTACAATTCAAATTGAGGAGGTAGAGGTGGCAAACTATCAACCACCGCAAAAACCGAATGGGTGGGGAAATGAGAACGCAAATTGGAAACTAGGAAGTGGTTGGCAAAATCAAGGATATCAAGGGCGACGTCAAGGAAAGAATGTCTATGGCACAGGAGCGGAGAGAAGAGTTACATTTGGCTCTAACTACAATCAAGGGCAATCTAACACTCTCTACCGACCCCCGGGAAACTCTCAATGTGAAATGGTGATGCAAAAGTGTGAGGTAAAGGATGTAGAAGAAAGGTTAACCAAAGTCATCAATGATCTGAAAAGAGACCAAGGATTTTTTAGGCAAGAAATTAGGCAAGAGATAGCCTCGATGAAACAAGAGTACACACTCTTTCAATAAAGAACATTGAAACTCAAATGTCTCAAATGTTCCGATTAATGTCCGAAAAACCATGGGGGACACTACCAAGTAATACCGAGAACAACCCCAAGGAGAGAGTGAAGCCATGCGTGAATAGGAGGCCGAACCAGTGAAGGATATTTAAGGCCAAAAATTAGATTTTAGAGAGAGTTCCAATAAGATTTTAGAGAGAGTTTCTAGGGTTAGAGTAGGTTTCTAGAGAGAGGAATTAGATCTACAATAGAGAACATCTTATTTTACTAGATTTTGCAAGAAGAATTGAGGATTCAAAGCGATTGGCGAACGGATCTTCATCCTCTAGTTGTACTTGGCGGATCTAAACAACAATTTGGGTAAAATCTATCTTTGTTCTTCATTGATCATATCTCTTTTTACCCCTTTGTTTGATTTAGATCTTCATTATGCTTGGCTAAAAATCTAGTGGCTAAGATTGTTGTGTAGATTCTTATTGTGATGATGAATTGATTTGAGCATATTGTGGTATTTGATTGATTGTTGATTATGAATGTCTTGTTGTAGAGGATGATCTTTATAGCATCCTTGGAGTGGGGCCCTACTCCATGGATGATGATGGAATCCTAGATCTAGGCAAGAGATTGCTAGATCTAGGTAGCCTCTTATCCTTTTCATTTCCCATCTTCGATCCGAGAGGGCAAGATCCGGAAAGAAGTGAAGGAAAAGTTGTTCTTCTTTCAGCTTTGGGTTCTTTTAAGTTAAGGCACCGGGTAAGGGTGCGGGCTTCTAAGTTTCCTCCCGTTATCGTGTTGTTTCTGTAGAAGTCAAGGATGGCACCATCGAGACGTCGTGCAAGGTCTTCAGAAGCGGCCACCAACGAACAGCTAACTCAAAGCCTTTATCAACTGACGTAGATCACCCAAACGCTGAGCAACGCCCTCCTCAACAACAACAGCCACCCTCCTTAGAATGAGAATCAGGACGTAGTACGCCATGTTTCGAGTCTCCGTCCCACAGTCTTCGCCGGGGAAGAAGATCTCGCGGTGCTGGAAGAGTGGATCTGAATGTTCGACAAGATCTTCGAAGCAGTGGTTTGCCCGGAGAATCACCAAATGGAGTTGGCTACGTTCTACCTTAGGCAAGAAGCGGACTTGTGGTGGATGCTTGAAAGACCAGCTTGTAGACAAGATCCGGAGTTCAGTTGGGAAAGCTTGAAGGATAAGTTACGCGAGCGGTTCTATCCTACTCATGTCAAGGCGGCAAAGTACGAAGAGTTTCTCCACCTTAAGCAAGAACCCTTGTCGGTGATGGAGTACCACAAGAAGTTTTTTGGAGTTAGCCCGTTTTGCCTCAATTTTGGTACCTACCGAGGAGAGTAAAGTTGAGACGTTTGTGGTCGGACTCAACTTCGAGGCTAGAAAAGCCTTGACTGTACCAGTCCTTTAGGTGTTTTGCTCAGTGTTCATTTAGTTCAACCATTATTGTTGAATAAATTATTATGGATAAAGAAATTCCTAATTTAAGGAATTTAGATGTAGTAAAAATTTAAAAATTTTAATTATAATATAAGCCAAAGATATTGGACGATTGGTAAATATGATGTAACCCAAAGATCAAAATGCTAAAGAAAGTATTTGGTTATTCAACAGTTTCAAGCAACAATTTGACCCAAACCACTGAAAATACAAACATTGCAATTTACAATATTTTCACTTAGCATTTTTGAGAATGATTTTCCCAAAACACCTCTATATTTAAAATAAATAAAAAAATTACTATAGAGTCATTTTGACTCCTTGAATAACAAGAGCCAGTTTCGCTAGCTCACTACTTGCCCATCAACGGATGAGCAAGTTTAATTTTTAAATTGGAGCCTTAAGGCTCCCATGCCACTTTTCCCACCGATGTGGAAAAAGTGACAAAACTAAGGGGAGCCAAACTTTCGGCTCCTCATATGTTTTATTTTAAAATTTTTTTAAATTTTATTTCTTTTATTAAATTATTATTTTTATTTCTTTAAAATAATAATAATAATAATAATAATAATAATAATAATAATAATAATATATTATTATTATTATTATTATTATTATTATTATTATTATTATTATTATTATTATTATTATTATTATTATTATTATTATTATTATTATTATTATTATTATTATTATTATTATTATTATTATTATTATTATTATTATTATTATGTATACTGTTGGTCCCGAAAGGGTGGCGAGAAGTCTAGAGGGGGGGTGAATAGACTTCTCTAACTTTTCAAACTTTCTTCGAAAACACACAAGGCAAATAACACTTTGGTAATTTCAACTCTAAGTAACAAGTATCAACAAGATAAACAACTTAGAGTGTGCAGCGGAATAAGTAGCGGTAAAGTGTTATGCTTAATAGTGCGGTGCTCAAGGAGAGATTCTAAACATGCAACACGTTAGAAACACTTGATATGGTTCAAAGATGATGTACGTAAAGTTTGGCTTGCATGCATACGTGGGAACTATCAAACCCAGACAGATAAAGATATGCGATAAATCGTAATCGGGTTAGTTTGCAGTTAGAATAAGCATGCATGAAATGTATGAGCAGTAAGTAAATAGAGAGAGAGATTTATAGTGGTTCAGAGGTGGTGTAATCCTCCTAGTCCACTCTTCTCCTTTCACTTCAAGGAAGAAATTCACTATTCTTCGATCACCCAGATACAATAGTGAATAAGTGTCCACCGACACTTCTGCGAGTGCTTCGCACAAAGCTACACTCCTCCAAGGTTTTTCGCAAGCTCCTCTTGTTACTCCGCCTTCCCGAGTACTTCGCACCAAGCTGTACTCCTATACCACGAGAACTACGCACAAAGCTACGTCCTCACAGGGTTTTCACAAGCTCCTCTTGTTACTCCGCCCTTTACACCGAGTGCTACGCACAAAGCTACACTCAACCAGGGTTTTTCACTCTTTCTAGTTACTCCGCCCTCTTTCTACACTCAGTAGAGAAATCTACAAAGAGATAAAATTTTTCTCTCACTCAGACTTGAATTTAATCGTGTATAGCTCAATATATCACTTGATGATTGATTGGATTTTCTTCGTATTCAACTGTTGTTCAAGTGCTTATTCGAGTGTTTGTCTTCAAGTCTGCTTGGGCAATTTATAGCCAATGAAAGCTATTTGCCCGTTGATCAACTTTCGATCTCGATCGTCCATTTTGAATTGTAGTTGATCAAAAGATATTGTCAACTTGATCTGAAATATTAGGTAGATGTCATTTCTCCTTTTGTCAGATGATTTGAATAATTTGCCCGTTGCCGTGTCTTGAATTTTGTAGCCTCCAAAATTTGAATAAGTTCGGCGCGGCAAGCTTGATATTTCTTTGTCCTTCATAAATGCTCTGACATGTCAAGTTGATCATGTGACACCCCAAAAATCCACACTCCAATCCATGAATTAATTGAGTGATTAATTCTATTTCTTTGAGGAATTGATTCCTAAAATCCTGATTTTTGATACTCAAGGACTAGTATTTGACTAGTCAATCTTTAAGTGGTGTTGTACCTTGTGCTTTGAGAGGAGTTCCCTTGTTCCTTACACTTTCTAAGAGTTAGTAAGGATATCCTTGTCTTTTCACCAAGAGTTAGTTTTGTAACCTAAACCTAGAAGACTTCTTCATTTTTCATCCCTTACAATTCCTAGAAAATATCTCTACCTTCTCTCTAGAAAAGAAGAGTAGCTTGTTCTTCAAGCCAAGTGAGACCTTTGTCAAGATTCCAAGTTTTGCTTCCAAGATTCAATCTTTCCTCTATTTGGGCATCTAGAAGGGTAAGATCTAAGCTTGTCTAGTCTTTTTGGTTCCATCTTAGTTGTCTTTTTCTTAAAGGTAGGATCTTTATGATCTTTTGGTTTGATCTTGAAGTGGGTTTGGCTAGTGAGCTTAGTGGAGAGCTTGTTGTGGTGTAAGAAGAGTCTTTTGGTCTTCAAGAGGTAACCCATGCTCTACAAAACCTATTTTGCTTACCTATATATGATTTCTTGGCTTCTATTTGTGTTTTGCTATGAAATGTGAGAGTTTATGCATTTATCTTGTGATATTGCATATCTAGAGCTTGTGTTTAGGGTTCCTTTGTGCCATTGCTTGGCATTTTCCTTGGTTCAAGTCATTTTGTTGTGTTTGGTGAGATTTGGTGTGTTTTGGACTTGAATTTGTGTTTGGAGGAGAAAATCCCCGAAGGGATTTGTTGTGGTACAGGGACGTACCCGCGGGCGGAACGGCGGGCGGGGCACCACCCGCGGGGGAACGTGTCGCCCTGTGGGTAGTGTACCCGCGGGCGGGACCACGGGTGGGGCACTACCCGTGGGTCCACCCGCGGGGAACACGGTGGAGTTGGTTCGGGATTTGTTCCCCGTGATTCGTTTGTCTCGGTGTTTGATCTTTTGACTTCCCGTTGTTCTTTGTGGAACTATTTGAGCGTCTTCTTGATGTTTCGTAGGTCTAGAGCTTTATGGTAGGTATCCATGTAGGATCTTTGGTGTCTTGATTCGTGCTAAGTGTTCAACTTTGTGTTTCGTTGAACCAAGAAGTGTCTTGTGTGTTCCTCGGAACTATCTTGAGTTTCCCCGTTGTTAAGCATGCTAGTTCGTTGTCTTAATACTAGCGTGTGTGTTGTTCGTACCTTCCGTTTGGTTGATGATAACTTGTGTTATTCATCGTTGTTGTTGTTGGGTTGTGACCCGTCCCTTGATCGAGTGTGTTTCATACCTTCTTTGCAATCCGTTGATTGTTTCGTGTGAGTGGTGGTGCGTGTGTGGCTCTACTTGGATTGCACGATTAGTGGTATGGGACGCTAGTCATCAAGGTATTGCAGCGGTCCTCGTGGTGGCCGCGACGTGATTATGGAGTTGTGGCTGAGTCCACGTGATTGGGGGATAACATTGTGTTATCCGGGCATGTGTTGCCGTGATTGGTGGGTTTCCGTTGGTGGTTATAGGTGGGGGACGACGGTCCCGGCGGAATAAGGTTGGACTTGGCTGTACAGGGGATTTCTGGAGGTAATGGTTGGCTTTGAAGGTACAAGGTTGGGGGTAGCCATAAGGTTGGGACATGGCATAAGGAAGGCATATCAACTCGTGATGGGTGATGTCACGAGGGCTTGTGTAGCCGTTGTGGTGAGTTCTCTTCTCTCGTGACGTGTGTAGTCACGGAGGCTTGTGGTGTTTTGGCATGTGTTGCCGTTGGGTGAGTATTTATCCTTGTGTGTGGTTAACCTTTGTGGTTGGGATGTGTTCCCGGTGTTATCCTTGTGAGTGGTGAGTCTTGTGTCGTCTTCTGATCTTGGCTTTTGACTTATATATATGTATTCCGTTTCGAAAATGGTTTTTATATCTTATATCTACCTATTTATGATACTTAACGGTATTGGTGGGTTACCAGCATCTTTCGCTGACCAGGCGTCGCCCCGATGTTTATCTTTGTATCTTTCAGGTGTTGAGTAGTCGAGCGCGATGTCTAGAGCCGGTAGCTTAGTGCCTGTACCTTTAGATTGTGTTTTTATGGCCTGCGAGCCAATGGTTTTAGACTGTTTGTAGTTTGATGATTTGGGATAGTGATACACTTGCAGATTGTTCGCCTTAACGTTTACCGGGTGTGGTAGACGTGGCATAACACCCCTGTTTTGGATTTCTTTTATCTAGTTTCCGTTTTCTTCCGCTGTGCTAGTGTTTGTGTTAATCTGCATGTGTTAAGACTTGTTTTTAGGTCTTGTTGTTTTGGGGGTGTTACAGATCAAATAATTTATCTGCTGATTCTTGCTTGAGTATAAAACAATTTTTCCGCGAATCAGCCTTCTTCGAGCGTCTCCGGTTCCACCGTAAAAACTTGATGTTCAGATGAAAATATATCAGATATTTTCTCCTTCATGATCCTTGTAAAATGATATACTGGAACCTCTCTGTAAAAACTTCATGGTTGTTCATGGTGAGATGCTCTGTTTCGATTTTAAGCTTGGTCCACCATACTTGGTGTGTTTCTCCATCTGGTGCATGGTTCTTGTGAGACTTGTACATTCACTTTGGTTTGTCTCCAATTTACCATTTTACCATTTAGCTAGCTAGTCTCCAATATATATATATATAGAGTAAATACCACCTATGGTCCCTCGAGTTTGGTGGCATCGCCATCAATGGTCCCTAACTTCCGTAATTGTCATCCGTCATCCTCCGAGTTGTCAAAAGTTACCTTCTAGCGTCCTTCCGTTACTTCCTCCCGTCTCAGCCATCAAAATGGAGGGTAATATTGTCATTTGACTTATACAAAAAGAGTTAATACCAGCCAAGGTCCCCCGAGTTTGGTGGTTTGGCCATCTTTAGTCCCAAGTTTCCATATTCCATTATTTTCCTTCTTTCATATTCTCTTCTTCAAATGTATTATTATTACTATTATTTAAAGTTATTATTAAATTCTTATTATTATTACTATTATTTAAAGTTATTATTAAATTATTATTATTATTGTTATATTATTAGCATTAAATTATTATTATTATTATAATATTCATATTTATATTATTATTATTATTATTATTGTTATTGTTATTGTTATTATTAAATTATTATTATTATTATTATTATTATTATTATTATTATTATTATTATTATTATTATTATTATTGGTGGTTTGGCCATCTTTAGTCCCAAACTTGGCCAAACAATATTAAAGAAAGTTGGTGGTTTCTCAAATTCCAACTCGAACTCCCTCTTCTCCTATACAATATTAAAGAAAATTTACAAATGTATAGGGGTCGTTTACTTCATTTATCTGTTTTTCCATTTTCAGTTTTTCATTTCTCCATTTCTCCAGTTTTCTTTCTCCATTTTTCCAGTTTTTCTTCTCCATTTTTTCAGTTTTCCATTTTTCCATTCCTCCATATTTTTATTTCTCTAATTTTCTGATTTTATTAAATACACTCATCCTTTATAGCATTTGCACATTTTTAAAACAACAACAACAACAACAATAATAATAATTTAATAATAATAATAATAATAACAATAAATAATAGTAATAATAATAAGAATTTAATAACAATAACAATAACAATAAAAATAATAATATGAATATAATAATAATAATAATAATAATAATAATAATAATAATAATAATAATAATAATAATAATAGCATTTGTACATTTCTATAACAACAAAAACAACAACAACAACAACAATAACAATAATAATAATAATAGTAATAATAATTTTAAAAAATAATAATAACAATAAATAATAATAATAATAATAATAATAATAATTTAATAATAACAATAACAATAACAATAACAATAATAATATGAATATGAATATTATAATAATAATAATAATAATAATAATTTAATGCTAATAATATAACAATAACAATAATAATAATAATAATAATAATAATTTAATAATAATAATAATAACTTTAAATAATAGTAATAATAATAAGAATTTAATAATAATTATAAATAATAGTAATAATAATACATTTGAAGAAGAGAATATGAAAGAAGGAAAATAATGGAATATGGAAACTTGGGACTAAAGATGGCCAAACCACCAAACTCGAGGGACCTTGGCTGGTATTAACTCTTTTCGTATAAGTCAAATGACAATATTACCCTCCATTTTGACGGCTGAGACGGGAGGAAGTAACGGAAGGACGCTAGAAGGTAACTTTTGACAACTCGGAGGATGACGGATGGTAATTACGGAAGTTAGGGACCATTGATGGCGATGCCACCAAACTCGAGGGACCATAGGTGGTATTTACTATATATATATATATATATATATATATATATATATATATATATATATATATATATATATATATATATATATATATATATATATATATATATAAGGGAAGGGATCAGGTGCATTTGTGGCTTCCCATACGGTTGTGCGGTTGATTAATGTGCGTGAGTTTTATACTTAATGTGCGTGAGTCTTGTGCTTAATGTGCCTGAGATTTGTACTTAATATGCGTGAGTGTGTAATGTTAATGTGCGTGGGTTTTGTACTTAATGTGCCTGAGTATTGTGCTTAATGTGCGAGAGGTTTGTGCTTAATGGCGTGACTTTTAACACAATCGCACAGGAAGCTATAAACAAAATAAATTCATACCACAAATTCACACACATTAAACACAAAAGTCAGACGAAGACGAAGACGTATATGATGAAGAACAGAGAGAGGGGAAGAGAGGATTAAGGGAATAGGAAGAGAAGACGAAGACGAAGACGTAGACGAAGACGTATATGAAGAAGAACAGAGAGAGAGGAAGAGAGAATTAAGGGAAAAGAGAGGATTAAGGGAAAAGAGAGGAAGAGAAGACGAATACGAAGACGAAGACGTATATATGTACATGAGCAACAGGAGCACATTAACATTACGCACTCACGCACATTAAGTACAAATCGCAGACATATTAAACACAAGACTCAGGCACATTAAGTACAAAACTCACGCAAATTAACATTACACACTCACGCACATTAAGTACAAAGCTCAGGCACATTAAACACAAGACTGACGCACATTAAGTACAAAGCTCACGCACATTAATCAACCGCACAACCGCACGGGAAGCACCGAACCGCACTGGAACATTTCACTATATATATATATATATATATATATATATATATATATATATATATATATATATATATATAGCAAATTACACTTTTGGTCCTATGACTATATGGGGCGTGTTAATTTCAGCCCGTGACTTTTAAAACTAACAATTTAGTCCTTAACTATGTTTTTTTAACAGATTTGGTCCTTCCGGCCAAATCACCGGTGGAAATTGACCGGAAAATTTTAAACATTTTAAATTTTTTTTATTTATGAGGGTAAAATGGTCACTTCATCCTCATTTCTTCTTCTTCCTTGCTGCGCCTGCTTTTATTCCACAGACCTTTCAAAAATACGAACTAAGTGGTCTCAATGCAGTTAGGAAATAATGCACAAAAAGGAAACAACCATAGAAATAGCCCATGACTGTAAAAAAGCACACGACGTCCCACTTACCACGGTGAGCCCACCTCTGCGCCGACCGCTGCTTAGCAAAAACCCTAGAAGCAAATCCAGCCGCCGCCACACCCAACGCATCACGAACCGCCGAGGGAGGAGTGCACCTGACCGACCGCCACTTGAACTTCCCAGACAACGCCGTGAAGCGGTCTGCACCTACCGAACCCGGAGTCGACGATAAAAACGGATACCCGGACGCCCTCCTCTTTGATCAACGACTGCCAGTCGACCAAGCCATCACTGGCAACTAGTCTCAAAAACCACGGGCGAGGAAGATGAGATCACACCACAATGAAGAAGAAGAAATTAGGATGAACTGACCATTTTACCCTCATAAATAAAATTTTTTAAAAGGTTTAAAATTTTCCATTCAATTTCTACCGGTGATTTGGCCGGAAGGACCAAATCTATTAAAAAAAACATAATTAAAGGACTAAATTGTTAGTTTTAAAAGTCACGGACTGAAATTAACACGCCCCCAATAGTCATAGGACCAAAAGTGTAATTTGCTATATATGTGTGTGTGTGTGTGTGTGTGTGTATATATATATATATATATATATATATATATATATATATATATATATATATATATATATACACTAGTATGATACCCGTGCGATGCACGGATTAAAATTTTAGCATTAATGAACTTATGTTTGTTAATTGTAAGATAATCATTTTTTATGTGAATATTACCATTCTTGTAGGATTTCAAATTTGGGATTTAAACATACTAAGTAATAATCATTAGTGTTATAAAATGAGAAATTATTTTAAATTACAAATTATTAAAGTTAGAAATTATTTTAAATTACAAAAAAAAAAAAAAAAAAAAAAAGACTTCTTTGTAAACTACATTAGTAGTTGAATTACAACTATTGCCTAACTCATTACGGATCAAAATCTTGAGACCTTTAGGATTGCTCACTTCTGATGCGGCTAATATAACTGCTCGTGCACAAAAACTGGCTTCTTGAGTAGCAATCCAACATGGGGTAAAGTTAATCCTTGACTTTTATTTATAGTCATTGCATGATATAAAATTAATTACCATACAAAAATAAAGTTAATTTTTCTTTCACATTATATATATATATATATATATATATATATATATATATATATATATATATATATATATATAGAAAAACGCTTATATGTGGTCATGTCATTAGGTGTGGTCGTGTGGTCGTATCTGTGTCGTTGAATCAGTTTAATCTAAAGGCAGTGTTAATTCTGAGAATTTTCGCGCGTTTTAGTAAGTGGGGGTGTTATGGTAATTACAGTGACCATTTATAGCGGGCGGGTTCCAGAATACACCAACAGTGTTGACAACATACACTAATAGTGTAATAAAACACACCACAGTGAAACACACCAATGGTGTATTCCGTGTTATGGTAATTACAGTGACCATTTATAGCGGTCGGGTTCCAGAATACACCAACAGGGTTGACAACATGCACCAATAGTGTAATAAAACACACAACAATGTGATTTTTCATATTCCGGTGTTTTATGACAAGTTTACCCTTAGAGTTCGCTGGGTAGTAGAATGTGCGCGAAAATACTTGAAAAAATCTTGATTAATATGATTCATTAGATCTATCTAATCTAATGGTCTATAATTGACCATATGACCACACCTAACAACATGGCTACATGTGATCACTCCTCTATATATATATATATATATATATATATATATATATATATAAAATACAAAATTATTAAATTATATGACACAAGAATGTATCATTAATAATAAAAATAAAAAATACTGCTCATTATCACTCTAGTAGCTAGAATAAAAATGTATAATTCACGTACAAATAGTATATCAATTACATAATTAATAATTAAAATAAAAATTAAAAATTAAATATACAGATGGGTACATGGAAGATAAATAAATAAATAATGTGTGTGTGTGCACCGTTAGCCCATATCCGTTTCATAGCCCAACAATTATTATAGCCCATATCCGTGTCCAACCCGTTTTAAAACACCCTTCACCCATTTTCCCCCCATTGTCTTCCTCTCAGCAGCACCGATATCATCTGTCTCTCCCTCTGTCGATTTGGAAACCACTTCACAGTATACCATACCACAAATTCACTCTAGTTTACTCAAGAACAACATCCAAAGATTAACTCTCTGATAGAAATTTCGTAAGGTCAAATTTATAATTGGGAAGACATATTTAACTGGGAATGCAGATAATGTTTTTTTTTTTTTTTCACAAAAATATTTTTTCTTCTACCTAAAACTGTACTTTATAGTCTTAAAAAATAAAGTATGTTCTGTGAGTTCCTCATAAAGACATACTAAATAATTAAAAAATTAAAAAATACAGAAAATAATAGCAAGATGAACCAACCTTTGTTGTCAAAATGTTGTTTCCTTTTTCTTCCAATAACAGTTGAAGTAGTGATCTTCTTCATATTACTTGAGGTTTGTTGAAGCTGTAAAATTTACTTGGGGTTTGTTGAAGCTGTAAAATGTATGTAGATAGTGTGATTCAAACACATATATAAATCGTAAAATTTTGACTATTACATTTTCCATACAATACAATAGATAATTACAGATAATAAACATCTTATTTGCAGGTTAATTTATAATGCATCTATCTTAAACAACCAAAATTTGTATTGAATAACCAAAATAATTAATGGAAGAATTGCATACTGTAAATTAGCTCTTGATTTTAGGTTTCAATATGAGAATTCTTGGTGTGCTGTTGATTCCCTTAAAAAAGAGGTTCTAACATAATTTTTTTTATGTGTAGGATTTGCCTCTCTCTGTTTTCCTTTCTTCAAAACAAATGAGAATCACTATCAATGTATAAATATTTAAAAAGAGGAAGTTTCTCCCTTAAAAAGGGGGTTCTAACAATTTTTTTTTCTGTGCAGGATTTGCCTCTTCCAATTCTCCTTTCCTCAAAGCAAATGAGAATCATTGTATATTTAGTGTATAAATATTTAAAAAGAGGAAGTTTTGTGAGATAGAGCTTCTTTAAATAATAGAAAGGAAAATATCACCTCTTCTTTCTTGATTTCTCTTGTTGTGCTTCACTGTAAATTTGGGATGGGTTTTCTCTATGAAACATCTGGTATTTATAGATGATAAATTTTACAACAAAAAAAATAATTCAAAAATCTTGGGCGGTAGAATGGATGACATGCATTGGAAAGTGGTATACGCAAACCCAGTTGGCATTTATTCAAAATCAGGATGGCGAGCATTGGAAAATGGTATACACAAACCATTTTCAAAATATTCAATGCATCCAATGCAGGTGACTTCTAACTATTGAGTGACTCTAGGTTGTAGGCTTGTAGCTCATGAAATTAAAGAAAGTAATTAAAAATTATGACAAAAAACGTGCAATTCATCTTCTCCCTAAAACCGTGCAATTCATGTTTTAACCAAACGTCGATGTATCAATTGGGCGGGATTTTTTCACCAAAAAGATTTCACCAGAGCATCATCATATTGGTTCTAACATCCACACTCAAAGCGATAAAAATTTTAGACAAGATTTACCATCATACGTACACTCCGACAAGTCTTATATAATCCATGGTACAAGAAGGCCGAAAATGTGAGTATTATTATTATTATTATTATTATTATTATTATTATTATTATTATTATTATTATTATTATTATTGTATAATCTATAGTTAGTAAATGTATGGTGTTAGAATAAGTCTGTGGTTAGTATCCTATTAGTTAGGAGTGATTAGAGGTATACTCAGATATACACTCTTGTAATCTGTTTGTTGTAACTGTATTGAATTTGAATTCTCTCATCTGGTATCAGCCTATCGATCCATCCTCTCTCCTCTTTCACCGCAAACACTCCTCCCTACCGTTCAACCTCCCTGTGTCGTCCAATTCGTCGAAGCGTACGCTGTCCGCCGCCGGTGGCTCATCCCCGGCCGGTGCGAATCCACTTGCCGGCGCCCACAACTTCATCTCAATGAAGCTAACCTCACACAACTTCTTATTTTGGCGAACTCAGCTCATTCCCTTCCTACAAGGGCAGGACCTGATCGGATTTGTCGACGGTAGCAACCCATGTCCGGCAGCCACGTTGAGCGCTTTCTCCGACGATTCCAGTTCCGGCGCCACGACTACGGAGCCTACCCCTAACCCGGCGTACAAGACATGGGTGCAGCAGGATCAATCGATCATATCCCTGTTGATCTCCTCAATGTCCGACGAAGTTCTCCATCTTGCGGTTGGCCGGAATACCGCCGCCGAGGTCTGGTGTTCGATCTGTATTGCTTTGAGCTCCAACACTCAGGCGAGATGCCTCAACCTGCTAAGACAGTTTCAAGCTCTCCGGCAGGGCAATGCTACTCCTATCCGAAGGATTACCTCGGACAGGCGGAGCTACTTGTCGAAGCCCTCGCTCAAGCCAGTCAGCCGTTGTCTCTGGCGGAGCAAAACCTCTACGTTCTGAGGGGTATTCCTCCGGAGTACAGGTCGTTTGCTGCCTCCCTCACCGCCAACGGGTCGGTCTCGCCCCTGTGGAAGGTGGCTCTCACACAGCTTTGTATGCAGGTCGTGGCAGCGGTGGTCAGAATAGTGATGATGACGGTTGACGTGGTGGCTGCAATAATCGAGGTGCACCACGTAGGTTTAGTTATCTCGCGAGACGTAGATATTTGAACGCATGACCTTCGGTCTGGCTCTGATACCAAATTGAAGCATGTGCTCCATATCCGGTGACTCCCCGGCAACACTAGCCGATGTGTGGTACTCAGACACGGGTGCCACGGCACATGCCACTCCTGACGCCGGCATGATGGCCTCCTCAGAGGATTATAGCGGTCCGGACATGCTCAGGGTTTAGTTATCTCGCGAGACGTAGAGATTTGAACCCATGACCTTCGGTCTGGCTCTGATACCAAATTGAAGCATGTGCCTCATCTCAACTAAAAGCCGGTCCGGGCTCAGGGTTGGAAATGGTACAGGTTTAGTTATCTTGCGAGACGTAGAGATTTGAACCCTTGACCTTTGCTCTGATACCAAATTGAAGCATGTGCTCCATCTCAACTAAAAGCCTAAACTGATAGTTGGATTACACGTGGACCGTAGTCGCTTATGGGGTGACGTAGAGATTCGAACCCATGACCTTTGGTCTAGCTCTGATACCAAATTGAAGCATGTGCTCCATCTCAACTAACATCCACACTCAAAGCGATAGAAATTTTAGATAAGATTTACCATCATACCAGGGCCGTTCCAATAAAAATTGGGGTCCTGTTTAAAAAATAATTTGTATATATAAACACAATCGTTATGGTGTGGAACCGTGTCCACCTTGCAAGGTGGACATGGTTCTATGTTCATAATTACTGAACTATATGTTCATAATTATAAAGTTATATATTCATAATTATTGAACTATATATTCACAATTACAAACTCTATGTTCATAATACTAAACTATATGCTCATAATTATAAAGTTATATATTCATAATTTTTGAACTTCATATTCACAATTATTGAATCTCTCTATTCATAATTACGGAACAATATGTTCATAATTATGTTCACAACTCTATGTTCATAATTATAGACTATGTTCATAATTTTTGAACATAGTCTATAATTTTTGAACTATATATTCATAATTGTGAACAGTTTTGGAACTGTGTCCACCTTGCAAGGCGGACACAATTTCACAGCATAATTTGCCATATAAATAATAGTTGTTCAAAAAATTGTGTAAAAAATTCAATAATATCTATGAATTTAGAATCAAGGGCATCCCAATTTCTTGGATTAATGTGACCAACATCATCTAAACAACTATCAACATTCTTATTATTCACTACAAGAAAATTGGTCATTAGTGAGAGGTAAAACCGTCACTAAAACATCAAAAACCATCATAAAACACTTTTAATGACGGGAAATTTACCGTCACCACCCGTCGTTATTTCTTCCGTGGATAAAAACAAATAGTGACGGGATATGATACCATCGTCAATAAGCATGTAGTGATAGTATATTTACCGTGCAAACTGGTCATCTGATAGGAGAAATGCAGAGTTTATTGTTAACTTCTAAACATAGATACTCAAAAGGTTCTTGATCTGACCCTTTTCTTTCATCAAGAAATGGTTACCTTGCCCTAATTCGAATATGAAAGGGGGTTCCCTTTTCAAGGCTTTAATTGGAGTATTCTCCACAGCAAATACTATTCTAAGTATTCATATTCATCCACAGCACACATATACATATATAAACAAATATAGAAAACTTCAACTGTAAAAAAAAAAAAAAAAAAATAGCAAATATAGATAACAAGAAACACTTACCGGCGGTGCGCGAACTGGTCGACAGCTATCGCAAGGGAGGTAGACCCCTCGTCGGCGGCATCAGCTTCGTCGCCTTTGTCGGATTGTCGATAGAAACAGAACCAAAAAAAAAAATACAAAATAAGATAACAATAAACCCTTACCAGGGGAGGCAGAGCCCTCGTCCGCGACTACCGCAGGGAAGGCGGTGCCCTCATCGGCTTCGTCGTCGTTTGCAGCTTTGCTTGGAATCTTGGAGACCAGAGGAAGCGAGAAGGGAGACTTGGGTAAGTTAGGGTTTCAAATTTCTTTTTGAAAAGACAAAGCAATCAGCGGCGGCTTTGGCGATGGAGGCGGTGGTGGAGGTTCACGGTAGAGTTAGATTTGGGAGAGTAAGAAGGGAGAGTGTGGACTGTGGAGGTTGTGCATCATCTGAGTGAGGGGGTTGCGGTGTTGAGAGCTGGTGAGATGCAAGCGCCCAAAAACAAAATTTTGGTGGGAATAGATTTTAGTGAAATAATTTTTACACATCATTAGTGAGAGTAATAACATCTTTTTTACCAATAGTGAGAGTAAACTTTTTAAATAAAATTAAAATTAAAATTTCGTCACCAAATCATAAACATTTAGCTAGAGTAAGTTTTTACCCTCACAAAAACTATGCAAATACTACATTTAGTGAGGGGTTTTTCTACCCGTCACTAATTTTTTGTCACTAAAAGTTGTTTTTCTTGTAGTGATTTTCATTGTCATGTAATACCTATCATCGTTGTGGACACTATCATTTAAATTTTTTCCAATCTCACAATCATCTTGATATTCTATATGAAGATTAACATCTAACAATTTTTCCTTGGCATCATCTTTTTTGCTTATCTATTGGGATGGAGTTTTTTTGTAACGAAATTTTCAAGAGCTCCCTTTTGAGATTGAGTTAGTTGCTCAATTCTTCTTTTCTTTTTATGATTTTCAAACCCAGATAAATATCTTTTAGACGACATAATTATAAAATCCTAAAGAAAAAATAAAAAATTATTTAGAAACTCTATGAATAAATATTTAATTAAGAAACGAATTCTTGAATATATTATTCTGAAATCAGAATTATTAAGTCATGTAAATAAAACAATATACAAAAATTATTATATAATACGTAATTTTAATTACCTGTCAAGAAAATTGAAGAATCAGTAACACACGAGCTGACTTCTCTTTGCGTCAATTCACTAAATTGCGTTCCGCCTACAAAAGTGAACAGAATACAATTGAGATTTTCCTAAGCTAATTTCACTAATTTTACAGCACTACAGTAGAAGTATTTAAATTAGTTCAAATATTCAATTACCTAGGAGGCTAGGAAATTTGTTGCAGAGATTTTCCTCTACGCCAGTACACCGCTAGGTTAGGCCATTAAGATAATAGGGTTTGTCGCCTTGTCAGTTTGATTGTTCGAACAACCGCTGTTATATCATATATATATATATATATATATATATATATATATATATATATATATATACTATAATTTATTTTTTTAACATGGGGCCCCTAAAATTTGGGGGCCCTGTGCAAAGGCCCTGGGCAGACTTGTCCAGGGCCGGCCCTGCATCATACACTCCGACAAGTCTAAAAATCCATGGTACGGTCTTTTTTGAAGGCCGAAAAAGAATTGGATTTTGTTATTTTGATATAATAATAATATAATAATATACTATTATTATTAAATATTTTGATACACCCTATATTTACCTTTTAGAACTTTTTTTATCCCCTTTATAACATAAAATTATCAAATTAATATATATATACGCAATTTAGATATTTATTGTAAACTGGATCACCACAATTTCACACTCACTCTCTCTCTCCCGAACTCTCGCTCAACGATGGGAAAGAAAAACCAGAAGCGTTCATCCAATGGCAAGCCTATATCTAATGGCAATGGCACTTCATCCAATGGCAATGGCAAACGCATCCGCTATTGCAAACATTGCGAAACTACTTATGATTCTTTCACAGCCATGACAGGCCACATGCCGTAAAAATTTCAAATTGAATCTGGTATTTTATTTGTATTTGAATTGGATCACTGCGAAACTACTTATGATTCTTTCACAGCCATGACAGTCCACATGCCGTAAAAATTTCAAATTGAATATGGTATTTTATTTGTATCTGAATTGGATTATTAGGTATTTATTACAGAGTATGTTGGAAAAAATAGCTTAAAATGGCATAAAATGACATATTAAGTTGCTATTTCGTGGTACAATTATCAGTGGGCGGGGTGCAAATCAAATTCCAACTAGAGATGAGATAAAAAAGGCTTGATTCAAGCTCGCGTGCGCGGGTACGAATGTCGTACAGAAATTGGCTGGCCTTGCGGCATAAGTTATGCCAAACTTCAGTATCATTTTCCAACCAATATAGTCACTTGGTTCGGCCGAAACCGAGAGCACCACTCTCGTGCTACATAGAGCATGAGAGGTTGTGGTGCACCGAGATCACAACTCTTGTGCAACGGTGAACACGAGAGGTGCACTCTCGGGTTGCACCACAGCACGAGAGATGCACTCTCATGTTGCTGGTCCTTGTGCTCTCGTGTCAACACTGCACCCCAACGGTCTGAAACCTGAAAGTTCAGCCTGTTGTGCAGATTAAACTCATCTATTACGAAATTAACACTGTTTTAATTCCAATTTAAAATCTGAGCTTAATCCTAGATAGTGGGTGGTTGTTACAGGTGTTACACAATTGGTTTTAATACCAATTTAATGGCTATGTTGAATGCTATCACTCCAACATCCCTATATAAAGAGAGGTAGAGCAGTAGCTTTTCACACAGCAAGAAACTAAGGAATTCCAGTACAGTTTTTGCTTCCAAACACTTTGCTTCTACTCTCTTCTTTAGCCAAAACTGTGTTCTTTTCTTGCTTTGTTTGCCGGGTTCTTTGTTTAGGTGCTTAATCAAAGAATCATAGCACGTTTTATCCCGGGAAACCTAGGCTACAACGCTCCTAGCACTTGTGGGAGGTAGCAAATAAGGTTTTAAGGAAAAGAACAATCTGTTCAAACTTGTGCTAACCTCTACCCAAATTGTTCCACCTTTTCCTTCCCAGTTTTTCTGTTTTTCCCATAGAATAATAATCTTTCTGTAGGATTATTATTTTGGGATTTTTCCACCTTATTACCTAACAATCTTAAAACGTTATACTCGTTTCCCGTTGGTTGTTTATCTCTAATTTCCTAGAAGAAATGGAGAACTCCGCTTTGCCAGTTCACGGGGAGGAGAATGTTGTTGAGAACAACAATGGTGGGAATGGCAACAATGTTGCTAATTCCCAAGCTACACCAGTGAACATTGGTTCACAAGATGGTGGGAGCACTAAGGGATATATTCCCATGACTCGGGTACCTTCGGTACCGAGTGGTTCGGCCGAAAGACCAGAGAAGTTCACCGGTAGTGGATCGAACTTCAAGAGGTGGCAACAAAAGATGTTGTTCTACCTGGCAACTCTCGGCTTGGCGAGATTCTTGACCGAGAAGGTTCCCGAACTAAGGGAATAGGATGCCCAATCCGTGATGGCAGTTGGCTATTGGAAGGATTCGGACTTCCTATGCCGAAACTACATCCTGAACGGATTATATGATGTGTTATACGATGTATATCGCAAGATTGGCACAGTGAAAGTGCTGTGGGAAGCCTTGGATCATAAATACCGAAGTGAGGATGCTAACGCAAAGAAATTTGTGGTTGGCCGATTCCTTGACTTCAATATGGTTGGTTCCAAGACCGTGCTAAGTCAGGTAGAAGATTTACAATTAATCTTTGATGAAATCTGTGACGAGGGCATGACGTTGAGTGAAGCCTTCCTAGTGGGATCTGTTATCCACTTGCTGCCTCCAGGGTGGAAGGACTTCAAGAACTACCTTAAGCATAAGAGAAAGGAAATGAACCTGGAGGACCTGATCCAGCGATTCCGAATTGAGGAGGGGAACATGACGAATGATGGGAGAAATTTTGTCACTGTTGGCGCTAAGGCCAATGTTGTGGAGCATGCTAAAAGCTCTAAGAAGAACAAGAAGGACAAGCAAAATCTAGGTCCGAAAGGAGGCATTACCAAGAAGAAATTTCATGGAAAATGCTTCAATTGTGGCAAGTCTAGCCACAAGTCCTCTGAATGCAAAGTTCCAAAGAAGAAGAACAAGAGTTCTGAAGCCAACATGGTTGAGGAAAGCAGTCAGAAGAAGGTCGAGATTAGCCTTTCGGCTATGGTGACCGAGGTGAACCTCGTGGACTCTAACCCACGAGAGTGGTTCATCGACACTGGTGCAACAAGGAATTTGTGTTGCAACCGAGAAATGTTCAACACCTTTGAGACCGTTGAGGCGTGAAGGTTTGGATGGGAAACTCTGCTCAGTCTGCAGTGGAAGGCGTGGGCAAGGTGGTTCTGAAGATGACTTCCGGGAAGGAACTGACATTGAATAACGTACTGTATGTTCCAGAGCTAAGGAAGAATCTGGTGTCTGGCTCTCTGTTGAACAAGCATGGCTTTCGCATGGTGTTTGAGTCAGACAAGGTTGTTTTGTCTAAGTTAGGAATGTTTGTAGGCAAAGGTTATGTAACCGATGGGCTTTTTAAGCTCAATGTAATGCCTATTATCATGAATAAAAGCAAAGTTACTTCCGTTTACTTGCTTGAGTCTTCCAATTTGAGGCATGGTAGACTAGGTCATGTTAATTTTAACTCTATGCATAGATTAATTAACATGAACCATATTCCTAATTTTCAAATTAACACAAATAACAAATGTGAAATTTGTGTTGAGGCAAAACTAACGAAAGTACCTTTCAAATCGGTTGAAAGGGAAACTGAACCACTGGAATAAATCCATAGTGATTTGTGCGATTTTAGATCGATACAAACAAGAGGTGGTAATAAATATTTTATCACATTTATCGACGATAGCACACGTTATTGCTATGTGTATTTGCTTAAAAGCAAAGACGAAGCCTTGGAAAAATTCATTCTTTATAAGAATGAAGTTGAAAACCAACTTAATCGTAAGATTAAGAAAGTTAGGAGCGATAGAGGTGGTGAGTACGAAGCACCTATTGGTGACTTCTGTGCTAGTGTAGGTATCATACACGAGCGTACTGTACCTTACTCACCTCAATCAAACGGTGTTGCCGAACGAAAGAATCGTACATTGAAAGATATGATGAATGCGATGCTTATAAGTTCGGGCCTACCTCAAGATGCATGGGGTGAGACGATTTTGACAAGTAATTACCTTTTGAATAAGGTACCCTGCAAGAAGCTCGATAAGACTCCTTATGAGCTGTGGAACGGTAGGAAACCTTCCTACCAGTACTTGAAAGTGCGAAGGTGTCTTGCTAAAGTTTTGGTGCCAACACCTAAGAAAGTAAAGATAGGTCCTAAGACGGTGGACTGTATCTTTATTGGCTATGCACATAACAGTAGTGCTTATCCGTTCTTAGTACACGAATCCCTTAATCCGGACGTACATAAGAACACGATTATAGAATCAAGGAATGCACCTGTAACACCCCGAAATTTTTCAACTTTTAAGACTTATATAATAAAGGTAAATTCTCATTAAATCCCAAGATATAACATAAAGAGTACGGGGTGCTATGCCACACCTGAGCTAGAGAACTCAAGTGCACAGGCTAACTAACTAATATCCTCATTAATGTAAATGCATAAGCATGGCACGCAGGCCGAAAGGGAAACTATCTACTTCTACGCTCCAAGACTCTAGCGCGCTCCAGTGTCTACTCCTCTGTGCCTGAAAGCCAAATATATCTGTTCAGCGAGAGATGCTGGTAACCCACTCCAACGCGTTGAAATATAGTACATATAGATATATACATAGATATAAGAAAAACCATTTCGAAGTATGAAGATATATCCTAGGAGACTTTAGCTTTTAAAACAGGGAATAGACTCGACAGATAGGGATAAGCACAACCAATAGTCATAACCAAGCATATATGGTTTACTAGCATGTATCCTATGGTCACACTTTCATTCGTAATCATCAAACCTTCCATATTTCATCACATAGCACACTTTGTTGGTGCCACAGGACCAATCGCATGCCCATACATGAGGGTCAGCGCATATAGCTCTGACACGGCCCCGCAGCACCCTGCCCCGTATCGCAACACGGAGGGGTCGATCGCAACCGACCGATGAACCGCAGCTCATCATAATGTTTGATCGCAACCAAACAGTGGACCGCAGCCCAAGAGTAGTCATCTGACCGCAGCCAGGAATATGAACCGCAGCTCATGTAAAACGTTTGATCGCAACCAAACAGTGGACCGCAACCCGAGAGTGTAAATCTTACCGCAGCCAGCTTCTGAACCACAGCTCAGGAATAACCAATTTGATCGCAACCAAATTAGGGTATCATGCACACATAACACATAGCAAGCACATGCAACCCACATTAACACATTGGGAAGGGGGGAAAACGTATAATGAAACCTATGCGTGGTCATCCACAAACTAGGAATACTCCTAAGGGGTTCATACTTCTTTCACCTAGGCTAACGGGATACCAATTCAACTTGCATGCGATATATAAGACTCATTTATCCTACGAACGGTACCCGAAACATCAAACTAGACTTAGGCACGATAAACGGGGTCCGTTGGGACACCACGAGGGTCGGGGAAACATCAAACGGAGGAAACCACCATCCCGATGTGGGAAAACCAGCGGGTGGCCGGCGGGTGGAGGACCACCTGCCGGTGGCGAGAAACCGGGCAGCGGGTGCCCGGCGGGCAATCGCTTGCCCGCCGGCTGCCCGCTGCCGGCGACGCCCGAATGGGGCAGCGGGTAGGTGGCGGGTTTCCCCTACCCCCACCTACCCCCCACTAACTCATTATCAAAATAAACGTCCCGGGATCCTTTGTGGAACCCGAAACCATGCTTAGACACTTTTAAACGCAATTGATGATACCACGTAGACAATCAACGGATCAAAAGCAAGAATCAAATATCACATATCCTATCATGATTTCTAAGCATGATTAACACCCGAACATGCGAATTTCCACCCAAATATATCAAGAATACCACAATATGAATTTCACGATTCATCCTAGGGCTCTAATCATATTTAAATAATCAAGATCATAGTTCATCTTTTAACAACAAGAAACATCAAGATTTATCAAGAACATTACATAATCATCAAGAATCCTCATCACCATCAAGATTACCAAGATCACACATAAAATCATATCACCAATTATCAAGATCACATCATCAATATTATAAACGATTCATCAAGACACAAGAAAATAGAGGGAGGGCTAAAGGGAGATTATAGCTAAGATAATAGGTTTTGTTGAGACATGGGTTACCTCTTAGCCTTAATTAATTTCCTTGGCTATGAAGGGTCTTTCTTTAAGATTCCTCCTTTCTTGATTTCTCCTAAGGGAGTTCTTGGAACTTTCTTGTGTGGTGAGGGATTATTTGTGGTGTGAGTTCTAGGTGCCTTCTATGTCCTTTTATATATATATATATATATATATATATATATATATATATATATATATATATATATATATATATATATATATATATATATATATATAGGAGTCCTAATTAGGGTCTGAATGGTATGGGTTTACTAATTCTATTCCTTATAGGACTAAGGGGCTTGGTTTAGGGATAAGGGTCCATGGTCCATGGTGGACCATATTAATTAATTAAAGGGAATCCTAACCAAATTAAATCCTTTTTAATTATTATTAACGAGATTAATTAAATAATTAATTCGGGATTAAAGGCCGTAACACGGCGTGTTACACTCTCCCCCTCTTACAAGAAGCTTCGTCCCCGAAGCTTTGAAATCATTTTGGGGTAAAGAGCCCGAATTAGTATAGTAGTTCATAAGGAAAGTATTATATGGGAAATATATACACATACACATATAAATTAACTGGGTTTAAGCCTAGCTAAAATGCACCAAATAACAAGGTCACGAATATGCAACACATAATATGTAAGTTTTACGGGTGACTAATACATAACATAGAAGTCTTGCACATGACATGTTCTTTAATTAATTATTTTATAATGATTTATCATATAGGATCACAAGTTTGTACCGATCATGTAATTATTTATGTACCTAAATGAGAGGCAAGTACCATGCGGTGCAGATTCAGATAGTCACATAATTATTATAAAGTATATATGCACATATGTCAACACGGGTGAACCTCATTTACGAATGGATGCAGGCGTTTAATTATGTAGTGTAGCATGTTGTGATCCTAGATGCCATATATGTAGGACTTATGTCTAATCTTTGTGCTTTAGCAGTTATACCAAACATTTCACAGTTACAAAATAACAAGCCTAACATGTATGATAATTAACTATTTATGTTATATGCGAAACCTGCAAGTTGGCATGCCTATATGTGTTTAATCGTAATTATGCTAAATATGCAATTTCTTAAGTCTATAGGCATAGAGTGTGAAGGCATGTGGCCTATTTCAAGTCTTAAATAATCGCTAGTCCTATGGAATCATAAAGCACACATATGTATTATTCCACATGTTAGTTTAGTGCATGATTTAACAATTAATTTTACGTGCTTAATATCATGGCATAACCAAACCTTGTCATATAAATTCAAGAGGGTCATAAATCATATAACAATATTATTCAAACAGCAAAAATTAGATTCTGAGGAAAAATTTGTAAGTAATTAGGAGGAAGGCTCTTGCTTCTTATGGGGTAAATAAATTCTACGGGGACAATAGAATTAAGATCTTTATTTTGTATACCATGGGTAACGGTGGGTGATCACATAACAAGTATTGGCACTTATATGCAGATTGCTTGTAATTAATAATGTTGTATATATGTATAGTGGGGCGCCTTATAACATACTATTTTTGTCTAACGTGCCTTGTATATATACATGAATGCGTGTAAGTGTGCATTTTACATAAACATGCGAGATATGTGATTTGACATGTAATGCACATGAAAAATATAAATTTCGACCTACAGTTTGGACCATGCAATTTGCATACAAATATTTTAGTAATTATGAGTAAGATAGCCTAGGTTCACAAGTACAAGAGGTTCTATCTTGAGAATTTAATCACACAAGCACTTAGGAAAATTAGTTTTATCTTGGTGGTAATTAGATTTTAGGTAGGCATAAATCATACCTCTAGAGGCCTGGGATACCTAAACAACTTTAGAGTTGAAGACCCTTGGTTGCTAATTCCTAAATCAATTGATGACCTGATGATGAAGCTAAAGTTTTTAATTATTTAGGGAAGGTAGGAGTGGTAACAGGGAGGTCATGCGAGGGGGAAAGGTAGGATTAGGGCTATCCTAAGATATGTGTATATATATATGTATATATATAATAGTGATGTAATTTGTACGGAATGATATTTCAGGATTAGGATATGCTAAGGGCAAGCTTATAGGTGTGCGTAAGATTATTGTAGCTAGGGTGCATGTGTATGGTTTGGGGGCTAGGGATTTATTGTATATAATGTAACAATTTATATGGATACGCATGAGTAGGGGAGGATGTTCAATGGGCTCACGAGTTTATACACATATATATAGATTTAAGCGTATAGGGACGTACCGTACATCACGCAACCATTTTTAAGATTAGGCAAGGTGATTTTGGATTAGGGCGTAATAATAATAATAATAATAATAATAATAATAATAATAATAATAATAATAATAATAATAATAATAATAATAATAATAATAATAATAATAATAATAATAATAACAATAATAACAATAATAATAACAATAATAACAATAATAACAATAATAACAATAATAACAATAATAACAATAATAACAATAATAATAATAATAATAATATATATATATATATATATATATATATATATATATATATATATATATATATATATATATATATATACTAGTTTTTTACGCACATTGCGCGATTGGGATAATGCCCAATGCTTATTTTTTAAATAAGTACTTTAAAGTATATTAAGACATGATTATATTGAAATTGTTCATGCATAGATAATTGAAGGTTGAATTTGCGTATTTAAATAGGTAATTCTTCTCCCAAAGGTTGAGTCCCAATTTCATGCTTTTATGGACAATAAAATGGATTTAAATGCATGGAAAATCTTAGGAAATCACATTATAATGACACTAACAAGGGACACGGTAGACATCATAAGGATCACACACCCCATTCTTCCCCTTTCTAATTAAAGCTATGTTCCCCAAAATCTCATGCAAACTTATGTAAGTACTTATCGGGCTATTAGTGAGTTAACTATATTGGTCAATTATGGTTAGGACAAGTGAGCTCTTATAAGCCGAATAACATTACTAATTGCAAGTCCCAAAATACTTTATCAAGAAACAGACATCCAAATAACGCATGTTTGATCAAATAGTTGAGTAATAATATGCGGTTCCTAACTTGGTCTAAAATCAATTAGGAACATATGTTTAAGCAAATAAACAAGTATGATATTCAAAGAGTGATAAGCAACAAAGCAGGTAAAGGCATGCAAGGACATCACAAATTTCTAGGGCAAGCATGTGGAATAAGGAGTTAGTGTGTTGTACCCTTACCTTGATGTGATAAGCGAAGGGGGAAATTCTTTAAATTAATGAGGGATAAAGTGAGGGGCGGTGATGATAGGTAGGCTCACAATCTCACCGCGCGTCCTAAGATTCCTGCATCTTATGTTCCTAAATACCTAGAGCTCAAGCCTAATGTCCTAAAGTCTGGTCTTAAGAGTCTTATCCTAGGGTTAAACTTAGGCTCTGATACCAACTGTAACACCCCGAAATTTTTCAACTTTTAAGGCTTATATAATAAAGGTAAATTCTCATTAAATCTCAAGATATAACATAAAGAGTACGGGGTGCTATGCCACACCTGAGCTAGAGAACTCAGGTGCACAGGTTAACTAACTAATATCCTCAATAATGTAAATGCATAAGCATGGCACGCAGGCCGAAAGGGAAACTATCTACTTCTACACTCAAAGACTCTAGCGCGCTCCAGTGTCTACTCCTCTGTGCCTGAAAGCCAAATATATCTGTTCAGCGAGAGATGCTGGTAACCCACTCCAACGCGTTGAAATACAGTACATATAGATATATACATAGATATAAGAAAAACCATTTCGAAGTATGAAGATATATCCTAGGAGACTCTAGCTTTTAAAACAGGGAATAGACTCGACAGATAGGGATAAACACAGCCAATAGTCATAACCAAGCATATATGATTTACTAGCATGTATCCTATGGTCACACTTTCATTCATAATCATCAAACCATCCATATTTTATCACATAGCACACTTTGTTAGCGCCACAGGACCAATCGCATGCCCATACATGAGGGTCAGCGCATATAGCTCTGACACGGCCCCGCAGCACCCTGCCCCGTATCGCAACACAGAGGGGTCGATCGCAACCGACCGATGAACCGCAGCTCATCATAATGTTTGATCGCAACCAAACAGTGGACCGCAGCCCAAGAGTAGTCATCTGACCGCAGCCAGGAATATGAACCGCAGCTCATGTAAAACGTTTGATCGCAACCAAACGGTGGACCGCAGCCCGATAGTGTAAATCTGACCGCAGCCAGCTTCTGAACCGCAGCTCAGGAATAACCAATTTGATCGCAACCAAATTGGGGTATCATGCACACATAACACATAGCAAGCACATGCAACCCACATTAACACATTGGGAAGGGGAGAAAACGTATAATGAAACCTATGCGTGGTCATCCACAAACTAGGAATACTCCTAAGGGGTTCGTACTTCTTTCACCTAGGCTAACGGGATACCAATTCAACTAGCATGCGATATATAAGACTCATTTATCCTACGAACGGTACCCGAAACATCAAACTAGACTTAGGCACGATAAACGGGGTCCGTTGGGACACCACGAGGGTCGGGGAAACATCAAACGGAGGAAACCACCATCCCGATGTGGGAAAACCAGCGGGTGGCAGGCGGCCGGTGGCGAGAAATCGGGCAGCGGGTGCCCGGCGGGCAATCGCTTGCCCGCCGGCTGCCCGCTGCTGGCGACGCCCGAATGGGGCAGCGGGTAGGTGGCGGGTTTCCCCTACCCCCACCTACCCCCCACTGACTCATTATCAAAATAAACGTCCCGGGATCCTTTGTGGAACCCGAAACCATGCTTAGACACTTTTAAACGCAATTGATGATACCACGTAGACAATCAACGGATCAAAAGCAAGAATCAAATATCACATATCCTATCATGATTTCTAAGCATGATTAACACCCGAACATGCGAATTCCCACCCAAATATATCAAGAATACCACAATATGAATTTCACGATTCATCCTAGGGCTCTAATCATATTTAAATAATCAAGATCATAGTTCATCTTTTAACAACAAGAAACATCAAGATTTATCAAGAACATTACATAATCATCAAGAATCCTCATCACCATCAAGATTACCAAGATCACACATAAAATCATATCACCAATTATCAAGATCACATCATCAATATTATAAACGATTCATCAAGACACAAGAAAATAGAGGGAGGCCTAAAGGGAGATTATAGCTAAGATAATAGGTTTTGTTGAGACATGGGTTACCTCTTAGCCTTAATTAATTTCCTTGGCTATGAAGGGTCTTTCTTTAAGATTCCTCCTTTCTTGATTTCTCCTAAGGGAGTTCTTGGAACTTTCTTGTGTGGTGAGGGATTATTTGTGGTGTGAGTTCTAGGTGCCTTCTATGTCATATATATATATATATATATATATATATATATATATATATATATTTTTTGGAGTCCTAATTAGGGTCTGAATGGTATGGGTTTACTAATTCTATTCCTTATAGGACTAAGGGGCTTGGTTTAGGGATAAGGGTCCATGGTCCATGGTGGACCATATTAATTAATTAAAGGGAATCCTAATCAAATTAAATCCTTTTTAATTATTATTAACGGGATTAATTAAATAATTAATTCGGATTAAAGGCCGTAACACGGGGTGTTACAGCACCTTTCTTTGAAAATGTATTTCCTTGTAGGTCCAACGAGGGACCAAGTACGTCAAAACGAACGTTTGACGAAGCTATGGATAATGATAGTGGGGAATCCGAGAGAGAACCCAAGCTCGAGCCGAGACGTAGTAAGCGGGCGAGAGTTGAAAAATCATTTGGTCCTGATTTTCTAACTTACTTGTTGGAGTACGATTCGAGTACTCTAACTTGTTTATTAGAAAATGAACCCAATTTTCTAACTTGTTTGATAGAGAACGAGCCTCGAACGTATGTAGAAGTCGTGACTTCTACGGGAGGACCAATGTGGAAAGAGGCTATTAAAAGTGAAGTGGATTCTATTTTACAGAATCACACTTGGGAACTTGTTGATCTTCCTCCAGGTAGTAAACCCTTAGGATCCAAGTGGGTCTTTAAAAGGAAGATGAAACCCGATGGTTCCATCGAGAAGTATAAGGCTAGGCTTGTATTCAAGGGTTACAGGAAATGCGAGGGCCTTGATTACTTCGACACGTATTCTCCTGTGATGAGAATAAACTCCATTAGAATGATACTTGCTATAGCCGCATTGCGGAATTTGGAAGTTCATCAAATGGACGATAAAACCGCCTTCCTAAATGGCGAATTAGATGAGGAAATCAATATAGAACAACCCGAATGGTTCGTGGTTCCGGGCCAAGAAAGGAAAGTGTGTAAGTTGGTTAAATCGTTATATGGTTTAAAACAAGCGCCTAAGCAGTGGCACGAGAAGTTTGACCATGCGGTGTTGACTAACGGGTTTAAAATAAACGAAAGTGACAAATGTGTCTACGTTAAGGAAACGATAGACGGCTATATCATTCTTTGTTTATACGTAGATGATATGCTCATCGTTGGTAGTAACGATGGGATGATCAAGTCTACCAAAAACATGTTAAATGCGAGATTTGACATGAAGGATATGGGTTTGGCTAATTTAATCCTCGGGATTAGAATCATTAGAAGACCTGATGGTCTTGTGTTGAGCCAATCACATTATATTGATAAAATCCTTGAAAAACTTAACAAGGATAATCATCAAGGGACTGGGACGCCAATAGATCGAAGCGTTCATTTAACTAAGAACCACGGGGAGTGTATCTCTCAAGTAAAATATGCTCGGGTTATTGGTAGTTTGATGTATCTTATGAGCTGTACTAGGCCGGATATTGCCTTTGCGGTTAGTAAACTCAGTAGATATACGAGTAACCCCGGTGTCATGCACTTGACGGCAATAGTGAAGGTTCTGAGATACTTAAGGTATACTCGAGACCTTGGACTGCACTATGGTAGATATCCTGCTGTACTTGAAGGGTATAGCGACGCTAGCTGGATATCCGATATTAAGGACTCTAAGTCCACGAGTGGCTACGTGTTTACACTAGCTAGTGCAGCCGTTGCATGGAAATCCTCTAAACAGACCGTGATAACTAGATCCACGATGGAATTTGAGCTGATAGCCTTAGACAACTGTTGTGAAGAGGCTGAATGGCTACACCATTTTTAGAGGATATTCCAAATTGGGAAAGACCTGTACCTCCAATGTGTGTGCATTGTGATAGTCAAGCCACAATTGGAAGAGTACAGAATCATATGTATAATGGTAAGTCTAGACATGTGTGTCGTAGACATAATACCATTAGACAACTTCTCACAACTGGTGTTGTCTCGATTGACTACATAAAGTCAAAAGACAATATAGCGGATCCGCTAACCAAAGGGTTATATAGAGTAGCGGTGGAGAAGTGGAAACAAGGAATGGGTCTAAAGCCCTTGTTATAAAGTTCTATAGTGGACACCCAACCTAGTTGGCACCTAGGTTCAATGGGACAACTAAATTATGGAACGGAGCGTGTCACTGTGGGGGTCTCGGATTCCCTACCACTCCTCGTTAGAAACAGTGGCTCCCGCACAAGGTTAGCATGTTAAATGCTTTAGTGATTCGAATGTCGATTGACATGTGTGAGTATGCGGGATACTCGGAAAAGAATCACCTATGTGAGAGAGAAGTGAGGGTCGCTACAAAGAAGAATTGACGGGCACAATTCTTCACAAACTCTTGTCGAACCAGGAATGTTGACCCACGACCAAAATGGGCACAATCATGAGAACAAAGCATGGTTGGGAGGTTCCTGTGTGAGATATGTCATCGTCTACACAAACGACAGTCGGTTCAAAGACATCGCGTTCTACCGTACAGTCAGTAGAGTAAATGTATCTTCACGAGGGAAGGTTCAAAGGGTGTGACCCTACCTATCCTATATAGGGATCTACCGTTGAACACAGTTGTTTCCGATTTTAAAACTACCCCGAAAATCAATTTTCATTCATGTGCGGGATTGTTCGAAAAAATAGCTTAAAATGGCATAAAATGACATATTAAGTGGCTATTTCGTGGTACAATTATCAGTGGGGTCCACTTCCGATTTGAATCGGGTCAAAGTGGATTCGGGTTCTTTTGAAGCTTGTAGAATTGTATAGCATAGAGGCCCTCTCTCTCTCGCGCGCGCGCGGGGGGGGGGGGGGGGAGGGGGGGTGCAAATCAAATTCCAACTAGAGATGAGATCAAAAAGGCTTGATTCAAGCCCGAGCTCGCGTATACGCGGGCATGAATGTCATCCGGAAATTGGCTGGCCTTGCGGGCTAAGTTATGCCAAACTTCGGTATCATTTTCCAATCGATATAGTCACTTGGTTCGGCCAAAACCTAGTGCACCACTCTCGTGCAACAAAGAGCACAAGAGGTTGTGGTGCACCGAGAGCACAACTCTCGTGCAACGGTGAACACGAGAGGTGCACTCTCGGGTTGCACCACAGCACGAGAGATGCACTCTCGTGTTGCTGGTCCTTGTGCTCTCGTGTCAACACTGCACCCCAACGGTCTGAAACTCGAAAGTTCAGCCTGTTGTGCAGATTAAACTCATCTGTTACGGAATTAACACTATTTAAATTCTAATTTTAAATCTGAGTTTAATCCTAGTTAGTGGATGGTTGTTACAGGTGTTACACAATTGGTTTTAATACCAATTTAATGGCTATGTTGAATGCTATCACTCCAACATCCCTATATAAAGAGAGGTAGAGCAGTAGCTTTTCACACAACAATAAACTAAGGAATTCCAGTACAGTTTTTGCTTCCAAACACTCTGCTTCTACTCTCTTCTTTAGCCAAACCTGTGTTCCTGCCTTGCTTTGTTTGCTGAGTTCTTTGTTTAGGTGCTTAAACAAAGAATCGTAGCACGTTTTATCCTGGAAACCTAGGCTACAATGCTCCTAGCACTTGTGGGAGGTAGCAAATAAGGTTTTAAGGAAAAGAACAATCTGTTCAAACTCGTGCTAACCTCTACCCAAATTGTTCCACATTTTCCTTCCCAGTTTTTCTGTTTTTCCCATAGAATAATAATCTTTCTGTAGGATTATTATTTTGGGATTTTTCACCTTATTACCCAACAGAGTATTTGTGCCTTTTCATTTGTATTATCAATACTATCCTGAGTTAATTCCTCAACTACTTTCGATTTTCTCACAGTAATGACAGGCCATGTGCCCTTTCATTTGTATTATCAATACTATCCTGAGTTAATTCCTCAACTACTTTCGATTCTCTCATAGTAAAAAGAATTTCTAATTGAATATGGAATTTTATTTGTATCTGTATTGGATTATTAGGTATTTATTACAGAGTATTTGTGCCCTTTCATTTGTATTATCAATATTATCCTGAGTTTGTATCTGTATTCGATTATTAGGTATTTATTACAGAGTATTTGTGCCCTTTCATTTGTATTATCAATACTATCCTCTATCCTGATTTAACTCCTCAACTACTTTCGATTCTCTCACAGTAATGACAGGCCACATGCCGTAAGAATTGCTAATTGAATATAGAATTAATATTCAAATACTTAATTGATTACATCAATGTTCAAATACTTAATTGATTTGTAATTGTGAGTAAGTGCCCAGTAAGGAGAGCATATGAAACTGCTTATGCAGAGCAGCCAAAGCAAAGGAAGAAGCGGAAATGGTTGCAACAGCTGTTGCAAAAGCTAAAAGTAAGAACAAGAAGAATACTAGAAAGTAAGAACAAGAAGAGATTTGCTTTCATGTTTGGCTTTCTTTCAGGGGTAAGGGCCATAAATTATATATGTAAAAGATTCATATGACAAACAATTACCTCTACCAAAGGAACCTTAATATCTTATTTGCAGGTCGTGGCAGCGGTGGTCAGAATGGTGGTGACGGCGGCTGACGTGGTGGCCGCAATAATCGAGGTGCACCGCGTAGGTTTAGTTATCTCGCGAGACAGAGATTCGTACTCATGACCTTTGGTCTGGCTCTGATACCAAATTGAAGCATGTGCTCTATCTCCGGTGACTACCCGGCAACACTAGCCGATGTGTGGTACCCGGACACTGGTGCTACGGCACATGCCACTCCTGACGCCGGCATGATGGCCTCCTCAGAGGATTATAGCGGTAGCACCTGCCACTCCTGACGCCAGCATGATGGCCTCCTCGGACGATTATAGCGGTCCGGACACGCTCAGGGTCTTGTTATCTCGTGAGACATAGAGATTTGAACCCATGACCATCGGTTTGCTACTCCTGACGCCGGCATGATGGCCTCCTCAGAGGATTATAGCGGTCCGAACACGCTCAGGGTTTAGTTATCTAGTGAGACGTAGAGATTTGAACCCATGACCATCGGTCTGGCTCTAATACCAAATTCTGATACCAAATTGAAGCATGTGTCCCATCTCAACTAAAAGCCGGTTCGGGCTCAGGGTTAGAAATGGTACAGGTTTAGTTATCTCGCAAGAAGTAGAGATTCGAACCCTTGACCATCTCAACTAAAAGCCTAAGCTGATAGTTGGATTGCACATTAATGGTTATATGCTCAACATGCCCCTTCACGTGTGCGGTGGGTTCCAAGCAACACGTGGACCGTAGTCGCTTATGGGGTGACGTAGAAATTCGAACCCATTACCTTTGGTCTGGCTCTGATACCAAATTGAATCATGTGCTCCATCTCAACTAACAACCACACTCAAAGCAATAGAAATTTTAGATAAGAGTTACCATCATACACTCTGACAAGTCTAATAATTCATGGTACGATCTTTTTTGAAGGCCGAAAAAAAATTGGATTTTGTTATTTTGATATAATAATATAATAATATACTATTATTATTAAATATTTTGATACACCCTATATTTAGCTTTTAGGACTTTTTTATCCCTTTATAACATAAAATTTTCAAATTAATATATACGCAATTTAGATATTTATTGTAAACTGGATCACAACAATTTCACACTCACTATCTCTCTCCCGGACTCTCGCTCAACAATGGGGAATAAAAAGCAGAAGCGTTCATCCAATGGCAAGCCTAAATCCAATGGCAATGACACTTCATCCAATGGCAATGGCAAACACATCCGCTATTGCAAACACTGCGAAACTACTTATGATTCTTTCACAGCCATGACAGGCCACATGCCGTAAAAATTTCAAATTGAATCTGGTATTTTATTTGTATCTGAATTGGATTATTAGGTATCCGCTATTGCAAACACTGCGAAACTACTTATGATTCTTTCACAACCATGACAGGCCACATGCCGTAAAAATTTCAAATTGAATATGGCATTTTATTTGTATCTGAATTGGATTATTAGGTATTTATTACAGAGTATTTGTGCCCTTTTATTTGTATTATCAATACTATCCTGAGTTAATTCCTCAACTACTTTCGATTCTCTCACAATAATGACAGGCCACGTGCCCTTTCATTTGTATTATCAATACTATCCTGAGTTAATTCCTTAATTACTTTCGATTCTGTCACAGTAAAAAGAATTTCTAATTGAATATGGAATTTTATTTGTATCTGTATTGAATTATTAGGTATTTATTACAGAGTATTTGTGCCCTTTCATTTGTATTATTAATACTATCCTGAGTTTGTATCTGTATTGGATTATTAGGTATTTATTACAGAGTATTTGTGCCCTTTCATTTGTATTATCAATATACTATCCTCTATCCTGAGTTAATTCCTTAACTATTTTCGATTCTCTCACAGTAATGACAGGTCACATGCCGTAAGAATTGCTAATTTAATATAGAATTTTATTTGTATCTGAATTAGATTATTATGTATTTATTACAGAGTATTTGTGCCCTTTCATTTGTATTATCAATACTATCCTAAGTTAATTTCTCAGGTTTAAGAATAACTTAGAGTGGTAATGTAGATCCTGAAAGTAATTCAGCACAAACAAAAATTAGCACAACCTGTTAAATTCTAAAAATCTTAATACATCAATATTCAAATACTTAATTGATTACATCAATGTTCAAATACTTAATTGATTTGTAATTGTGAGTAAGTGCCCAGTAAGGAGAGCATATGAAACTGCTTATGCAGAGCAGCCAAAGCAAAGGAAGAAGCGGAAATGGTTGCAACAGCTGCTGCAAAAGCTAAAAGTAAGAACAAGAAGAATACTAGAAAGTAAGAACAAGAAGAGATTTGCTTTCATGTTTGGCTTTCTTTCAGGGGTAAGGGCCATAAATTATAAATGTAAAAGATTCATATGACAAACAATTACCTCTACGAAAGAAACCTTAATATCTTGTATGCAGGTCGTGGCAGCGGTAGTCAGAATGGTGGTGGTGACGGCGGCAGACGTGGTGGCCGCAATAATCGAGGTGCACCGCGTAGGTTTAGTTATCTCGCGAGATAGAGATTCGAACTCAGATCGAAAGGGAAATATGAGTTAATATATGCTCTAAGGTTGAAAATATCATAAAAAAAGCTTAAACAACGAAGAGTCTAGCCCCCCAATTACCTAAGAAAAATTTGAAAAAGGAAATCGGGAATTGAATTCCTTATAAGATTATAAGGTCTATTTTCTTTTTTTAGAAGACGGTATGCCGCCACTCGGACACGGCATTTGCTCTATCTCCGGTGACTCCCCGGCAACAATAGCCGATGTGTGGTACCCGGACACGGGTGCTATGGCACATGCCACTCCTGACGCCGGCATGATGGCCTCCTCGGAGGATTATAGCGGTAGCACCTGCCACTCCTAACGCCGGCATGATGGCCACCTCGGAGGATTATAGCGGTCTGGACACGCTCAGGGTCTAGTTATCTCGTGAGACGTAGAGATTTGAACCCATGACCATCGGTCTGCCACTCCTGACGTATCTCGTGAGACGTAGAGATTTTGAACCCATGACCATCAGTCTGGCTCTGATAACAAATTGAAGCATGTGCCCCATCTCAACTAAAAGCCGGTTCGGGCTCAGGGTTGGAAATGGTACAGGTTTAGTTATCTCGCAAGAAGTAGAGATCCGAACCCTTGACCTTCGCTCTGATACCAAATTGAAGCATGTGCTCCATCTCAACTAAAAGCCTAAGTTGATAGTTGGATGGCACATTAATGGTTATATGCTCAACACGCCCCTTCACGTGTGCGGTGGGTTCCAAGCAACACGTGGACCGTAGTCGCTTATGGGGTGACGTAGAAATTCGAACCCATTACCTTTGGTATGGCTCTGATACCAAATTGAATCATGTGCTCCATCTCAACTAACAACCACACTCAAAGCGATAGAAATTTTAGATAAGATTTACCATCATACATTCTGACAAGTCTAATAATCCATGGTACGATCTTTTTTGAAGGCCGAAAAAAATTGGATTTTGTTATTTTGATATAATAATATAATAATATACTATTATTATTAAATATTTTGATACACCCTATATTTAGCTTTTAGGACTTTTTTATCCCTTTATAACATAAAATTTTCAAATTAATATATACGCAATTTAGATATTTATTGTAAACTGGATAACAACAATTTTGCACTCACTATCTCTCTCTCGGACTCTCGCTCAACAATGGGGAAGAAAAAACAGAAGCGTTCATCCAATGGCAAGCCTAAATCCAATGGCAATGACACTTCATCTAATGGCAATGGCAAACACATCCGCTATTGCAAACACTGCGAAACTACTTATGATTCTTTCACAGCCATGACAGGCCACATGCCGTAAAAATTTCAAATTGAATCTGGTATTTTATTTGTATCTGAATTGGATTATTAGGTATCCGCTATTGCAAACACTGCGAAACTACTTATGATTCTTTCACAACCATGACAGGCCACATGCCGTAAAAATTTCAAATTGAATATGGCATTTTATTTGTATCTGAATTGGATTATTAGGTATTTATTACAGAGTATTTGTGCCCTTTTATTTGTATTATCAATACTATCCTGAGTTAATTCCTCAACTACTTTCGATTCTCTCACAGTAATGACAGGCCATGTGCCCTTTCATTTGTATTATCAATACTATCCTGAGTTAATTCCTAATTACTTTCGATTCTCTCACAGTAAAAAGAATTTCTAATTGAATATGGAATTTTATTTGTATCTGTATTAGATTATTAGGTATTTATTACAGAGAATTTGTGCCCTTTCATTTGCATTATCAATACTATCCTGAGTTTGTATCTGTATTGGATTATTAGGTATTTATTACAGAGTATTTGTGCCCTTTCATTTGTATTATCAATATACTATACTCTATCCTGAGTTAATTACTCAACTATTTTCGATTCTCTCATAGTAATGACAGGCCACATGCCGTAAGAATTGCTAATTGAATATAGAATTTTATTTGTATCTGAATTAGATTATTATGTATTTATTACAGAGTATTTGTGCCCTTTCATTTGTATTATCAATACTATCCTGAGTTAATTCCTCAGGTTTAAGAATAACTGAGAGTGGTAATGTAGATCCTGAAAGTAATTTAGCACAAACAAAAATTAGCACAAACTGTTAAATTCAAAAAATCTTAATACATCAATATTCAAATACTTAATTGATTTGTAATTGTGAGTAAGTGCCCGGTAAGGAGAGCAGATGAAACTGCTTATGCAGAGCAGCCAAAGCAAAGGAAGAAGCGGAAATGGTTGCAACAGCGGCTGCAAAAGCTAAAAGTAAGAATAAGAAGAATACTAGAAACTAAGAACAAGAAGAATACTAGAAAGTAAGAACAAGAAGAGATTTGCTTTCATGTTTGGCTTTCTTCCACGGGTAAGGGTCATAAATGATATATGTAAAAGATTCATATGACAAACAATTACCTCTACTAAAAAAACCTTAATATCTTGTATGCAGGTCGTGGCAACGGTGGTCAGAATGGTGGTGACGGCGGCTGGCGTGGTGGTTGCAATAATCGAGGTGCACCGCGTAGGTTTAGTTATCTCGCGAGACGTAGAGATTCGAATTCATGACCTTCGGTCTGGCTCTGATACCAAATTGAAGCATGTGCTCCATATCCGGTGTCTCCCCGGCAACACTGGCCGATGTGTGGTACCCGGACACGGGTGCTACGGCACATGCCACTCCTGATGCCGGCATGATGGCTTCCTCGGAGGATTATAGCGGTAGCACTTGCCACTCCTGACGCCGGCATGATGGCCTCCTCGGAGGATTATAGCCGATGTGTGGTATCCGGACATGGGTGCTACGGCACATGCCACTCCTGACGCCGGCATGATGGCCTCCTCTGAGGATTATAGCCTGACTCTGGCATGATGGCCTCCTCGGAGGATTGTAGCGGTCCGGACACTTTCGGTCTGGCTCTGATACCAAATTGAAGCATGTGCCCCATCTCAACTAAAAGCCGGTCCGGGCTCGGGGTTGGAAATGGTACAGGTTTAGTTATCTCGCGAGACGTAGAGATTCGAATCCTTGACCTTCGCTCTGATACCAAATTGAAGCATGTGCTCCATCTCAACTAAATTGCACATTAATGGTTATATGCTCAACACGCCCCTCACGTGTGCGGTGAGTTCCAAGCAACACGTGGACCGTAGTCACTTATAGCGCTGGACACTTCGGTTTTCAGTTTGTTTTTTTCAATTTCGGTTTCGGTTTCGGTTTTTCGGTTTTAGAAAAAGTTGAACCATTCGGTTTAACATTGTAGTTCGGTTTGGTTTCAATCGGTTTGGTTTCGGTTCGGTTTAAGACTTTACGAGAATTACATTCATCAAATTTCAACATTTCATAATTTTCCAAACATACTACCAATTACCAAACAATACCTATTCACATAATCCACATCTAAAATATAAACGTTATATAACAAAATAAAAATTTAAAGTTTAAACATACTACTAAATAGTAAATACTAACATCACATACTAATAGCAATCTAATTACCAAAACATCACATACTTAGAAATTAGAATCCAAAGTTCAAAGTTCAAACATTACAAACATGAATCAATAACTCAAATCCAAAGTCTAATATCTAAATAAAGGATACCAACATAACAATTCAAAAACAATAAACATAGCAAAACGAATTCCAAACTCATAGGTTGTTAAGTTGTTCATCCATCATCACAGTCACAGATCAATATGATGTTGCCCTGTTGATTTGCGAATCTCTGTACAACAAAACAAAAGGTTCAAAAACAAGTTAAAATAATAAAATATTGAAGCATAAACTAATATAGTATATACTATACATAAATTCATAAAAAAATATAAAATTGTAACTTACCTTCTGCAAGCATATCCATAAACTGAGTTTCTTCCAATATTTGAGCGAGGCTTACTGTTGAATCAGATTGGAGTGAAGACCGTAACCAATCTTGTGTCAAAATCAATGCCTCTACCATATACGGTGTCAAAGAACTCCGATATTGGTCTAAAATACGGCCCGAAGTGCTAAAAGCAGACTCTGATGCAACACTAGAAACTGGCATTGCAAGAACATCACGTGCCATTTGTGACAAGATTGGGAATTTCATACTTTCTTTCCTCCACCATGACAAAATATCAAATTGCATACCCAATCTATTAGGAGTTGGCATTTCAATCTTTTCCATCAAGTATATATCCAACTCATTTGATGTTTGTTGCACATCTCCTTTTTCACATACCAAACTAGTGGCATATGTGTTAAAAATACTCCCAACAGCTGAGACATCACCAACATCTAAAACCAATTCACTAGTCACACAAGATTGAATTACACTCTCACCTCCACTTTCACTTCCACCACCACTTTGACTTGTAGTTGCACTTGGTTTAGCATAGAATGCACTGTATACCTCATACAACTTACGCATGATATCCACAACTGCTTCTTTCATTTCACTACATTTTGGTGTATCTTTACCATACAATTTTTCAAAACAAACTGTCACAAAACCCATCTTGCTCCTGGGATCCAACACACTATTAACAATCAACAATTTGTTTATCTTAGACCCCTCCCAATACTTATCAAACTTTTTCTTCATTTCCTTTGCCATGCCACTCATATTGACATCTTTACTACTACTGAAAACATTCAAATTAACTTCAATTGTGCATATATCATCAAAACAATGACTAGATGTCACAGTTTTGTATGAAGAAAAAGACAAAGTCGCATCATAAAAAATTTTCAAAAATTGTACCAATCGACGGACATTCTCCCAATCCACAAAACAACACTACAGAATTGTTTAAACCCATCCCCATCCATAAAACAAAATGGCAATTCATCCAAAATAATCATCTTAACAGTTGCCCTCCTACAAGCATCTTGATTAAACCCAACCGCCACAAGATTACTACTACCACCTTTAACAACACTTGCACTTTCAAGTATTGTTAGATTTTTTTGAGTTGTACTATCTAGGTGGTCCTTATATGCAGCACATCTTTGATTATGTGATTTCAATGTACTAGTGCCACTCGTTGATACACACTTAAATTCTTTATGGCAGTAATTACATTTACACTTATCCTTGTTGTCCTCCAATTTAGTGAAATGATTCCATACCTCAGATCTTGGAGCAGTTGGTTTCGGTGGAAATCCACTGTTTGAAAGTTTTCTTTTTTGTCCCACTGATTCATCAATTGACAAAGTTAGAGTGCTACTTGGAGTGTTCCCTTGATGGTAAGACAAAGAATCATCCATCTGCATTATAAAATTTAAATGTAAACGGTTCGCTTGATGGCAAGATACATGACTAAGTAATTTAAAATTTCCCATCATATTAATTCTAATTCACTGGAATTGAAATTTAATTCCAATGAATTGAACTAGAGCAGTTCAATGTTCCAGTTCACTGGAATTCCAGTGAGTTCACTGGAATTACTGGAATTCCAGTGGAGCCACTGGAATTCCAGTGAACTCACTGGAAGCCACTGGAATTCCAGTGAAGCCACTGGAATTCCAGTGACTTCACTGGAATTACTGGAATTAAATTCCAGTGAAGTCACTGGAATTCCAGTGACTTCACTGGAATTTAATTCCAGTGTTAATTCCAGTTCACTGCAAAAGTGAACTGGAATTTTCCAGTTCACTGTGAACTGGGAATTTTTCAGTTCACTACTGGAATTTGAATTAAATTCTAGTAGTGAACTGGAATGAAAACAATTAAATGATCAATACAAAATTAAAACTTATACAGCGCAAGTCAATGAACATAATGAAATTGAAATTCTAGTTTCTAGAACACAAAATCTAAATAAATAAATAAAAGTCCTAATTCAAAATTCTTTAAATAAGAAAATGTATAAACTATAAACTACAACCCATAAAACTAAAAAATATTAAGTAGAAAAGGAAAACATATTAAGTTATTAACAATTTAACATACCTCGGTCGCGGATGGTGTAAGTCACTGAGCCAAGGGAGGAAGGAACGGAGGAACCTAGGAGGGGTGGCGGACGGGCGGAGGAGTGGCGGACTGGCGGAGGGGTGGCGTCGTGGCGGTTGCCGGAGGCCGGAGATGTGGACTGCGACTGGCGGAGGGGGCGAGGGGCGGAGCCGAAGGTGAAGGCGTGAAGTGTTGTCGTAACTGGTAAGGGTGAACTGAAATTAGGGTTAGATCTTAGAATGTTAGATTATATTGAAGTTTATTTATATATATTATTAGTTATTATATATATTATATATATATATATATATATATATATTTTTTTTTTAAAACCGATCGGTTTCTCAAATCTTAGGACCAATCGGTTTTTTGGTTTGAAACCAAACCGAACCAAACCGCTTCGAAATGCCCAGCCTAGTCACTTATGGGGTAACGTAGAGATTCGAACCCATGACCTTTGGTTTGGCTCTAATACCAAATTGAAACATGTGCTCCATCTCAACTAACATCCACACTCAAAGCAATAGAAATTTTAGATAAGATTTACCATCATACACTCCGACAAGTCTAATAATACATGGTACGATCTTTTTTGAAGGCCGAAAAAAAATTGGATTTTGTTATGTGTTTGAGGCCAAAACCATCCAAAGAATGGAGATGTGAATCCATTCTCATTTCTTGATTACATTGCCAGAAGGCTTGAGCTGAAGAGCCATCTCTGTTGTGAAATCATTCCTTAGGAGATGTGAGGGTGTTCTTCTCTCCATCATTTCTGATTGCAGATTCAAGTAGCTGTGACTCCAAGTATGTGTTTGAGGCCAAAACCATCCAAAGAATGGAGCTGTGACTCCATTCTCATTTCTTGATTACATTGCCAGAAGGCTTGAGCTAAAGATCCATCTCTGTTGTGAATTCATTCCTTAGGAGATGTGAGGGTGTTCTTCTCTCCATCATTTCTGATTGCAGATTCATGTGTTACCTACCTTCTGCAATGGCATCTGCCACAATGTTGCATGTTATTAGCAGGCTAGTGCCCACAGTTGGTGAAGAGTCCCAACAACAACTAATTACCTGATTAATACTACACCTCATGTAGCGTGGACTGCAATTTCCAGTATCCCTAACAATATAGTCACTTGTAGCAGGCTTCAAAAGAAAAGAATAGGCTTCAACATTATGTGGCAAAATTAGTAATAACCTAATCAAAACTGTCCCATATTATGTGGCAAAATTTTACGGAGTATGGAGTACAATATTGATAGATCAACCAAACTATTTAAAATTAGGTCATGTAAATTTGATCATAAAAATGTATATGAAGTTTTGGAGAGGGGGTGGGTGGGTGGGTGAGTGTAAGAGAGCTAGGGTAGACCAAAAAAAGCAAGAAAAAAGTGATTCCAAGAACAGAAATATCAGGTGTCTAGAATGTTTATGAGCCCTGAAAAAGGTCATACATATATATAACAGTATGGATCTCCTTATGTTGGTGCAGTGGCATCAAATCTTATTATTATAGCTTGATCTACTCCTGACCCAGTAAGTCTAATTATATATAGACCTATATGAATATTTATATCAACATATTAGCTTTGCTTTGCTTTGTGAACAACTATTAGTTGTTAGAACATTACCAACATTAGGAATAAATTTCAAACCGTAAAAGCTTCATTAAAATTAAAAAACATGGGGCCCGTTTACTAACAGAAAATTGCTTTCTGTTTTCTATTCTCTGTTTTCGAAAATTCTCTGTTTTCTATTCTCTGTTTTCGAAAACTGAAATTGAAAACTTGTTTACCTGTATTTATTTTCGAAATTCATTCCCCATTTACTAATAGTATCCAATGCATTGCCAAATTGTTCCTTCAAATTAAATGCAAATTCATTCAGTTCATAACCAAGCATAGCATACCACATTTTTTCATTTTTTAGAAGATTCTTTTGCTAATACTTATTTAGGCAACAAGTAGTAGTAATGACAAACATTACTTCAACAAGGTCTTCTGTAATATGATCATCTTGATTTGTTTGATAGAATATTTCAATTGACAAGAGGAGGCATAAGCAAAGCATAAAAAACAATTAACTTGAGTTTTATAAAGAAACATCAATGTAGCAGTTTGGGTGATAAGCATAATGATAACCACCATTGCATATTCTTCAATCAATAATTTCTCTAGTACTACTTTACTCTAAATACATCTACAGACTAAATAAAAACAAGATCTACAATAAGTTCATGGAACAAATAGGCACAGATCCAACCGACGATTTTGGTGACTCCGTCTTTGGAGTGAACTCTCTGGCAGTAGACAGATTTGACCGGAGCTTCGCCGGAGTACACCACCCGCCACCCTCTTTCATGCCCAAACTTTCTAATATAAAAAATCAAGCAATAAATAACAATAATAAATCTCTAATATAAAAAAGAAATAGGCTAAAATTGACATATAGGCTAACTTTTTTTTTTTTTTTTTGAAAGTGACATATAGGCTAACTATTTAATCAAACATTTATAAAAAAAGAAATAGGCTAACTATTTTACCAAACATGGCCTTAATGTTCTTTCAATATGTTATGACTATGCGTTATTCAAAGAGCTGAGGTAGAGACCCCTGTTGGAAAATCTAGTTAGAAAGACAGCTAGCAACTAGAGACTACAATCACCATACTAAATGCCATCCCCATTCCAAAAATTTCAACCACTCTTGATATGAAGCCTATTCCAATCAAGAAATTCTATAGAAATTCCAATGAGACAATAAGATAGCATGAGCAACCATCTTGACACATCTCAAAATCATAGATTTTTTTTACACCATCTATAGTTTTACTATCAATGGTCAAAAAGTCTTTTTTTTGTTTTTTTTTTTTTGGCTCAAAGCAGATCAAGTTTGTTTGCCGTCCCCCGCGCCTCCACGGCAGGGGGTGCATTTGACCGGGCTGCGGGGGAGTAGCTTCCAGGGTCTACGCAAGGCGGTGGACTGCGCGCAGGTGGGCACAGAGAGGTAAGTGCCGGTTCACTTGCTCTGTGGTTATATTCCTAGTATTGCAGTTTTCTGTTTGCTCAAATTGTTCAAATTGGAATTTGGGGTTGTGCCTTGTGTGCATTCGTTGCTGGATGACCATTTCTGCCGACATGCATGTCAGTTCTTGATTATATTGAATTTGGTTATATTTATTTTGCTTATTCTCTTTTGAATGCTACTGGTTGCTAGAAAAAATAACAAAATAAGTTCTTGACTTGTATCTTCAGTGCATGTGTTCAAACTAACACTACACAAGAACTAAGCTTAGAGATTAGTGTAATTAATCCAATTTTCTGTTAACACTGCGTCCTAATTTCTTAATTGTAATGCACCTGGTTTTGTGTTGTTAACACTGCGGCCTAATTTCTTAATTGCAATACACCTGCTTCTTAAGTTGACAGATTGAACATGTTTTTTTTTTTTAAATTTGGTTTATCCCATTTAATTTGTCCAAAACTCCAATTTACTCTTCATTGGCCAATTCTATTCTATGTAGGGTGGTTTTGTATGCTGGAATAATGATGGGGTTTGGGCATAGCTACTGAGATAGATGTTCAAGGAATCAATATAGAATTCTATCTAATGCTGAGAACTTCTTAGTTTTTTTAATGTCGTTGGTAGTTTATGTGTGTCTCTAATTGCACGTCCCTTGATCTGATTCGTTTTAATCAAGATGGCATACTGCTTTTGGAGGCCAACCGGATGCTTCGTGCAGGAGGGTATTTTGTTTGGTCTGCACAGCCTGTTTTACTGTTTATAAGCATGAAGCAGGCCTGGGAGTGCAATGGGAAGGTATTTTAGTACTGATTATCATTACTTGTTTGCTCGAAAAAGAATGAGAAGTATTTGTTGGAAAAGTTACGTTGACAACAACTGCTATTTAAGTCGCGGGGCAGGAAGCCAGCTGCCATTGTGTGATCCGAACGACGATCCTGACAGCATCTGGTACACCTTCTCTGCCAATCTGGTTCATTATATTTCATCCCATCCATCATTAGACCTGTTGTGCTTCTCACTTTCAAGTTTCAAGATTTCAATTCCATGATTATTTGCTGTCCTGTTCTGCAACTTGTGCTCATTCTTATTGTTATAGTTTCTTTCTTGAAGGATGTTATGTTAAACACAATCTCAGGTTAGGGTACAATGGAACTGCAGTGAAGGTTTGAATGCCTGCTGTAACCAGTGCATTTTGAATCCCTCCCAAAACTATGCCAAAGGTGTATGTAGTTAGTTCTCCGATATCTTAATTGTGTTGGGATCTGTTTTGTAGTCGGATGCACCGCTACATGCATCAACCACGTGTGCCCGGCATCCTAATGCACAGGTTTAGATGTTCTTCAGTAATGGCCTGTAGGAAAGGAATATACATTTTTCATCCCTGTTGCTTGAGATGATGGTTGCTACCTGTGTTCAATGGAACTTCAGTGAAGTTCTCAACCTATAGTGCTCAGGGGGTCAGCCTTCCATGAGCCTATCATAGTCAATAACAAACCCCAAGGCAATCAAACAATCATATTCATATGATTGCTGGTAACTAATCTGAAGTTGATTACAAGATCAATAATACTAACAATTAATAAAACAAACAAAATACTTGAATAGCAAAGAAAAAAAGAATGCATACTTAACCAGTGCATTTTTAATCTCGACTCAAACCTATGCCAAAGGCGTTTTTAATTAGTTTACCGATACTTTAATTGTTTGGGATTTGTTTTGCAGTCGGTGCATCAGGTGGTATTCAGGGCTTCAAAGAGGGGATCACGTACTACTTCTAAACCTGTACGTGCAAGCGGTTCATGCACAACATCTTGCTGAGTGCAGTAAATGGCAACATGCAGAATACTGTCACACGCGTTGGGGAGTATGACCACCACAGGTGCGCACAAATGCTCCAAGAATCACCTCAACCGCATCAGTAGCAAGGTCACAAATAAAGGGCAGACCCGTAAATAATTTAGTCTTGTATTACACAGGTGGCCACTTTAAAAATGCAAAAGTAATGTCTTTTTTTTTTTTTTTTGGCCACTAAAGTGGGGAGCACCACTGTCCACTGGTGGTGTCTAGTACGTTCGACCCATGCTAATTTGTAGTGCAAATTATGCTTTGGAAACGTGTTCACCATGAATGGTGAACACGAGTCCAAACGGTATCGTTTTTATGGAAAAAAAAATTAGTTAATGTACTGTTAACGGCGCGCGTTTGTTCATATTATGAATTTTCTGTTATGAAATAATGAATGTACTGTAAATTCATAATCTCATAACAGAAAATTCATAATCGCATAAAAGAAAAACATTTATTAAATTATGAATTTTCTGTTATGAGATTATGAATTTACAGTTATGTAATTATAAATTTTTTATAAATTCATAATCTCATAACAGAAAATTTATAATTTCATAACAGAAAATTCATAATCTTATAGAAGAAATTTCATAATTTCATAACTGCACATTCATAAATTTATACCTGCACATTCATAATTTATGAATGTTGAAGAAACTTGCGCGAAGAGGAAGTGAAATGGGGTACAACCACCACCATTCAAAGTGTATTCACATATACATGAATACCTTTAACTGAAATTTCAAGGTAACAAGGAACTAAGTGCACAAACATACTGAACTATGAATGAATCTGGCCAATATGCATTTCAATATTTCCTAATCTGGTTCTGGAGCAATCAAACATACTGGCCAGAATGATTGTTACGCATGTGCTGCCGCAGCCACAGTCGAAAGTCCACCGCAGTGCATCGATCTCCACCGTTGCGCTGAAGTGGCGTCGTCTAAGAAACTCCACCGTGATGACGGAAAAACAAGGCTGGGATAGACGTCTCTTGCGTTCAATTCAATCAAAAAAAGAAAAGTGATCTTCCGGAAATGCCCCAAGGGCAACCTGTGTGGTGGTGCATCGTAGGGGAAGCATGTATAATTGGTGTCCTTAGATGCACAAAATCAATGCCCCAGATCGGTGCACAAGTTCACACATTATAGATGATTTGCACCAAAAAACCACCATATATATATATATATATATATATATATATATATATATATATAAACTAATCAAGATACTTAAATTTTAGATTTTTAAAATTTAATGTCAAGTGAATTTTAGCATAGGCCTGAATTCAACAAAAAAACTTTTACACTTTAAAAATCTAAAAGCCTAAAAACTTCATAAATTGTTAACAATTTTTTAGTAGAATCCAACAAAGCTGAATAGGAATTCATTCTCATCACCAATGTGAGGTTAGATAATGAATAGGACCAAAGAAACTCAAAAACATAATGCTACCTTGTATTTTATATTGCGGTAGAAACCAAATCCAAGCATCTTGTTATTTTGCACCATGCCTGTTTCTCCAAAGAGGTCACCTCTGAGCATATTACAGTCTAATTCAACTACAGCTCAATCTCTAAATAACTTGAGTCCATTGGTACTATAGTGAAACATTAGAAAAGCTAACATGGGCATTCCTTCTGATACGAGATTGGCCTTCAAGTTCCAGCGTAAATAATTCTCGTTGATGCTTGCATATGCCATGACTATCAACAAAAGTCAAGGTCAAACACTAACTCACGTTGGGTTATTGCTAAAAAAACTGGTCTTTAATCACGGATATTTTCGGACAATTGTACATGACTTCCTTCCGAGTCACCCATCCCGGTGGCCTGAACGTGTTAGCTCTAGGCGATGATGGAAAAGATTGTGTTGCGACTACCAATTTCGTTTACAAAGAAGTTTTCAATAATGTGTAAATACAATCGTTGATATTATGTTTTTTTTTTTCAAAATAACAAAATTTCTATATATCTAGACAAAAATATATCCTCTATGCAAATGAATTAGGATAACAATTGATTATTATAACTAAGTTGCTAGAGAACGAGCACATTTGTCTAATTTATAAAAATCTTAAACAATGATATATAAAATCTTTAAAGTTACAACGCTGCATGCGTACATCTACACATTAACACTAGTACAAAAAACATCAATAAAATCGAATAATTCGCGTCCAAAGTTAGAACTTTGGACGCCTAAAGTGTAGTGCGGTGGCACTTTTGTAATTAAAATGTCACTATATAATTTGTTTTTTATTTTTTTCTGAAATTAAAAAAAATAGGCGTCCAAAGTTGTAGAACTTTGGACGCCTATTGTATGCCTAAAGTAGATGCGGTGACATTTTTGTAATTAAAATATCACTATTTATTATTATTTTTTAGAAAAAGGGTCAAATTGGCCCCCTAAGTCAGACGGATAGTGCAATTGGATCCCCTAACTAAAAAAAGCTCATTCAGAACCCCCAAACCTGTAAAATGGTTCGATTAAGTCCAACTTGTTTAACTGATTAAGTCTACAAATGATTCACACGTGTCTTTTAAAAATATTTTTTATTTTTATTTTTTTATAAAGTTTATTTATTTATTTATTAAAATATATATTATATATAATAATTAAAAATAAAAATAAAAAACACAACTGCCTGCCCAGATTCTACATCGCCATTGTTATCGACGGCGAAATGGTCTTCCTCATCGGGGACTCCCAATAAGAACGTATTCAAAACCAGAGCCAAATTTCCGGCCACCGGCGCCGGCCAAGCCATGGTGCTAAGGAGGGAACACGTCTGCGGTGGCAAACTGTACATCACCAGAGGCACCGTCGACGGCCGGGACCGAAACATATCCATCGATTGTCGCCTCTCCAGCGACGACCTGAGGTGTATTTCTATGTGGACAACAAAAGGGTCCTCCAAGTGAAGCATTTGAAGTGGAAATTCCGAGGCAATGAGCGAATCGAGATCGACGGAATCCCCATCCACGTCTCCAGGGACGTCCACAACTGGCTCTTCGAGGACGACGAAGATGGCTACGCCCTCTTCATGTTCAAATTCGATAAGCACAGCAGCTTCAGAGATGAAGACGACGACTACTTGAACCACCTAGCCGCCCGGAAAGCGGTGAACAGCTGCGGATTCAGGTTCGAGACGAGGATGATGAAGAAGGATTTGCTCCGGACGGCGAGAAGCTCGTCGTCGTCCAGTTGTAGTTCGGTCATGGAGTGGGCCAACACGGAAGAGAATGAGCTCAAGGGCCCTCCGGGATTCTCGTTGCTGGCCATCGGTAACAATGGCGATTAGAATCCGGATCCAGACAGGCAGCGGTGTTTTTTATTTTTATTTTTATTTTTATTTTTTAATTATTATATATAATATAATTTTAGCAAATAAATAAATAAACTTTATTAAAAAAACAAAAATAAAAAATATTTTAAAAAGACACTTGTCAACCATTTGTAGACTTAACCTGTTAAACAAGTCACTTTGAACTTAATTGAACCATTTTATAGGTTTAGGGGACTTGAATGTAGCTTTTTTTTTTTTTTTTTTTTTTTTTTTTTAGTTAGGGGACCCAATTGCACTATTCGCTCGACTTAGGGCCAATTTGACTTTTTTTCCTTATTTTTTTTACACAAATAATAAACATTTGAGTCCAATGTTAGGATTTTTCTGAACAAAATCGCCTCTAACCTTGTCTTCTTCCCCGTCTATCTCCTTCTCTATTCTGAACAAAATCGCCCCACAGCCGCTGCTCTCCATCTCCACTCCGCCGGTCGTCCATCGTCAATCGCTGTCCCGTATCCAGCTGTAGTCGCTTGCCGCTCGCCTCCATCGTCTTCCCCTGCATTGCCTTCTCTGCTACTCTCGTCGCCGCTGCGCTATTGTTTGCTGCCATCGCCGTTCGCTCTCACCGGCGGTCTCGCCCGTCGCCCATTGCCGCAAGCTCGCCTGTCATTAGATTTTTAGTAGTGCTCATTGGATGGTCAGTATTTTATTTTAATTTTGTTTTCTCGTGCCGGAAAATCGTAGAAATGAACAATAAATGATGATGAAGGATTAAAGGACGCAGCTTCTACAAAAATTGAAATTATAGTGAGTAGACTATGGATAGGATTAACCAATGATGAGCTTAAGAGTTGTGTAGGTGTTTTTAGCTACTTTTTTCTACTTCTCTAAATACCCTATGAGCTTCATGTATTCTAAAGTAAAATTATCATATGAATGCATGTACTATTTATCTTGGCTGGTCTTGACTGGAGAAATCAAATGCACAGAATAATGTAATTTTGTTAACTCAGATTGTCTTAAAACATCAAAGAGTGGTTGGTATGAAGTACTTGCAAAATACATTGTTTCTTCTGTTTGTTTATTGAGTATCAAAGTTCTGATCCATAATAAATCTGTCATGCAAGCTATTATTTTGTTTTTTTTGTGCTCCATCACCCACTCGATCAATGCTTTCTTCTATTTGGCCAAGTTGTCCCTGCATTATCTGTGAAATATGATGCATATAATCATACTGCAGGTCAAGAAAGAAATTAAAGAAAGCAGGATTAGGGCCACATCCATCAAAGGTTTGGTTTTCCGATCTATTTTCTTAATCAATTTTTAACTATACCACATATATAAAGACAGCTAATTTGCTGGCATTAATCCACGAGTTATCTTTGGTGTTCTTAGCTGGTGAATATCCATTTCTGTGTAGATTTGATAAACAATTCACAAGAAGAAGTTCGTCCTAAATTAAAGTTTTGATTAGTGCAACTGCAGTTGGCTATTATATTATGGTTTCATATTAAATTCTTTCGATTTCTTAAATTATAGAAGACCACATATAGTGTTCCAGTCTGATTTTCAAATTAAATCACAGGTACAATGGAGAACTATAACAGTTTACTTGGGATTAGAGAGTATCCTTCTTTTACCAATGACATCCTATAAATGACTGTGATAAGTTGTATTTGGTCCATAAATGGTAATCTTTTTAAGTTGTACGCGTTGTATTTGGTCCATAAATGGCATCCTAAAATCTCAGTTGTTTCTCTTTAAATGAAATTCAAATCTGTCAATGACTTTCTCAACCAAATTGCTTGATTCACCGAAGCAGTCTACTTTCAGACTTCTAGTCGAGCTTGTCTCTCTTTAATTTTGTTCTTTCACTACTCTATTTTGACGTGGAGTGTAAATTATTGTTATTGATGATTGATGATTGATTCATGCATCCTCACAAAACTCGCTAAACTTGTTAGAAGTATATTCAGCTCTATTACTGGGCCTTACCATCTAGTGTTCACTCTGATATTCAATCCAAATTTTGAACCTCCAAAATACATCTACCATACAGTATGATAAGTGGAATTTTAAATTTCTCTGCTTTTCTATTTCCATTTTTTTTATCAAGTTCGTTTTCAACACATTGTTTGTTTCTAAATCCAGTACCCCACCTGTGTTTAAAATTTTATTAGGTGTGGCTATGAGTTGTATACTTGCAAGTGCATATTATTTTTTTATAACCAATTTGTCTCTTTCATGAACTCTATCTATGTGTATCAATTTTCAAATATCTAATATCTTTCTACTCATCGTATTTAGTTCTAATTCTATATTCAAATGATTATAGCAGGTAACTACAACTCTTCTCCTAACATTATTAAACACTGCTACAGCCTCCTTAGCAAAGATAAATGTACTCTCAAAAATGGGGAATATGCCAAAACTGGGTTAGCTAAAATAGAACGATGGTGGGCAGACAACAGAAGAGGTACTCTAATATAAATGTATTGGTATACCCTAAGCATATATATGATGTCTTTACAGTGTAACAATATCTTGATTTACGTAGTAATATCAAACATGTTGATGCAGTATGTTGGTTCCTCTTGGGATGACTTAAAACATGCAAGGCATGCTGTAGGATTCTTGGTATGCTTTCTTGTTTGCTTTATGACAAAGTAGTTTTGATGTTGAACATGATTTCATATTCTTTGATAGAAGACCAAATTTTATGTCATGGGTGGACTGCTTTGCAGCTATTGACTTTAAGACAATAGTGAGATGACTTTCTTACCAGTCTTCTGACTTAAACTGAGATTTCAGCAGATGTGTGTTTCTCATAACATTTTGAATGTTTGATACTTTGATGTTGATTGATTGTTGACTTCTTTTCTTATTTATTTCTGGTTCACTAATGATTGTTATTTCAGATATTGAGGAAGCTTGAAGAAAGAGGAGGTGATTTAGATCGTTTACAAGAGATGGATGAGAAAGAAATTGGAGCTCTGATTCGTTTTGCACCTATGATGTGGATTTTGGTAGAGGTATTTTCTTTTAGAATACTTTCAACAGTGGGCTTGCATTTTATTTTCTAGCACTATGATGTGGACAAATTTTTATTAATTATATCATACTGTGTATTTGGTTATTATTTGTCATAATATTAGTGCTGATTTCAGTTTTTTATCTTAAATATTAAAAAATATATATATAAAAAATATAATATAATATATATATATATATATATATATATATATATATATATATATATAATACGCATACAAAGTTCATGAACTTTGGACGCGTATAGTGTTTATTTTTTTTAATAAAAAATACTATACGCGTCCAAAGTTCTTCAACTTTGGACGCGAATTATCATTTTTCGCGTCCAAAGTTCTTCAACATTGGACGCGAATGATATTTTTCGCGTCCAAAGTTACTTTGGACGCTAATTGTATATACAATTAGCGTCCCCTACATCCGCGTCCAAGCAACTTTGGACGCCTTTTAGCCTTAATTTTGGACGCGAATGACTGTTTTTGTACTAGTGTAACTATTAATTTGAGCAATTATTGCTCGAATTCAAGCAATGATAGCATCAACATAAAAGATCCATACCATATCTTCAATTGCACTATATAATATTTGATGTTATAATTTAAATAATTGTATTGTTAAGCCAATATGTGGCTAGTATTCTTTATTTGTTATTTATCCTATTTGTACTCCTATAGACTAGTTGTGTTTGGTTGTAACTTGTTGCTATCTTCACTCCTCTATGTACTATATATAGGTTGTGTTTTACATCAATAAATGCAACCATTCATAATCTTTACATGGTATCCAGAGCCTAAAATCTCCTACGAAAGATTTTTTTTTTCCTTGCTTCCTGCCTATTCAATGGCGTCCACCACCCAAACTACTCTGGCCACCACTGAAGTCGTCCAGCTTCACGCTACTACACACTTCCCTATCAAACTCACACCTACGAATTTCCCAGTCTGGAGGCGCCAAGTTCACTCTACACTCATTGGCCTCAACCTCCATGGCTATGTTGATGGTTCTGTCCAAGAACCGCCTAAGTTTTCTGGTTCGGCTCAAACAGCCACAAACCCAGATTATTTACATTGGGTCCGTCAAGACCAAGTCATCGTCAGTGCACTCTTAGAGAGTTGTTCTGACTCGATTCGACTTCTCGTGTCTTCGGCTTCGACAGCCTATGATGCTTGGCAACGCCTAGCCACTACTTACGCTAGTGCGTCTCAAAGCCGAGCTCGTATACTTTCCCTCAAAATCGAGCTCACTCAAAATCCGAGAGGTACTCGGTCGATTTCTGTATTTTTGAATGACATGCGATCCATCGCTGATGCACTCGCGTTGGCGCAGTCCCCGGTCTCTGATGAAGACCTTGTCGTGTACATTCTAACGCAGCTCGAGGATGAATATCATTCAATCTTCTCCGCTGTTTGCGTCCGACAGAAGCCTATTTCCTTAGCGGAACAAGCCGATGACCGAGCACGCCAAACCGTGCTGGCTACTGCCAATATCACTCCTACTACTGCTCCTTTGCGGTCATTCTCCGAGTACAATGGTCCGGACCAAATACGCTTGGGTGACGGTAACTCTTTACACATGTCTCACATTGGTCATGCCGCAATTCCCACCCCTTCTTCTGCCCTTAGTCTAGAAAATGTCTTGCATGCTCCACTGCTGCACAAAAGTTTAATTTCTGTTTCACAACTTTGCAAAGCTAATCGTGTGTCTATTGAGCTCTTTGCGTCTCAGTTTGTCGTGAACGATCTTCAAACCGGGATGGCATTGTTACGAGGGCCGAACGTTAATGGTGTGTACCACAATACTCTCTCTTATGAGCCTCAAATGAATGCCACGCACCTGCCATCTGTGTCTGAATGGCACCACCGGTTGGGGCATCCGTCAAATACGGTGTTACAACTCGTGTTGCAACACTGCACAATTCCAGTTTCTGCTGCTGTCACACCATCGTCTCCCGTGTCCACCCAGCCTGGAGTTGTTCCTATCCCCACTCTGACTCCTACTCTGCCTTCTGTGTCTTCCCCGGCTGGGTCTCTCTCTAGCGTAGCCGACTACCCGCAACCTGCACCAGTAGATGTTCAAACTCATGTTCCAACACAATCCGGCGAGAATGGTTTGGACATCCCCACTGGTTTACCTTCAGCTGCGTCTAGTTTGTCACCCCCTGGTTGTTCGTCTTCCGCTGTTCCAGAGCATAGTCGTCACACCAACCAGTCTGGATCCTTGCCTGTCACCACCTCCGAAGGTTCCCAAACGCAAAATGATTTACGCCGGACTACCCGAGAGCGTCGTCCCAATCCCAGGCCGCCTACGGATCATCACAGGCAGGCTGCAAAATGGCTTCTTCGCTATCTCAAAGGTACGGTTTGCCATGGCCTATTTCTACGGGCGGGTCAGCCGTTATCTCTACGAGTGTTCACTGACTCTGATTGGGGAGGTTGCACCACCGATGGCCGTTCTACCACCGGATATTTGGTGTATCTGGGTGACAATCGCATTTCCTGGAAGTCCACGAGACGCAAATCCGTTTCGTTAAGCCTTCGGTCCAAGATTGGAGTCTCCGACGGATCCTCCATCTTGCGAGGGCGTGTTAAGCCAATATGTGGCTAGTATTCTTTAGTTGTTATTTATCCTATTTGTACTCCTATAGACTAGTTGTGTTTGGTTGTAACTTGTTGCTATCTTCACTCCTCTATGTACTATATATAGGTTGTGCTTTACATCAATAAATACAACCATTCATAATCTTTACATGTATAACGACCCAAATATTTTTAATATATTATAACAAATTCATTTCGTACATCGCACGGGTGAAAATACTAGTTACACATGAAAGGTAAAATCGTACTAAAAAATGAGTTTTATCAAAAATTAAACTTATGACCTTTACTTAAAAAAATAAAAAAATTAAAAAACTTATGACTTTTAAATTCGAAAATCAAGATGTATTTACACTCCGAAACCTTTTGGAGCAAGTTATAAATTCTATTCTTATTTTAATTAAATTGTAATTTTCGGGCAGTGTTACAAAATTTGACTAAATTTATTGGCATTTGAAATTTTGATGAAAAAATCGTTTGGTCGTACTAGTTTAACTATTAATTTGAGCAATGATAGCATCAACATAAAAGATCCATACCATATCTTTAATTGCACTATATAATATTTGATGTTATAATTTAAATAATTGTATAACGACCCAAATATTTTTAATATATTATAACAAATTCATTTCGTACATCGCACGAGTGAAAATACTAGTTACACATGAAAGGTAAAATCGTACTAAAAAAATGAGTTTTATCAAAAATTAAACTTATGACATTTACTTAAAAAAAAAAAAAAAAACTTATGACCTTTAAATACGAAAATCAAGATGTATTTACACTCCGAAACCTTTTGGAGCAAGTTATAAATTCTATTCTTATTTTAATTAAATTGTAATTTTCGGGCAGTGTTACAAAATTTGACTAAATTTATTGGCATTTGAAATTTTGATGAAAAAATCGTTTGGTCTTTATTTATTACTCCTCCAATTTTTGGTCAGACGACTAGACTTCAATCGAATCGATTGAAATATACGGAGAGAGAATGTTGCACGAAACGTTGCGGGTTTTTTTTTTTTTTTTTTTTTCTAATTTTTTTTCTTGAACTCTTTCAAAATATTGAATACTAATTAATACACACTATACATGCATTTGACTCAATGCTCAATAAAATAAAATAGGAAAAAATTTTCAAAAAAAAAAAAACAATAGAAATAATTAAATATCAACAATAAAGGAAAAAAAAAGAAGGTAAAAGTACAAAAAAAATTGTAAGTGTTGTACAACTCATTACATATAATGGAATATTGCCCGCACAGGCTTAACTCATTGATTTAATAGACACTATTTGGGAGAAGAGATCAATGTTCGAACCGCGACAGCTGCAATGTGAGATTATGCCTAGAGTGGGCAGATCCCTTGTGCGCACCGACATTTCGCTCCGTCTGCTGAGCCATTGAGTTACCGTGATTTACATCCTCCTAAATACTCTGTTGGGCCGAGGTTGGGGGAACAAAATAACAAAAGAAAAGGGGTAAATTTTTAAAAAGAAAATTGTAATTGTACAGTAAAATAAGTATAATGTATAAGTTTTGATTTTAAAAAAAGTTTGTAATCGTTGTCGAATGTGTACTTTAGGTGAAGTCCATATTGTGATTTTAGTCGAAAAAGAATTACAATGAGGTAATCAGTTTAGGTTGCTGATCAACTCAAATTAAGAAAGTCAATAGGTAGTTAATTTTTAATGAGTAAAATTCGAAACCTTATAATTATCAATGCCTGATCAACTCGACTGTGATTACTCCCAATATAATGTATTAGTTATTATTACAATGGATCTCACACACACACACAACCGTGTCATTGGACGATTCGAACATGGCCAGGCCAACTAATTGTTTAATTTAGCTTGTATAATCTGGCTAAGTGGCTAGTTTACGAGTCAATACTTAGTTGCTCTTTGAGTAATTTTTTAATTAAGCATTCGTTCAGAGAAGTTTACGTTTTTACACAAATTGCATTAACTTAGCTTATTTTTATTTATTAATTAATGAGTCATTACAATATATTAAGAACTCTAAATTAAAACTATGCCAACAAGCATACATTTATACGTGTAACTATGTACAACTTGTATTTTTATTTTTTTGACATCAAACCCTTGTATTTATTTATTATTTATTTTTTTTTCAAACACGCATAAAGAATCAAGAGAGTTTAGAAAAAAAAAAAAAAAAACCTGTATTTTTAATTTCTATTAATTTCATTTTATCAAAGGTGTAGTTTGGGTTAAGTCCGCGTCCGTAGTTAATTAGTTCAAACAAAGAAAGTCAATAGACAACTCTTATATATGGGAAGTCAAAGTTGAAATCTTTTGATTATTAAGTCAACTGTTCGACCAACTTAGTTTGGGTTAAACCTGGGAGTGTGATTGATTGAAAATGACTCATTCATCCTTAACTAAACGTTAACAGAGCGTTTGGTTAGAGGGAATAATTTAAATTCTCTTCCCACTTAATTTTCACGTAATTGCAAAGGCCACAAAATTTCCTTGTTTGGTTGAAAAGAATTGCAATTCCTCCATTTTCATGGAATTAAAATCTCATGTCCCCCTGGGATTTTAGGAAGAAAAAAAGATAGTGATGAGTCAAAATTACCCCTTCCTTTTTAACCTAAAATTAATACCTAACAACAACAATGAACATTTTTTACTTTATACTACTTATTCCCTTTCAATTCTCATGTATACCAAACATTGAATTGAAATTCTCAGTAATTCTATTCCTGTAAACTACACACTGAAATTTAAATTTCCACTTTATTCCCAGTAATTCATCTCCTATGAAATTGCAATTCATTTCCCACGTAATTCCCCCTCTCCAACTAAACGCCCTATAAGGGTTCGATCCTTAACTTTGAATATGGAGCAGTCTAGCTTAAATCTCCAGGCTAGTTGTCCTACCTATTAAATGTATCTACAATTAGCCAAGGGATTAGTAATAATGTTTGAAAACTTACCACTTTTAGTTCTAATCATGTACCAAATCTAATACAAAATTCAATCTTTCAAGAATTAAAAGTGACAAATTTTATAGCATTAGTATATCAACTCAAACCCTACTTGCAAGAATGCTTTACATTCTCGTAATTAACGCCCAGACCGCCCTCCCGATGGGTCTTTGAATATATATATATATATATATATATATATATATATATATATATATATATATATATATAGATTTTGGTTCATGTGAGGTCATGTCTTCCCGTGCGGTCAGTGCGGCATACACCATTAGGTATGTATAAATGCACCATACATTGTTCGAAAATACACCAGAATGAAATGTCAAAAAATACACCACAAAAAAAAAAAATACACCACACATAATGGTGTATTTTCGAACACTGTGTGGTGCATTTTTACATACCTAATGGTGTATGCCGCACTGACCGCACGGGAAGACCTGATCTCACAGGAACCTGACCCTATATATATATATATATATATATATATATATATATATATATATATATATATATATATATATATATATTTTAATACTATTGACTCTAGTACATGTAGTAACTGTACAAATATACTTTACATTCTCGTAATTAACACTCAGTAGTACATGTTCGAAAATACTTTCTCAATCAACTGAAGCACAAAGAGTAAATACTCTCACACTAGGGAGTCTATAACTATGCCGCTCACCACAAAGCCTTTGACTGAATTATATTTTTTTTTAAAAGAAAATTAATGTATATAATGACACAAATCTTCCAAATATAGCTGAATAGACTAGTGAATATTACTCCGTATGTTTATTACGCGGTCTCCTATTCATGACTGTTCCAAATGGACCACATTCATTTATGATTTTTTTTTGTTTTTGTTTTTTTTTTTTGTTTTTTTGTTTTTTTTTTTTTTAATAATGAAAGATAAATAAAGAATACCATATTTCAATATCAAATCTATCTATTCGTCTAGCTAATCTCATAGTTGAATTTTAATTGAACGGTCACACATCATATTTGCAAATGCATCCAAAGGTGGTTGTGTGGGGGGGATTGGGAGTCCTTTTTTATTTATTGATTTATGTATGCGCATGCTTCCAAGTTAGAATGTTCGGAAACTAAAATTTGGTTCATGTGTATGCACTTATATTCAAATTCAATCTTCAAACTTAATTCTTTCGGGTCAGTATCTTGACATCGTCTCACAACTTTTTTTCCTTGTAAGATAAGTCGAGTTTAAATAGAAATTTAACATTTTTGATGAAAAATATAATACAAATTAGAGATAATGTTTAGGGGTTGAAGAGTTACTTATGAGGAAAATTATAATATTTATCAGAAAAAATATAATATTTATGAAAACTCAACCCGTCTCATTGATAAAGACCCATTAGACGGTCTCATAGGAGATTTTTTCAATTCTTTTACTTATGAGAAAACTCTTAGCCGCTATTCGATGGAGCACATTGGATGAAGCCTACCTTATAATCCTAACTGACAACGGACTACATACAATGAGGTAAATCATTAATTTAAGTGGCCTATAACTAACCAGTTTAAACCAAGAAGACTAATAGACAACCCATATATAAGTTAAACTTGAAATATTGTAGTTATCGATCTACTAAAAGTCTAAATATTTATACCAAATTTCAGTTTATTTTTGAAGTTGAAATACACATTACATATTCGATTTACGACTTACGAGTAATTCAAATAAAAATGATCAAACTTTTTTAGACCAGTCATTTTTATCTAATTGTATAAATTTTAGTTTTAAAATTTTTTAGATAGTCTAATTGCACTATAGTTCAATGACAAATTAATAATTATTTTTTAATTATATAATTCTTTGTTATTAGAGTACATTGTTATATTTATTATTGATAATATATATATATATATATATATATATATATATATATATATATATAGGCTTTGGATCTGGTGCACCCCTCTAATAGATGAGCCCATGAGGCCTAATAATACCCATTGATTGAATTCCCATCTATGGTTGAGATTAAAAAAAATAATGTCCATTATTATCTATGGTAATGTTAAATTAGTAATTGTAAGGCTGATTTAATTAAGGACTTAAATTAAATGGAATATGAATCATTTTTTGCTGCTTTTGAGGATGGAAATTAAAAGATTCTATTAATAAAAAGATTAGAGGACATAATTAGCGTTAACAATGGGAGATGTGTGATGACGTCGCTGGTGATAGTAGGAGCAACAATTTAGGACTTTCAGCAAATGGATATTGGCAGTAATGGTAATTGCATATTCACCTCTAAGTCTGTGCGCTACCATGGTTTTTTTCCGAAATGGTTGAGGTGTGAAACGGGTTTGGGGGTGGTCGATAGCAGGCGTTCACAAATCGTGTGCGTACGGGTACACCTGCCTGTGCGTACACCGTACTACGTTGTAGTGAAGGTAGTCTGTGTCTGTGTTGTTTTTGTTTTGCGTTGTACCGGTCAGTGCATATATACTTTTGTGTCCGTGCATATTCGGTGGTTTTTTTTTCGTCCTTGCATACTTCGTGTCTGTGCATATGCTGGTTTTTGTATAATGCTTATAAAATATACGCCGTACTACCTAACAAACAACCTACACTGTGGCTGTGTTTTTGGTTTTTTTTTTTCTTTTTTTTTTTTAGTTTGTACGAGTAAGTGCATGAACGGTTCGTGTCTGTGCATATGCTGGTTTTCGTAGAATGCTGATAAAATGTACGCCATACTACCTAATAAACAAAATAGACTGTGACCGTGTTTTGTGGTTTTTTTTTTTTTTTTTTTTGGTTTGGACCATTAAGTGCATGAACACTTCGTGTCTGTGCATATGCTGGTTTTTGTATAATGCTTATCTACTGCATATTTCATCTAATAAACCCATGCTATTGCACATACCTCGTATTGCACGGACTATAGAGTAAAATGCATACAAAATGCAACACATGATGTATACCAATAGAACCCTTAATGCACACAGTATATATATATATATATACGCACGTACCGTAACCTACAGTCAGAAAATTAAAGCCCTAGGTGCATGTTACAGCTACAAAATACATAATATACATACTAAATATGCAACACAAAGACCAACACCTCAAAAAGCACACACTATATATATACAGGCACATACCATACCCTACAGTCCCAAAAATAAACCTCCATGTGCATGTTATAACAATATAACCCTTAATGCACAAACTACACACACACACACACACACACACACACACACTGTGTGTGTGTGTGTGTGTGCATATACCATATACCTACAATCATAAAAAAAAAACGCCCAAGGTGCATGCTAAAAAAAAAAAGCAAAGAATACCCTTATATTTCACTTAAAATACACAAATTTAAAAGTACACTCTTAAAAAAACAGAAATAAAGCACAAATAATATAAAAAACTACTGCATATTTCACCTACTAAACCCATGCAATAGATATTATGTAAATGCACAGTAAATGACTGTTTTGTATCCATAGACCACTTTGCATGCCTGTCAACCAAACAATCGATCACAAATTTGTACCAATTCAGATTCTTAATCTCATCCTCGTTCGGAACACTATCCGACACCGGGTCAGATGGGGCTTGAGCCACCTCGTTATCTTCATGTGGTGCCGAGGTCGGCGGGGGGTGGTGTTCTTCGACGGGGGGGTCAGGCTGTAAAGTTGCAACCGGATCAGTTACACCAACTGGGGTGTGGGTCACCTTGACCTGCAAAAATCGACATTGTAATCAGCACAAAAATGCACCTACCATACCATACATTTGCACAAACTTAAATAGACAAAAAAAAACAGGATTTTCCACTGCGTTAGGCACCTATACTATCTCTGGTGCACATACTATATATTCCCCATGATATAATTAAATGAAAAAGATGTTTACATCACACTAATTAGCATAAAAAATGTGCATACCAGCGCATTCTACACTGTAACGCACACACTATACACCTACAATGTATACGTATGCACAGACGTAAAAAACAAAAAGAACTAAAAACCACATAATACCCATTGTATAATTAAATGAAAAAGATGTTTCAACACACTGCATCACCCTAAAACAAACTTTATAAATGCAAAATCAAGATAGTTAACACTGCAAACAAACACTTATACCTAAACAAATTAAAACATATAAAAAACATATAGCGACATACTAATAACAAAAAAAATGCACATACTTAGACAGCAAAATGCACAAAATGTACATGTAAAAGATGGTAACATGGGGGCAATGAACATAAATTACGGCTAACAAGAAATGCACACGCATAGTCATTACTGCGCTCATACCCCTCCCATATTATTCATTTTTAATATGCTCAAAAATTAAAAATACAAAACCACGATACTAAATCTACACAAATATGTTTGAACATATTTAACGCAATTACAATATCCGCTAAATGCACATACTATATCCCACAAATTTATACTGGAACGCACATACTATATCCCTAAGATGCATTTTCCTTCATTTCAATCGCAGGCAATTACACATATCCCCCCAAAACAATTACAAACAGAGCCCAAGCAAATATACAGAGAAAAAAACAAAAAAAAAAATGGAAACAGGATAACAAAAAAAAAAAAAAAAAAAATGCTCGCCGGATATGTCTCTACCGCCAGAAAGATGTTTCCCAGACCCCGGCTCCCAGACCGACTCCCCAGTCCCCCGGCGACAAGACGCCGCCCATGCAGCGACCGCCCCAGAGCCCCGCACCCACAAAAAGAACCCACAACCCAGACAAAACCCCGGCGACACAATTTGACCGCCATTGGAGCACAAACCGGCGATAAAAAACGAGAAGACAACCATACACATGTAAGACACCCCCAAACTTGACTTCAGAACAACAATAATGGGGATTGCGATTACCTTCGATGGAACCACCGTTAGCCCGCCGTTGCCTCTTCGATCGGCGTACAGTAGGCGCCACCATGATGAACTTCACCCGCCGAGATTTTTGAGGGAGAGGGAGAGATGATGGAGGTCAGCTATTGATGGGGAGTAATAGAATGGCTGGAAGAGACAGACAGACATGGAATACAAAGGGTTGAAATACTCTCGCAGATTCCCAGGCAAAATTAAATACATCCTATAATAAAAGCTATTGCAAATTTACAAAAAAAGCCTTAATGTTAACAAAAGAGCTGCTACACGTGTGAAATTTCTCAAATGATCTGGCCATTCATCTAAACTAATTAATGGTCAGAAAAGAGGCTCACGAGCTCATCTGCCAAGGGGGTGTGCACCTGATCCAAAATCTATATATATATATATATATATATATATATATATATATATATATATATATATATATATACACACACACAGAGACACAGACACAGACACACACTCACACACACATTCACACACATACACATAGATTAATGTTTGTTTGAATTATTGTTTGGACTTTGGAACTATTGTTGGATATTTTAAAATTAAAATTATTATTGTTTGTTTAAATATTGTTTATGCATTTTATTATTTTTATAGTGTTGTATGTAGTGAATATTGGACTATACTAGTAAGAGTCTTGAAGAAATTAAATTTAGGATATAATTTGAATGATGGTAGTAGCAATGAAATTAGAATATTATATTAGTATATTTAATAATATAAGGTCCCATACCGAGGGCCTTGAAGGTGGCATGCCGGGCCTACTCTAAAGGGGTGTATTCAATCATGATTTTTGTAGAGTTTTAAAGATTTTTAAAATGATAGATTTTAATAAACTTTGATTGACATTCATAGAGTCGTTCAAAACTTTTTAAAACTTTATAAGACTCTATAAAAGTCTATATAAAAAACATTCATAGACTTTTATCAACTTCTTATTTTAAAAAATCTACAAAAGTCATTGAAATTCTAAATTGATTACATCCTTACAAACTTTTAATGAATTTGATTCTTATCATTTATAATATTTTCTTACAAAACATTTATAATATATCATAAAATTCTTCTTATTATATAGTTCTTCACCCATATCAACATTCTTAGCACTATTATTTTTAATTTTTATCCATAGTATTGAACAATAAAATTTATAATAAAAGAATTGATCAAATAAAATATTTAAAAATATAATTACAAGTTGCATAAAATAAAAAAATAAAAATCTAATATTAATATATATATATATATATATATATATATATATATATATATATATATATATATATATATATATATATATATATATATATATATATATATATATATATATATAATTATACTTGATATATTGATAAGCATCACGCAAAGAACTATTATTTGCAATAGCAATTTGAGACTGCGAACAACAACAAGGTGCTACTGTTTATAACTCCAAATTGTTATTGTGAACAGTAGTTCGCTTTTCGTAGTAACCTGTTGTTAAAAATAAATGAAAAATATATATTTCAAATATATACATAAAAATAATAATAATCAAAATATATAAGTATTTATATGAATATTATGAATAAAATTTGATGATGAAAAATTTGCTTTGTTCATGTATTTAAGGAGAATTAGAGAAAGTTAGGGATAAAAAAATTCATATACAAAAAATCAATATAAACAAGCAATAATGAAGTAAAACTAATATTATTTCAAATTTTTAGAGGAAGATTGTAAAGTTTAGGAGAGAGAAAAATATGTAGAGTTTAGGTATGAGGAAAATATAGGATAATGAAGAAAAAAATAATTTTATTAAAATTAGATAGGTTTATAAAGTTAAAATAGGAAGAAAAAATAGAGTTTAAATAGAGAGAGAAAACATTCAAAGTTGTTAGAAAGAAAAATTTGAAATCTTGGGATTGATGGTTGGATTTCAACTATTTATATTTGAGAAGGAAAAGTCTACGAAAGTCTACAAAAGTTCTAAAATTAAAAAGTCTACAAAAGTTCATAACTTTTTGAATACCACATGACTTTTAAAGACTCTCTAAAGTCTTAATCGAATACCACACGACTTTTAAAGACTCTTTAAAAATCTTGATTGAATACCGCCTGACTTTTAAAGACTCTCTAAAAGTTTGAATTGAATACCTCCAAACTTTTAAAGTTCATAAAAGTCTTTAAAACTTTATGAAAGTCATGATTGAATACACCACCCTAAGTAGCAGGCCTCAGATGCCCTCATCCGCAAATTATGCTGTGCAACCGTGTGCATCATGTACAGTGCACACGGTTGCAAAAACGACGTCGTTTTGACTAAAAACGTGCGTCCTATTTAAAAAAAAAAAATCAGGTTCGATTCTCGGTAACAGTATTTTTTTGTGGATAATTTGAATTATATATCCACAAATTCATAACTATATATCCACAGTGAATGAACAACACAAAATCTAGAATGAATGAACTAAATATCCACAATGAATGAACTAAATATTCACAATGAATGAACAACATAATATTGTTAAGTTGTTAAGGGGAACGACATCGTTTTGTAATGGTGCACATGGTTGCATAACATAACTATTGACCCTCATCATTCCGCGGGTTCGCATTAACAGCTATAAAAATACAACATAGTGTAGGTAATAGAAAATCGAAATGCTCATAAAGTAATTAAATATTTCTTTTATAATTAGTTGAACTTATAAATTAATTACACCATGAATTCAATCCATACCAAACTAACAATCTATGTGTTTTTCTTTCCCGCGTTATGTTAGTTAATAGCAGACTGGGGCTGTGGGGCAAGATGTGGACGGACTTTGATTTGATTAATGAATTTATGTTTGTTTACTACTGACTTTGATAAATATGTCTTTCACGCGTTAGTTATTTATGTTGTTTTTTAGTTTTTTTTTTTTTTTTTTTGAAAATTATGTTTTTTTAGTTATATGTTTAATTATTTAATTAATGAATTTGATGAAAACCTACCACAGGTACTACGGTGTACGTCACACGTTTTCGCGTGGAACGGTATGAGTTATAGAGGTCCCTCATTTTTGAATCACCTGATTATTTTAGGGGACGGGAAAAACTTCACAGTCATTATTTGAGTGTATATTGAGTAAAATAGTTTAAATTGTCTATAATTGATTCGAACCAATAATATTTCTAATTGACTCAAATCAAGAATATCAATAGGCAGCTCGTGCTGATATTCAAACTTGTAACCTTATATTTACCAGATTAAGTTAATAATCTGACCAACTTAGTTGGGGTTGTCTTCTTCTATTACTTAATTATATTAAACTCTATAATAATGTGATTTATGATAACATTTTAATTAATTAATTGATAATAACCCATACAAAGTTAAGGTTGAGACCTTCTATTTAAAAAAATTACATGTATTGTTGTGTAATTAATTAAGACTAATAAGGTGATTGCTTGTGTCCTGTGGCAGTGTTATTTTTAAGGGAAAATGACACTTTTTTCTCCTGAGTCATATACTTATAGCATGTTTTTCCCTTGAATTATTCAAGTGGTTGTTTTCCCCCTGAAATGTTAAATGGACATATTTACCCTTAAAATAAATATTTCATTTATTTTTCTTCGCCAACAAATTATGACCACAATTTGGTTCAAACCAAACAGACACTATAGCAACCAAACCGAAATATTCTAATTACAATTTAGAATCAAAACCCGATATTTAGAGTTTATTAAAATCGCGAACCGGGATGGCCAGTTCATGTTCCAAATTGAAAAAAATAAAATAAAATATATTTATTGTTGAATTTAGACTATTTTAAAATTAAAAAAGTAAAATTTTAAAATAAATACGGTTCAAAATCTCGAACTGGATCCGGACCCGCCGGTTCATGGTTCACGATCCAGTTTTTTCGATTCATAATTTTAATAAACTGAAATCTAAATATTAGGTTCTGGATCTGAATCATAACCGAAAACTTTTAATTCGATTGCTATAGTGTCCGGTTCAATTTAAATCGAACCGTGGTTATCCCTACGTATACGCAATAATTTGTTGGAGAAGAAAAATAAATAAAATATTTATTTTAGGGAAAATGACACTTTTTTCCCCTGAGTTATATACTTATAGCACTTTCCCCCCTCAATTATTTAGGTAAGCATATTAGCCCCTTCAATTATTCTAAAAGTGGTTGTTTTCCCCCCTAATATATTAAATTGACATTTATACCCTTAAAATAAACATTTTATTTATTTTACTTCTCCAACAAATTATTATGTATACGTAGGGATGACTACGATTCGGTTCGAACTGAATCGGACACTATAGCAATCGAATTAAAAGTTTCCGATTATGATTCAGATCTAGAACCCAATATTTGGATTTCAATTTATTAAAATTATGAATAAAAAAAATTTGATCCTGAACCGTAAACTGGCGGTTTCGGACCCGATTCGCGATTTTGAACCGTTTTTATTTTAAAATTTTATTTTTATTTTAAAAATAGTCTAAATTCAACAATAAATGTATTTTATTTTTTCAGTTCGGAACATGAACCGTCCGTTCCGGGATTTTAATAAACTCTAAATATCGAGTTTCGATTCTAAATTGTAATTGGAATATTTCGGTTTGGTTGCTATAGTGTTTATTTGGTTTGAACCAAATTATGGTCATAATTTGTTGGAGAAGAAAAATAAATAAAATATTTATTTTAAGGGTAAATATGTCCATTTAACATTTTAGGGGGGAAAACAGCCACTTGAATAATTGAGGGGGGAAAAGTGCTATAAGTATATAATTCAGGGGGAAAAAGTGCCATTTTCCCTTTATTTTAAGGGTAGAAATGTCAATTTAATATATCAAGGGTAAAAACCGCCACTTTTAAAATAATTGAGGGGGCTAATGTGCTTACATGAATAATTAAGGGGAGAAAAGTGCTATAAGTAGATAATACAAGGGGACAAAATGCCATTTTCCCTATTTTTAATTTGCTCTCTTGAGCTGGGTAGCTAGGCTATTAAATGGACAACCAAATGATTAATATTTTTTTGGGTGTAAACCACGAGGTAGTCCGGGACTTTCTAAAACAAGTCCATTTGATTAATCCCTGTTCACTCTGGGAGGCACGGGAGCTGGCCCAAATGGAATTGTCACTTGTGGGAATCATCACAGAATTCTTTCCCATAAAAACAGCTCATTTTCCACTTGAACTACCCCGTTGGGTTACCAAATGACTAATGACTAATATAATATATCTAGACTTCGATATATGTACATATGATACAAGTTCATTTTATATATATATATATATATATATATATATATATATATATATATAGAGTTGCACTCGGGTGCGAACGGCTCGCCCAGGCACGAAATAGGAATGGATTCTGTTCGTCCACGTGTCCAGATCTAATGGATGAGAAACACTGATTTTTTTAAAAAACGCGGTGGCATTTTCGTAAATAATTGAACATCGAAGTGCAAGTAAAATGTATTACAAGTGCATGTAAAATGTATTATAAGTGCAAGTAAAAATTTACACTAAGCATCAATACTTAGTTGCACTTATAGTTCTAAGTAGTTGCACCTATAGATCTAAGTAGTTGCACACATAGGTATAAGTAGTTGCATCTAGGTGTATGAATGTTTGCGAGTGGTTTTCAGGAGTATTACTACCCGCTGAACTCAGATCAATGAATGTTAACAAGACAAAATTACATGCACTTATAGGTGAAAGTAGGTGCACATATAGTTATAAGTAGTTGCACCTATAGTTATAAATAGTTGCACCTATAGTTATAAGCACACCCAGGTGCATGAATGGTTGCGGAAAGTGAATGCTAACAAGGCAAAATTACATGCAATTATAGGTGAAAATAGGTGCACTTATAAGAGATTTTACTTGCACTTCGATGTTCAATTATTTACGAAAATGCCACCGCGTTTTTTTTTTAAGTTATTAGATCTGGACACGTGTCACGCGCTGATTCGTTCGCATTTCCTTACTGGGCACTTATTCGCACCTGAGTGCGTCCCTATATACATACATACATATATATATATATATATATATATATATATATATATATATATATATAGGGATGCACTCAGGTGTGAATAAGTGTTCAGGAGGGAAATGCGAACGAATCAGCGCGAGACACGTGTCCAGATCTAATAACTTAAACAAAACGCGATGGCATTTTCGTAAATAATTGAACATCGAAGTACAAGTAAAATCACTTACAAGTGCACCTACTTTCACCTATAAGTGCATGTAATTTTTACCTTGTTAGCATTCACTTTCCGCAACCATTCATGCACCTGGGTGTGCTTATAACTCTATGTGCAACTATTTATAACTATAGGTGCGACTACTTGTAACAATAGGTGCACCTACTTTCACCTATAAGTGCATGTAATTTTGCCTTGTTAACATTCATTGATCTGAGTTCAGTGGGTAGTAATACCCCTGAAAACCTCTCGCAAACATTCATACACCTGGGTGCAACTACTTATAACTATATGTGCAACTACTTAGAACTATAGGTGCAACTACTTAGAACTATAGGTGCAACTAAGTATTGATGCTTAGTGTAAATTTTTACTTGCACCTATAATACATTTTACATGCACTTGTAATACATTTTACTTGCACTTCGATGTTCAATTATTTACGAAAATGCCACCGCGTTTTTTTAAAAAACCAGTGTTTCTCATCCATTAGATCTGGACACGTGGACGGACAGAATCCATTCCTATTTCGCGCCTGGGCAAAGCATTCGCACCTAAGTGCGATCCTATATATATATATATATATATATATATATATATATATATATATATATATATATATATATATATATATATATATATATATATATATATATATATATATATATATATAGGGAAGGGTTCATGTGCGGGTATAGCTTCCCGTGCGGTTAGATTTGAGTTGTTGATCAAATCTAGATCAAAGCCTCAAATCAATGAAAAAAAAACGCGTGTCTGTAAGAAAGTCACGCACCTTTTAAGTGTTAGATCTTAAGCACAAACTCACGCACATTAAGTACAAAATCCACGCACATTAAGTACAAAATCCACGCACATTAAGCACAATCTCACGCACATTAAGCACAAAACCCACGCATTTATCTATTAACTCACAGACCTTAAGTTTCAACAACTACTGACATTAAGCACACACTCACGCACATTAAGTACAAAACTCACGCACATTAAGCACAATCTCACGCACATTAAGCACAAAACCCACACACTTTAAGTATTAAGTCACATACTTTAAGTTTCAACAATTACTGACATTAATCACTAACCTCACACACATTAAGCACAAACCCTATGCAAATTAAGCACAAACTCCACTCACATTGACAACAAATCTCACGCATCTTAAACACAAAAGCCCACACTTTAAGTTTTACCAACAACTCACATTAAGCACAACCCCACGCACATTAAGCACAAAACTCACGCACCTTATGCACAAGACTCACGCATCTTATATACAAAACTCACGCACATTAATCACTCACATTAATTTTGACCTAGATTCAAAAATTACAAAATTGCCACCGTGTTTTTAAATTTTTTTTTTTGGTAATCCTGGACGTTGATTTAAGCGAGATGAATGACCCAGATTAAACCGCACAACCGCACCTGAGCACTCTAATCGCACCAGAACCTAATTTTATATATATATATATATATATATATATATATATATATATATATATATATATATATATATATATATATGTATGTATAGAATTGCACTCAGGTGCGAATGCTTCGCCCGGGAGCAAAATAGGAATGGATTCTGTCCGTCCACGTGTCCAGATCTAACGGATGAGAAACACTAATTTTTTAAAAAAGCGCGTTGACATTTTCGTAAATAATTGAGCATCGAAGTGCAAGTAAAATGTATTACAAGTGCATGTAAAATGTATTATAGGTGCAAGTAAAAATTTACACTGAGCATCAATACTAAGTGCACCTATAGTTATAAGTAGTTGTACCTATAGTTCTAAGTAGTTGCACACATAGTTATAAGTAGTTGCACCTATGTGCATGAATGTTTGCGGGTGGTTTTTAGGGGTATTACTACCCGCTGAACTCAGATCAATGAATGTTAACAAGGCAAAATTACATGCACTTATAGGTGAAAGTAGGTGCACCTATAGTTATAAGTAGTTGCACCTATAGTTATAAATAGTTGCACTTATAGTTATAAACACACCCAGGTGCATGAATGTTTGCGGGAAGTGAACGCTAACAAGGCAAAATTACATGCACTTATAGGTGAAAGTAGGTGCACTTGTAAGTGATTTTACTTGCACTTCGATGTTCAATTATTTACGAAAATATCACCGCGTTTTTTTTAAGCTATTAGATCTGAACACGTGTCGCGCGCTAATCTGTTCACATATTCCTTCCTGAGAACTTATTCGCACCTGAGTGCATCCCTCTCTCCCTCTCTCTCTCTCTCTCTCTATATATATATATATATATATATATATATATATATATATCACAAGTGTATTTTTAGTGTAATATAAATTCATTTTAACATATATGTACATTAGAAATGTACCTACAATATACTAAAAATAAACTTATATCTAAATATAGTAAATCTACTAAACCTGAATAGTGAATATGTATTAGGGTTTCACATTACAAAATGAACTACGAAATCTGCTATATAATTTGCCTGATGTGGCAATTATGCTTATTGTCGTTAAATATTTATTAATATTCAATAGTATTATGATTCATGTATAATATAATTTAATTAGGCTTTAATTTTCAATAAATAGGGTGTTTTATCTGGCACGATCCAGTGTCGCAAATTATGCTGTGCAACCGAATGCACCTTGCAAGGTGTATACGGTTGCAAAACGGCGCCATTTTGGTTAAAAAAACGCGCGGCCCACTTAAAAAAAAAAAATCAGGTTCAATTCCCGGCAATAGCATTTTTATATATCCAGAAATTCATAACTATATATCCACAAATTCATAATTATATATCCACAGTGAATGAATGAAGTAAAAACCCACAATGAATGAATGAATGAAGTAAAAATCCACAATGAATGAACTAAATATCCACAATGAATGAACTAAATATCCATAATGATTGAACTAAATATCCACAATGAATGAACTAAATATCCATAAATTCATAACTATATATCCAGAAATTCATAACTATATATCCATAAATTCATAACTATATATCCACAGTGAATGAATGAAGTAAATATCTACAATGAATAAACTAAATATCCACAATGAATGAACTAAATATCCATAAATTCATAACTATATATCCACAAATTTATAACTATATATCCAGAAATTCATAACTATATATCCACAATAATACTATTGCCGAGAATCTAACCTGATTTTTTTTTTTTTAAAGTGGGACGCGCGTTTTTAGTCAAAACGACGTCGTTTTGCATCGTATGCACCATGCGCATGGTACATTCGGTTGCACAGCATAACTATTGATCCAGTGTAATTAAAACACAATTATGTCTCCCTATCTTATATAAGAAAAATGAAAAATTAATGAGGCAACCCCAATTAAATTAGTTAGATTGTTAATTTAGTAATTACAAGGTTACAAGCTTGGCACCTAATGAGAACAGTTTATTGGCCTTCTTAATTTGAATCGGTCATCTATGAACAACCTACGCTGGTTTACCTTCTTTGTGATCTTTTCCGGCTAAGATAACAAGGTGAGATTTTTCCAGTATACATTCTTGAGTAGTGACAGCGAGTTTTCCTCATTGATGTAGCAAAAATAAGATGTGAGCTCGGGTGTTATATCGTCCTCAGGGGATTGGGAGATATGGCACGCAATATGCAATCACAATAAACTAGGCACTAGCATAAGGAAATCAACAAGAAGCTAAGCAAACTACAAGTTTAAGGAAATGATAAGACTAACACATATACACAAAGATAAACACAAAATAAAGAAATAGGACTCAAGCTAGGGAGCATTATCATCTAGATGCTTTAACAACCTAAGGGATTAGGGAGAACAAGTAACCAAGGAAACAAGCGGGAATGCACATAGGTATCCTAGTCTACGAACCATTCTCGTGATTAATAAACAAGGATTAGGACAAGGAAATGCCCCACTTTCGTGGTGAATCAATTCCAAGTCTATCAAGCACACAAAGCATCTAAAGCCCCCAATTTCCCATATTTTCATAGGAAGAAATCGGGTCTATGCAAGGGGTGGCTTGGATCCATCACCCAACTCTCATTGAGGCAAGGAATCCTCCAAAAACAAGCTAATGAATGTGTACATCAAACATTAACAAGATATAAATACAAAACCTTCGCAAACACATGAACCCTAGGTTGGAGTTCTTCCCCTTTTTACAATAATCACAAATCAAGCATCAAGATAGATAATACAACCCTAACTCAAGTCCATAAACTAACTACTCATGATTAAATAGCATAAAGAACATAAAAGCATAAGTAATAAACATAAATCTTGCAAAAGAAAGAGATAAAAGGAAGGAAAGCTTCTCTATTGAAAATGGATGGTGGAATCTTGAAATGTTGGAATCCAAGATTCAAATCCAAGATTACAAGCTTCAAAAGTGTTAAGAAACATAAATCTAAGCCTAGTCTAACCTAAAAATATGAAAGGAAGTGAAAGGAAATGTCTAGGGTTGGAACAAGGTCCAAAACCATGTAGAAATGACTAAAATCGCGCCTATATAGTGGACAGAGCACAGTGGGACGCCCTCAGGGATGGGCATACGCCAGGGGGTACGATTTTTGGTGCATTTACAGTGAAAACTGCATCAGGGAGAAGAGATGCGTACTGGCATGCGTATGGGCGTACGGCAGGGCGTACGAGGCTCCTGGAAACAGAATTCTGTGCACTTGTCTTGACTTCTAGGCTATTTTCCTCCTCTAAAACCCTTTTATTGTCACTTATGGTCTTCAACAAAGTTGTAGCTCTTTCAGTTGGCTTTCCAATGGTGCAAGAATAACTTAATTTGGACATTCCTAGGCCGAGATATGGTCAAAAAACCGAACAGTGTCCGAAATGAGCGAAAATTACAATGTCTTGATCTTTTGCTCCTCTTTTGTTTTGGTTTGCCCAAATGACTAAGACCATTGAATACACCACTCTTAGGCTCCCTTGGAAGTATTTTGTCCATCCTCTTAACTTCTCATTGGCTTCCATGGACTCCTAATGCATCCAAAATGCTCCATTTGACTCTAATGTCCACCAAAATGCCTGAAAATACTCATCTTTGTTTCCAAACAAAACTCCTTGCATAATAACACAATTTAATCATAATCTCATGAAATTTGGAATGATCTATAGGCAAAATGACTTAGTGAAAGGGGGGAAAATATAAACAAATAAGCACTTATCAACTCCCCCACACTTAAACTTTTGCTTGTCCTCAAGCAAAGACAAGAAATAAATCACCATCCTAACAAAGAAATTGATCATTCTCCCACTGTGCACAACCTATCAAACGACAATCCAACTTGTTACAACACAACTTGTTTCAAGAATCATTTTAGCCTTCCACACAAGTTCAATTCTCAAGCCAATAACCAAGCACCAAAATTATTTAAGTGTGTGATGATCAAGTGTGCACAAATGCTAAGTTGATATTATGCAAAACTTGGCTTTGAATGAGATTCAATAGGCTTGCCCTTCATACTCCCACTAGTTCAACTCCAAGATTGCATGCTAAGATCAAGTAGGTCTTTATTAGGCTTGTAATGGGGCTAAGGGTGAAAGGTTAACAAAGAAGGGGTATAGGTATAAAACAAAGGAGATAACTTCACATTTATTCACAATTGGAGCTAGAAGAGATATGACATCTATAAACTAAGGAGCAATTTACAATGAAACACAAAGCAACACTTTAAAGTAGTGGGGGTTGAGTACAACTTTCAACACAAACTAGAATCAAGTTTCAAACTTTTATTCTTCTTTCTTTTCTTTTCATTTTTCTCATTTCATCTCTTTTTCAAGACTTTTTTTTTTCTCAATTTTCTCATAATTCTTTTTTTCTTTTCTTTTCTTTTCTTTATTTCAAAACAATAAACAAACTTATTCCATGAACCAATACCCCCACACTTAGACAAAATTATCAAGAGGATTGCTAACAAAACAAGCTCCAATAAAGATCTCTTCAAAGAAAAAGAATAAATGCTCTATTCTCTCAAGGGTGGAGGGAAATATTTTGGCTATGGGTTAAGGGTTAAATGATGAGGGTTAACACAAGGAAAAACAATCACAATGAAGGGACAAGTGCTTAGCACTTATTAAACAAACACAAAAGACTCAACGAGGACAACTAGTGGTAAACACATGTGTAAAGGGTAGGCTTGAAAGGCTCAGGCAAAACAAAAATGGCCTAAATCATTTCTAAACATGCAAATCTTAGACTTCACACGAGGAGTAATGAGGCAAGTTCTAGCAAAACAACCATGACCGGAATCTCACATAAGCCTTCACTAGCAATGCATAACACACAAGATCAAGAATTGATTCAATTATTAAGTGGTTAACAAGGTTATTGGCAAGAGAATAGATCAATAATGAGTTACCCATTGGCTCATCAATCACAAGTTGAATTGCAACAAGTTCCACCAAAACAAACCACCAACCAACAAAGAGGGAGTAATCACAACTTCAAGCAAGGAAAGACAATTTACCAAACGCTATGCACAATGAGTCATCCAAGCAAAGTTTCAAAAATTTCAAATTTTTTTTTAGAAAACACCCAAATTATCCCACAACCTATCAAACGACAATCCAACTTGTTACAACACAACTTGTTTCAAGAATCATTTTAGCCTTCCACACAAGTTCAATTCTCAAGCCAATAACCAAGCACCAAAATTATTTAAGTGTGTGATGATCAAGTGTGCACAAATGCTAAGTTGATATTATGCAAAACTTGGCTTTGAATGAGATTCAATAGGCTTGCCCTTCATACTCCCACTAGTTCAACTCCAAGATTGCATGCTAAGATCAAGTAGGTCTTTATTAGGCTTGTAATGGGGCTAAGGGTGAAAGGTTAACAAAGAAGGGGTATAGGTATAAAACAAAGGAGATAACTTCACATTTATTCACAATTGGAGCTAGAAGAGATATGACATCTATAAACTAAGGAGCAATTTACAATGAAACACAAAGCAACACTTTAAAGTAGTGGGGGTTGAGTACAACTTTCAACACAAACTAGAATCAAGTTTCAAACTTTTATTCTTCTTTCTTTTCTTTTCATTTTTCTCATTTCATCTCTTTTTCAAGACTTTTTTTTTTCTCAATTTTCTCATCATTCTTTTTTTCTTTTCTTTTCTTTTCTTTATTTCAAAACAATAAACAAACTTATTCCATGAACCAATACCCCCACACTTAGACAAAATTATCAAGAGGATTGCTAACAAAACAAGCTCCAATAAAGATCTCTTCAAAGAAAAAGAATAAATGCTCTATTCTCTCAAGGGTGGAGGGAAATATTTTGGCTATGGGTTAAGGGTTAAATGATGAGGGTTAACACAAGGAAAAACAATCACAATGAAGGGACAAGTGCTTAGCACTTATTAAACAAACACAAAAGACTCAACGAGGACAACTAGTGGTAAACACATGTGTAAAGGGTAGGCTTGAAAGGCTCAGGCAAAACAAAAATGGCCTAAATCATTTCTAAACATGCAAATCTTAGACTTCACACGAGGAGTAATGAGGCAAGTTCTAGCAAAACAACCATGACCGGAATCTCACATAAGCCTTCACTAGCAATGCATAACACACAAGATCAAGAATTGATTCAATTATTAAGTGGTTAACAAGGTTATTGGCAAGAGAATAGATCAATAATGAGTTACCCATTGGCTCATCAATCACAAGTTGAATTGCAACAAGTTCCACCAAAACAAACCACCAACCAACAAAGAGGGAGTAATCACAACTTCAAGCAAGGAAAGACAATTTACCAAACGCTATGCACAATGAGTCATCCAAGCAAAGTTTCAAAAATTTCAAATTTTTTTTTAGAAAACACCCAAATTATCCCACAACCTATCAAACGACAATCCAACTTGTTACAACACAACTTGTTTCAAGAATCATTTTAGCCTTCCACACAAGTTCAATTCTCAAGCCAATAACCAAGCACCAAAATTATTTAAGTGTGTGATGATCAAGTGTGCACAAATGCTAAGTTGATATTATGCAAAACTTGGCTTTGAATGAGATTCAATAGGCTTGCCCTTCATACTCCCACTAGTTCAACTCCAAGATTGCATGCTAAGATCAAGTAGGTCTTTATTAGGCTTGTAATGGGGCTAAGGGTGAAAGGTTAACAAAGAAGGGGTATAGGTATAAAACAAAGGAGATAACCTCACATTTATTCACAATTGGAGCTAGAAGAGATATGACATCTATAAACTAAGGAGCAATTTACAATGAAACACAAAGCAACACTTTAAAGTAGTGGGGGTTGAGTACAACTTTCAACACAAACTAGAATCAAGTTTCAAACTTTTATTCTTCTTTCTTTTCTTTTCATTTTTCTCATTTCATCTCTTTTTCAAGACTTTTTTTTTCTCAATTTTCTCATCATTCTTTTTTTCTTTTCTTTTCTTTTCTTTATTTCAAAACAATAAACAAACTTATTCCATGAACCAATACCCCCACACTTAGACAAAATTATCAAGAGGATTGCTAACAAAACAAGCTCCAATAAAGATCTCTTCAAAGAAAAAGAATAAATGCTCTATTCTCTCAAGGGTGGAGGGAAATATTTTGGCTATGGGTTAAGGGTTAAATGATGAGGGTTAACACAAGGAAAAACAATCACAATGAAGGGACAAGTGCTTAGCACTTATTAAACAAACACAAAAGACTCAACGAGGACAACTAGTGGTAAACACATGTGTAAAGGGTAGGCTTGAAAGGCTCAGGCAAAACAAAAATGGCCTAAATCATTTCTAAACATGCAAATCTTAGACTTCACACGAGGAGTAATGAGGCAAGTTCTAGCAAAACAACCATGACCGGAATCTCACATAAGCCTTCACTAGCAATGCATAACACACAAGATCAAGAATTGATTCAATTATTAAGTGGTTAACAAGGTTATTGGCAAGAGAATAGATCAATAATGAGTTACCCATTGGCTCATCAATCACAAGTTGAATTGCAACAAGTTCCACCAAAACAAACCACCAACCAACAAAGAGGGAGTAATCACAACTTCAAGCAAGGAAAGACAATTTACCAAACGCTATGCACAATGAGTCATCCAAGCAAAGTTTCAAAAATTTCAAATTTTTTTTTAGAAAACACCCAAATTATCCCACAACCTATCAAACGACAATCCAACTTGTTACAACACAACTTGTTTCAAGAATCATTTTAGCCTTCCACACAAGTTCAATTCTCAAGCCAATAACCAAGCACCAAAATTATTTAAGTGTGTGATGATCAAGTGTGCACAAATGCTAAGTTGATATTATGCAAAACTTGGCTTTGAATGAGATTCAATAGGCTTGCCCTTCATACTCCCACTAGTTCAACTCCAAGATTGCATGCTAAGATCAAGTAGGTCTTTATTAGGCTTGTAATGGGGCTAAGGGTGAAAGGTTAACAAAGAAGGGGTATAGGTATAAAACAAAGGAGATAACTTCACATTTATTCACAATTGGAGCTAGAAGAGATATGACATCTATAAACTAAGGAGCAATTTACAATGAAACACAAAGCAACACTTTAAAGTAGTGGGGGTTGAGTACAACTTTCAACACAAACTAGAATCAAGTTTCAAACTTTTATTCTTCTTTCTTTTCTTTTCATTTTTCTCATTTCATCTCTTTTTCAAGACTTTTTTTTTTCTCAATTTTCTCATCATTCTTTTTTTCTTTTCTTTTCTTTTCTTTATTTCAAAACAATAAACAAACTTATTCCATGAACCAATACCCCCACACTTAGACAAAATTATCAAGAGGATTGCTAACAAAACAAGCTCCAATAAAGATCTCTTCAAAGAAAAAGAATAAATGCTCTATTCTCTCAAGGGTGGAGGGAAATATTTTGGCTATGGGTTAAGGGTTAAATGATGAGGGTTAACACAAGGAAAAACAATCACAATGAAGGGACAAGTGCTTAGCACTTATTAAACAAACACAAAAGACTCAACGAGGACAACTAGTGGTAAACACATGTGTAAAGGGTAGGCTTGAAAGGCTCAGGCAAAACAAAAATGGCCTAAATCATTTCTAAACATGCAAATCTTAGACTTCACACGAGGAGTAATGAGGCAAGTTCTAGCAAAACAACCATGACCGGAATCTCACATAAGCCTTCACTAGCAATGCATAACACACAAGATCAAGAATTGATTCAATTATTAAGTGGTTAACAAGGTTATTGGCAAGAGAATAGATCAATAATGAGTTACCCATTGGCTCATCAATCACAAGTTGAATTGCAACAAGTTCCACCAAAACAAACCACCAACCAACAAAGAGGGAGTAATCACAACTTCAAGCAAGGAAAGACAATTTACCAAACGCTATGCACAATGAGTCATCCAAGCAAAGTTTCAAAAATTTCAAATTTTTTTTTAGAAAACACCCAAATTATCCCACAACCTATCAAACGACAATCCAACTTGTTACAACACAACTTGTTTCAAGAATCATTTTAGCCTTCCACACAAGTTCAATTCTCAAGCCAATAACCAAGCACCAAAATTATTTAAGTGTGTGATGATCAAGTGTGCACAAATGCTAAGTTGATATTATGCAAAACTTGGCTTTGAATGAGATTCAATAGGCTTGCCCTTCATACTCCCACTAGTTCAACTCCAAGATTGCATGCTAAGATCAAGTAGGTCTTTATTAGGCTTGTAATGGGGCTAAGGGTGAAAGGTTAACAAAGAAGGGGTATAGGTATAAAACAAAGGAGATAACTTCACATTTATTCACAATTGGAGCTAGAAGAGATATGACATCTATAAACTAAGGAGCAATTTACAATGAAACACAAAGCAACACTTTAAAGTAGTGGGGGTTGAGTACAACTTTCAACACAAACTAGAATCAAGTTTCAAACTTTTATTCTTCTTTCTTTTCTTTTCATTTTTCTCATTTCATCTCTTTTTCAAGACTTTTTTTTTCTCAATTTTCTCATCATTCTTTTTTTCTTTTCTTTTCTTTTCTTTATTTCAAAACAATAAACAAACTTATTCCATGAACCAATACCCCCACACTTAGACAAAATTATCAAGAGGATTGCTAACAAAACAAGCTCCAATAAAGATCTCTTCAAAGAAAAAGAATAAATGCTCTATTCTCTCAAGGGTGGAGGGAAATATTTTGGCTATGGGTTAAGGGTTAAATGATGAGGGTTAACACAAGGAAAAACAATCACAATGAAGGGACAAGTGCTTAGCACTTATTAAACAAACACAAAAGACTCAACGAGGACAACTAGTGGTAAACACATGTGTAAAGGGTAGGCTTGAAAGGCTCAGGCAAAACAAAAATGGCCTAAATCATTTCTAAACATGCAAATCTTAGACTTCACACGAGGAGTAATGAGGCAAGTTCTAGCAAAACAACCATGACCGGAATCTCACATAAGCCTTCACTAGCAATGCATAACACACAAGATCAAGAATTGATTCAATTATTAAGTGGTTAACAAGGTTATTGGCAAGAGAATAGATCAATAATGAGTTACCCATTGGCTCATCAATCACAAGTTGAATTGCAACAAGTTCCACCAAAACAAACCACCAACCAACAAAGAGGGAGTAATCACAACTTCAAGCAAGGAAAGACAATTTACCAAACGCTATGCACAATGAGTCATCCAAGCAAAGTTTCAAAAATTTCAAATTTTTTTTTAGAAAACACCCAAATTATCCCACAACCTATCAAACGACAATCCAACTTGTTACAACACAACTTGTTTCAAGAATCATTTTAGCCTTCCACACAAGTTCAATTCTCAAGCCAATAACCAAGCACCAAAATTATTTAAGTGTGTGATGATCAAGTGTGCACAAATGCTAAGTTGATATTATGCAAAACTTGGCTTTGAATGAGATTCAATAGGCTTGCCCTTCATACTCCCACTAGTTCAACTCCAAGATTGCATGCTAAGATCAAGTAGGTCTTTATTAGGCTTGTAATGGGGCTAAGGGTGAAAGGTTAACAAAGAAGGGGTATAGGTATAAAACAAAGGAGATAACTTCACATTTATTCACAATTGGAGCTAGAAGAGATATGACATCTATAAACTAAGGAGCAATTTACAATGAAACACAAAGCAACACTTTAAAGTAGTGGGGGTTGAGTACAACTTTCAACACAAACTAGAATCAAGTTTCAAACTTTTATTCTTCTTTCTTTTCTTTTCATTTTTCTCATTTCATCTCTTTTTCAAGACTTTTTTTTTTCTCAATTTTCTCATCATTCTTTTTTTCTTTTCTTTTCTTTTCTTTATTTCAAAACAATAAACAAACTTATTCCATGAACCAATACCCCCACACTTAGACAAAATTATCAAGAGGATTGCTAACAAAACAAGCTCCAATAAAGATCTCTTCAAAGAAAAAGAATAAATGCTCTATTCTCTCAAGGGTGGAGGGAAATATTTTGGCTATGGGTTAAGGGTTAAATGATGAGGGTTAACACAAGGAAAAACAATCACAATGAAGGGACAAGTGCTTAGCACTTATTAAACAAACACAAAAGACTCAACGAGGACAACTAGTGGTAAACACATGTGTAAAGGGTAGGCTTGAAAGGCTCAGGCAAAACAAAAATGGCCTAAATCATTTCTAAACATGCAAATCTTAGACTTCACACGAGGAGTAATGAGGCAAGTTCTAGCAAAACAACCATGACCGGAATCTCACATAAGCCTTCACTAGCAATGCATAACACACAAGATCAAGAATTGATTCAATTATTAAGTGGTTAACAAGGTTATTGGCAAGAGAATAGATCAATAATGAGTTACCCATTGGCTCATCAATCACAAGTTGAATTGCAACAAGTTCCACCAAAACAAACCACCAACCAACAAAGAGGGAGTAATCACAACTTCAAGCAAGGAAAGACAATTTACCAAACGCTATGCACAATGAGTCATCCAAGCAAAGTTTCAAAAATTTCAAATTTTTTTTTAGAAAACACCCAAATTATCCCACAACCTATCAAACGACAATCCAACTTGTTACAACACAACTTGTTTCAAGAATCATTTTAGCCTTCCACACAAGTTCAATTCTCAAGCCAATAACCAAGCACCAAAATTATTTAAGTGTGTGATGATCAAGTGTGCACAAATGCTAAGTTGATATTATGCAAAACTTGGCTTTGAATGAGATTCAATAGGCTTGCCCTTCATACTCCCACTAGTTCAACTCCAAGATTGCATGCTAAGATCAAGTAGGTCTTTATTAGGCTTGTAATGGGGCTAAGGGTGAAAGGTTAACAAAGAAGGGGTATAGGTATAAAACAAAGGAGATAACTTCACATTTATTCACAATTGGAGCTAGAAGAGATATGACATCTATAAACTAAGGAGCAATTTACAATGAAACACAAAGCAACACTTTAAAGTAGTGGGGGTTGAGTACAACTTTCAACACAAACTAGAATCAAGTTTCAAACTTTTATTCTTCTTTCTTTTCTTTTCATTTTTCTCATTTCATCTCTTTTTCAAGACTTTTTTTTTCTCAATTTTCTCATCATTCTTTTTTTCTTTTCTTTTCTTTTCTTTATTTCAAAACAATAAACAAACTTATTCCATGAACCAATACCCCCACACTTAGACAAAATTATCAAGAGGATTGCTAACAAAACAAGCTCCAATAAAGATCTCTTCAAAGAAAAAGAATAAATGCTCTATTCTCTCAAGGGTGGAGGGAAATATTTTGGCTATGGGTTAAGGGTTAAATGATGAGGGTTAACACAAGGAAAAACAATCACAATGAAGGGACAAGTGCTTAGCACTTATTAAACAAACACAAAAGACTCAACGAGGACAACTAGTGGTAAACACATGTGTAAAGGGTAGGCTTGAAAGGCTCAGGCAAAACAAAAATGGCCTAAATCATTTCTAAACATGCAAATCTTAGACTTCACACGAGGAGTAATGAGGCAAGTTCTAGCAAAACAACCATGACCGGAATCTCACATAAGCCTTCACTAGCAATGAATAACACACAAGATCAAGAATTGATTCAATTATTAAGTGGTTAACAAGGTTATTGGCAAGAGAATAGATCAATAATGAGTTACCCATTGGCTCATCAATCACAAGTTGAATTGCAACAAGTTCCACCAAAACAAACCACCAACCAACAAAGAGGGAGTAATCACAACTTCAAGCAAGGAAAGACAATTTACCAAACGCTATGCACAATGAGTCATCCAAGCAAAGTTTCAAAAATTTCAAATTTTTTTTTAGAAAACACCCAAATTATCCCACAACCTATCAAACGACAATCCAACTTGTTACAACACAACTTGTTTCAAGAATCATTTTAGCCTTCCACACAAGTTCAATTCTCAAGCCAATAACCAAGCACCAAAATTATTTAAGTGTGTGATGATCAAGTGTGCACAAATGCTAAGTTGATATTATGCAAAACTTGGCTTTGAATGAGATTCAATAGGCTTGCCCTTCATACTCCCACTAGTTCAACTCCAAGATTGCATGCTAAGATCAAGTAGGTCTTTATTAGGCTTGTAATGGGGCTAAGGGTGAAAGGTTAACAAAGAAGGGGTATAGGTATAAAACAAAGGAGATAACTTCACATTTATTCACAATTGGAGCTAGAAGAGATATGACATCTATAAACTAAGGAGCAATTTACAATGAAACACAAAGCAACACTTTAAAGTAGTGGGGGTTGAGTACAACTTTCAACACAAACTAGAATCAAGTTTCAAACTTTTATTCTTCTTTCTTTTCTTTTCATTTTTCTCATTTCATCTCTTTTTCAAGACTTTTTTTTTCTCAATTTTCTCATCATTCTTTTTTTCTTTTCTTTTCTTTTCTTTATTTCAAAACAATAAACAAACTTATTCCATGAACCAATACCCCCACACTTAGACAAAATTATCAAGAGGATTGCTAACAAAACAAGCTCCAATAAAGATCTCTTCAAAGAAAAAGAATAAATGCTCTATTCTCTCAAGGGTGGAGGGAAATATTTTGGCTATGGGTTAAGGGTTAAATGATGAGGGTTAACACAAGGAAAAACAATCACAATGAAGGGACAAGTGCTTAGCACTTATTAAACAAACACAAAAGACTCAACGAGGACAACTAGTGGTAAACACATGTGTAAAGGGTAGGCTTGAAAGGCTCAGGCAAAACAAAAATGGCCTAAATCATTTCTAAACATGCAAATCTTAGACTTCACACGAGGAGTAATGAGGCAAGTTCTAGCAAAACAACCATGACCGGAATCTCACATAAGCCTTCACTAGCAATGCATAACACACAAGATCAAGAATTGATTCAATTATTAAGTGGTTAACAAGGTTATTGGCAAGAGAATAGATCAATAATGAGTTACCCATTGGCTCATCAATCACAAGTTGAATTGCAACAAGTTCCACCAAAACAAACCACCAACCAACAAAGAGGGAGTAATCACAACTTCAAGCAAGGAAAGACAATTTACCAAACGCTATGCACAATGAGTCATCCAAGCAAAGTTTCAAAAATTTCAAATTTTTTTTTAGAAAACACCCAAATTATCCCCCCCCCCCCCACACACACTTAAAGGCTCCATCGTCCTCGATGTGAAAGAAAATAAAGTACAAGGGGGAAAGGGTTGCACAATTAAGCACAAGGAGCACAATCTCTACTATCTACGCCAAGTAAAGCACTATACACAATTAAAGAAAGTAGAGAAGGTAGATGAGACTCCCCTAATGAATCTTCTTGTGTCAAAGAATCATCATGAAGCCTTCTTGGAATTGAACATACTCCTTAGTGTCATTCCTAGAATCAAGAGATCATACACATGAAAGCACAAGTAAAAGCATGATATATCAAAAATAAAAGTATAAAGAAAAAAAAAAAGTAAAGTGCAATAAAATAAAAGATAACATGGGGTACCTCCCATGAAGCGCTAAGTTTAACGTCGCTAGCTCGACTCAACCTCTCAAGGAACTATCCATGCATGAACGGATGAAGATGAGTTCCTTTTCCCCATCCACTTTCTCTTCAATAAATGTCTTTAAATGCCGGGCATTAAGGAACTCCTTTAAGCTCAAAAGTAGCATATTCTCCCCAAAGAAATTGCAATGATCCACTTCCAAGAATATGCTCTCTTCTTCAATCATCATCTCTTTTTCTTCAACATTTTCTTCCAAATAGCACTTCAAGTGGTGGCCATCAATATGCTCTCTTAAGCTCAATATCACCACTTCAAAGCTTAAGAAATAATGTTCATCCAAATCAAACTTCAAGCATGCCCCTTCCTCAAATCCATTTTTAATCCACAAATCAAATGATGTCTTCTTTCTAAACCTTGGATCATGATAATACTCAAGAGCTTGATCATTCTCTTTAGTTCCACACCTTTTCTCTTCTTGAAATTTCCCATCTTGAATAAGCAAGGAGAACCTTGGGACTTTGTCATTCACCAATAAGAATTGGGAGTCCTTAGATATGAATATCGACCAATGTGGGCCAATATTCTCAAAATCATTAACTCCTCTCGGTTCCCAAACTCTTCTAAAATTCTCAACATGCTCCATTAAAGGGAGTTCCTCATTTAAACCTTGCATTCTCCCAACCACATTTTTCTTCAAATTCTCTTCAAATGGACAACTTTCAATGTGATCCTTGTCACCAACTTCCATATTCTCTTTCCTTTCTTCCTCAACACTTTCTTCTTTTATTTCTTCCTCAACACCATCATTTTCTTGCATTTCTTCAATTGGACCATCTTCTAGTTGCTCCTTATTATTCCCTTGCAAGTTTACACTTTCTCCCCAACTTGGTGTTTCCATCTCAATGAACTCATCATAAACCTCATCGTCTTCATCTTCAAGGTCCTCGCCTATCTTCTCTTTCTCTTCAACCACATGACCTTCATTTGGCAAGAGCAACTCTTGTAGAACCTCTCCTTTGGAAAACAATTCTTGAACGGGTTCTTGAGTTGTCAAACCTTGTATTTGAGCCATCATGTTGTCTAGTAGAACTTGTTGCTCATTCATTTGCTTAAGCATGTTGGACATCATAAACTTCATCTCCGGATCTTGATCAAATGGTTGACATTCTTGTTGAGGTTCTTGGTAATGGACTTCTTGAAATTGGTCTTGATATTGTTGTTGAGGTTCTTGATAGAGTGGCTCTTGAAGTTCCCATCGATTATTGACATATTCTTCCTCACTTGGTCTCATGGGATATCCTTCATCCTCAATGTCAACATCGGGTACAATAGTGACTCCCCAACGCCTAGCCAATGCTAAGGTCTCCTCATCTACTCCAAACTTCCCAACACTTGGTGAATGGATGTGATGATCATATGATGGTTGAGTTTCTTGGGGGTATGGTGTGTAATGAATGGGTGAAGGGTATGGATTTGGAGAGTAATCTTGTGGTGGGAAAGGATGTTGAGGTGGATTGTAGTCTTGTGAACATTGAGGGTATTGGTCATAAAAAGCATATTGGGGATCTTGGTATTGTTGAGGATATGGATTATGGTATGGAGGTTGGGAATGACAAGGTAAGTTTTGGTAGGATTGTGGTGGGTAAGGATCTTGAAATTGAGCATCATGGTAGCTATTTGGAGGAGGGGTTTGAGTTGTACAAGGACTAATGGATGGGGCATTGTAGTATCCTTGTTGAGGCATGTAGTCTCCATAACCCCCATAAGATTGAGAGTTATAATATCCTCCTTGGTCAATCTTGCAAAATCTCTTTCAATCAAACCAAATGAAGTAAACTTGACAAGAAGAAGAAGCAAATAAAAAAAAAAACTTAGTCTCCTAAGATTCCCTAAACTCCAATGCTAGTAAAACAAGCAATCACATAGAACCACCAAATTGCCAATCCCCGGCAACGGCGCCAATTTTTGATGTAGCAAAAATAAGATGTGAGCTCGGGTGTTATATCGTCCTCAGGGGATTGGGAGATATGGCACGCAATATGCAATCACAATAAACTAGGCACTAGCATAAGGAAATCAACAAGAAGCTAAGCAAACTACAAGTTTAAGGAAATGATAAGACTAACACATATACACAAAGATAAACACAAAATAAAGAAATAGGACTCAAGCTAGGGAGCATTATCATCTAGATGCTTTAACAACCTAAGGGATTAGGGAGAACAAGTAACCAAGGAAACAAGCGGGAATGCACATAGGTATCCTAGTCTACGAACCATTCTCGTGATTAATAAACAAGGATTAGGACAAGGAAATGCCCCACTTTCGTGGTGAATCAATTCCAAGTCTATCAAGCACACAAAGCATCTAAAGCCCCCAATTTCCCATATTTTCATAGGAAGAAATCGGGTCTATGCAAGGGGTGGCTTGGATCCATCACCCAACTCTCATTGAGGCAAGGAATCCTCCAAAAACAAGCTAATGAATGTGTACATCAAACATTAACAAGATATAAATACAAAACCTTCGCAAACACATGAACCCTAGGTTGGAGTTCTTCCCCTTTTTACAATAATCACAAATCAAGCATCAAGATAGATAATACAACCCTAACTCAAGTCCATAAACTAACTACTCATGATTAAATAGTATAAAGAACATAAAAGCATAAGTAATAAACATAAATCTTGCAAAAGAAAGAGATAAAAGGAAGGAAAGCTTCTCTATTGAAAATGGATGGTGGAATCTTGAAATGTTGGAATCCAAGATTCAAATCCAAGATTACAAGCTTCAAAAGTGTTAAGAAACATAAATCTAAGCCTAGTCTAACCTAAAAATATGAAAGGAAGTGAAAGGAAATGTCTAGGGTTGGAACAAGGTCCAAAACCATGTAGAAATGACTAAAATCACGCCTATATAGTGGACAGAGCACAGTGGGACGCCCTCAGGGATGGGCATACGCCAGGGGGTACGATTTTTGGTGCATTTACAGTGAAAACTGCATCAGGGAGAAGAGATGCGTACTGGCATGCGTATGGGCGTACGGCAGGGCGTACGAGGCTCCTGGAAACAGAATTCTGTGCACTTATCTTGACTTCTAGGCTATTTTCCTCCTCTAAAACCCTTTTATTGTCACTTATGGTCTTCAACAAAGTTGTAGCTCTTTCAGTTGGCTTTCCAATGGTGCAAGAATAACTTAATTTGGACATTCCTAGGCCGAGATATGGTCAAAAAACCGAACAGTGTCCGAAATGAGCGAAAATTACAATGTCTTGATCTTTTGCTCCTCTTTTGTTTTGGTTTGCCCAAATGACTAAGACCATTGAATACACCACTCTTAGGCTCCCTTGGAAGTATTTTGTCCATCCTCTTAACTTCTCATTGGCTCCCATGGACTCCTAATGCATCCAAAATGCTCCATTTGACTCTAATGTCCACTAAAATGCCTGAAAATACTCATCTTTGTTTCCAAACAAAACTCCTTGCATAATAACCATAGACGGAGCCAAAGGGGGGGCAGGGGGGTCAGCTGCCCCCCCTCACCCCACCCCCACCCTTACCCCTATCCCTACCCCATATATAATTTTTGTATGTATATATGTGTATATAGTACATTTTTGAGTATTAGTATATAAAAACTGTTAATTGTTCATAAGAAATGAGTTAAATTAGTTGGTAGAGCATGCATTTGGTTATAATAAAGGTTAGGCGTTTGAATCATATAGTTTTTTGGCTCCTTCCCTATGACTCTAACACAATCACGTTTTAATAGTTTTTTTAATATTTGATACACACATACATATATATATTCAAATTATTTTATCAAATTAATTATGTTTCATATTTTGTTATGAATATTTTTATAAAGTTTCGATTTGTTTTATTTTTCGCCCATATCCAATAATATTTACACCTATATTTCTTAGGTAATTTATTTATTTATTTTTAAATATCTCTTTTATTTTAATGTTTCGCCTTTACTGAAAAAAATTTGTGAATCGGTCCCTATTTCGCCCCCCCTCAACAAAATTCCTGGCTCCGTCCCTGATAATAACACAATTTAATCATAATCTCATGAAATTTGGAATGATATATAGGCAAAATGACTTAGTGAAAGGGGGGAAAATATAAACAAATAAGCACTTATCACTCATCATCAAACAAAATGAAAAATCAATAACAAAAAATAGTCATCAATTTATAAATCTAGTATAATGTCATTTTAGTGTTTTACACAATCGCGTGGGCGTTGCGGCAGTATGTTTCCCGTTTTCTGTTAAACAATTGATGCGAGTCTCGCGTTCATCCGGTCCTTCAAGATTCTTTTGGAAAATGCTATCTGTACTCTTATTTTGTACTCTCAACTTGGACTCTCACACACAAAATCTTAATGTAGAGACTTGTATTGAGACCCATATAAAAAATAACTTATCAGAATCTGTCACATCAGGAAGTAAAATTTAGGGTTGTATGTGAAAAGTGAGCTACAAATCTACAATTCAACCATATTTTCAAGCCAAGTTTGAAAATTTTGAGAGATTAAAATGTCAGGCGGAAATTAAACCACCAACCACACTGTTAGGAAATGGAACAATATTACCCGCATTGACTTAGCTCACTGGTTCAGTAGATAATATTTGGGAGAAAAAACTAAGGTTCAAAACTTGGTAACGGTAGTGTGGATATTATACCCAAAGTGGGGATATCCTTTGTGTGCCACTGAGTTATTGTGATTTACCTCCTCCCATATATTTTGTCGGATCTGGCCGGGGTGTGGGGGCCCTAGGGTTGGGGATTCAACCTTTTTGGGAGAAGAAGAAAATGGAACAATATCTTAGTAATTAAAGTACGTTTTAATGTTGGCGGCTCAGAACGCAAGAAAACAAATGAAAGAATTTCTATGTCGTGTTTATTAAACACTGCTTTAAAAGCAATTTTCGGAGAAACTGTGCATTCTATTATTACTGGTACACTTCCGACGGGTAACACAGATAAACTACGTTGAACTTGCACCTGTTAAATGTATGTAGAACTTGTCTCAAAAGCTCAGACGAAGATGGAAGAAGAAGAAAGTGTATAAATGCGAAAGCAAAAGATGCGAGGAAGAGGTCTAAACAAGAAAGAGAGATCCGGAAAAAAATGGGGTTAAACATTAAGCTGATGACCTTAATGTTACCACAACATAAGCGAGTGGTTCCCCTTTATTTATCCTCCATAAGACTTCAAGTACCCTTTAAAGTCCTATCTTTTATAAAGTGGGAAAAGAAACATTTTGAAAGCAATGTGGGGCAAGGAATAAAGATAAAGTAGCTTTTTCTTTGAATGATTTTCCAACAATCTCCAACACGTCCGAAGAGAAGCTGGAATAGACAATGTCTGAGCGATGCGCAAGAGTTGATCTTAATGCTACTGTTTTGAGATTTTGAACTGACACTTGTAACATTGAGTATTTTTCTTCCCGAGAGTGAGATGTCACTTGAACTCATCGGTTAGATAAATTTAATTTGAACTCAGATGCACATATCCTACTCTAATAAATGCAGGTTTTGCGAAAGTCAAACTCTTTCACTTTTCATGAATCCCTTAGTACTCAACTCTGTCAAGTCTATCTCAATATAGACCAACCTTTGAAGGCTACAGAGTCACTAATACGGCCATTTTTATTTTCACAAATTTGTGTAAGTCTTTCCATAATTTCGTTTGACCACGGGAGTGGTATCCATCATGAATTTCTCACCTCACAGGTTTTAAAAACATCTCTCTTGACGTTTCAAGGATGACATTTTAGTTTAGACCTTTTGTGAGAGGATCTGCAATATTCCTCCCAGATTTCACATATTCAACTGTGATTACCCTAGTCACAATAAACTGTCGTACAGATTGATTTCTGAATCTTGTGTGTCTTCTATTTCCATTATAGACACTATTCTTTGCAACACAAATGACAGTTTGTGAATAACAATTTATAGGCACAGAAGGTGCTAGACACCCCACATCGGCACATCTGCCAATAGGTTTATTAGCCACTCAGATTCTTGACGTGCTAGATCAAGGACTATGAAATATGTCTCCATAGTCGATCTAGCTATGCACGACTATTTGGTTAATTTCTACATATGGCTACTCTGCTGATCCTCAGTACGACACCCTCTTCCCACTTGGCCCTCTCAAAACCACTTTCTGCTCACCACACCAGATCTGAGCTCTAAACCGCCCTAGCCAGTCCATACCCAGGACCACGTCTACCCCGTCCAGGCCGAACTGTATTAGATTACTGGAAAACTCTTCTCCACCGATGGCTATCTTAACGTCTTTGAAGAGACGGTCGCGGGTTTTAACTTCTCCGGATGCCACTTTGACGCTTAACTTCACCCCGACGCCTTCGGTTAAGCCTAACTTCTTCACGAGTTCCGGGGATATGAACGAGTTGGACGCTCCGAAATCGAACAAGATTACCGCTGGGACGGTATGCACCAGAAATGTCCCGATCACTACATCACTGTCCCTCGCTCGAGCCTCGCTTAGGATGAGGATCCTCTATTGTGTTAACTCTTCCGACAAACTCTAGGTCCCCAACCCACCACTTCTTCTTAGATCACGAGACGTTGACAGGGTAGCTGTGCTGGGGCTTATCCGAGTGCACATGCCACTTCGAATCCACTGCTCGACCACACTAGGAGTGTTACGAACTCCTGTTGTTCTGGGTCTCTTGGCCGAATCACCCACATCTTCGAATGTCACGATACGCTGTCGAGGAGGCATCGCAAGCTTCTACAACAACAACACAGTTACCAACAAGACAACAAACAAACAAACAACTGTAAGCAACGCTCAGCTCACCGAGCATCCTAGGAAATCCTAAGCTTAAACACTTTTTTGGTCACCTTAAGGTCTCAAACCACACTTAACCACTTAGAAGTCTAAACTCTATCATCCTAGGCTCAAACCTAGGCTCCGATACCAACTGTAACACCCCCGATTTCCATACCAAATTAAACCTTAAACATGCAGATAAACTAACCATAAAACATACACAACGGAAGACTAGATATAAAATAGATGGAAAACGTAGAGTGTCATGCCACGCTCACACAACGGTGAACGCACAGGCGTAAACATATGCAACATAATCTATCAATCTCAATGTAAAGTCAACAACATAACGTCTAGAGTCTAATCAAAGGCACGCATGCCCGAATCATCATAAAGAAAAGGGAATCTACTTAAACAGCCTCTAGACTGCGCTCTCATCTAATCAGCACCTGAAAGAAACACAGATATATATATATATATATATATATATATATATATATATATATATATATATATATATATATATATATATATATATATGTATGTATGTATGTATGTATGTATGTATGTATGTATGTATGTATGTATGTATGTATACATATATATATATATATATATATATATATATATATATATAAAATCATTTGCGAAACGGGATATAGTATATATCAATTTCAAAGCTAAGATAAAAGTCAAACACAAGACTCTTTGCACTCACAATAAAGATAAGGGAACACATCCCAATATGACAAGAAGCAATAACGACTCACAAGAACGACTCAAGGCATAATCTACCATCACACAGTAGATTAACACCCGACATGCATTACACAAGAGAATAAGGACACAACCATTGGCAACACATTGCCTTTGTGACAACACATGTCACAAATAGAGAATCACACACAATGGCTACACAAGCCTTCGTGACATCACCTATCACGAATTGAGATGCCTTCCTTATGCTCGGTTCCAACCTTATGGCTACCCCCAACCTTATGTCTAGTTCCAACCATTATCTCCAGGACCCCTGTACAACCAATTCCAACCTTTTCCCTCCTGGGATCGTCATCCCCCACCAACGACCACCAACAAGAGCACCGATTCATAGTACACGAGGGTACCGATCACACACACGACAACACATGCCACCCAAGAAATACGTGAACCTTACACAAAGGTCACAAACTCCATAATCACGTCATGGCCACCACGAGGACCACTGCCGTACCTTGGTGACTAATGTCCCATACCATTAATCGTGCAATCTAGGTACAGCCACACACACCACCATCATAGGAATCAATCAACTGATCACAACGAAGATATGAAACAATACTCAATCAAGGAATGGATCACAGTCCAACAACAACGATGATTAACATAAGTCATCATCAACAATAGGAAAGGACAAACAACACACACACTAGCATTTAAACACCGAACTAGCATGCTTATCAAACGGGTAAACCAAACATAGTTCCGAAGAACACACAAGACCCATCACGGTTCAATGAATCACAATGTTGAACACTTAGCATGATTCAAGACCCCAAAACCTATATGGATTCCTACCATATAGTTCTAGACATACGAAACATCAAGAAGACACTCAAATAGTTCCACAAAAGAACATCGGGAAGTCAAAAGACCAAATACTGAGTCAAAAGAATCACGGGGAACAAATTCCCGAACAACACCAACATTGTACCCGCGGGTGGAGCCAGGGGTGGACCCCCACCCGTGGTTCCGCCTGCGGGAACCACTCCCACGAACCACCTGTACCCCGCGGGTGGGGCGGCGGGTGGTGCACTACCCGCCGTTCCGCCCGCGGGTACATTACCTGTACCAAAATAATCCCTTTGGGGATTTTCAACTCCAAGCTCAAATTCAAGTCCAAAACACGTCAAATCTCACCAAATACAACAAAATGACTTGAATCAAAGGAATAGCCAAGCAATGGCATACAAGAACCCTAATAACAAGCTCTAGATATGTATTTTGACAAGACAATGCATCAACAATTCAACACTCACATTTCATAGCAAAATCACATGTAGAATCCAATAAATCTTCATATAGGTAAACAAAATAGATTTTGTAGAGCATGGGTTACCTCTTGTAGACAAAAACCTTCACTTAACACTTCACCAAGCTCCTAATAAGGTTCACCTTCCACACCCACTTCAAGAACACACCAAAAGATCATAAAGATTCTATCTTTAAGGAAAGACACCTTAGAAAACACTAAAAAGACAAGATAAACATAGATCTTACCCTCCTAGATGCTCAAAGGTAGGAAAGGTAGAATCTTGGAGACAAACTTTGAAGATTTGGTAAAGCTTCAACTTGGTTTGAAAGAAAAGCTATCTAACTTTTAGAGAGAACGAGGAGCTCAAGTTTGGAAAGTGTAAGGGAAAGAATGAGGGGTGTCTTCTAGGTTAGCTTGCATTTCTAACATACGGTGAAATGTCTTGATTACCCTTACTAAAATGAAGAGGTGTAAGGGAACAATGGAACTACTCACAAAGCTTTAGGTACAACACTTGACTTTGGGTTGACTAGTCAATTACTAGTCCCCGACTATTGAATTTTCAGGAATTTAAGGAATTAAATTATCAATTGGGTTAGGATTAATTACTCAATTAATCCCTTAATTGAATTTGGATTATGGGGTGTCACACATGACCTTCTCTGATACCATTCGAACCCATAACCTTTGGTCTGGCTCTGATACTATTCAAACACATGACCTTTGGTCTGGCTCTGATACCAAATTGGCTTCATCTCAACTAAAAGCGAGAGGCTCTGATACCAAATTGAAGTATGTGATCCATATCAACTAAAAGCCTAAGCTCATAATTGGATTGCACATTAATGGTTATATGCTCAACAAATTCCTCAACTACTTTGGATTCTCCCAACAAATTCAGCACAAACAAAAATTAGCACAACCTGTTAAATCCTAAAAATCTTAATACATCAATGTTCAAATACTTACTTAATTTGCAATTTTGAATAGGTTCCCTGTAAGGAGAGCAGATGAAATTGCTTATGCAGCTGCAACAGCAAAAACAAAGGAAGAAGCGGAAATGGTTGCAGCAGCTGCTGCAAAGGAGGCTGAAACTAAGAACAAGAAGAGGACTAGAAAGTAAGAATAAGAAGACTACTAATAGTCTGATTTGCTTTCATGTTTGGCTTAATATCTAGATTTGGCCAAGGATTTTGCTATATTTTGCCCCAAAAACTATATTCAATCATTATGCTTCTTGATTATCTTTTCTTGAATGAAATGAAATATATGCAAACACACCTAAACCTCTTCTTCCCAAAAGAAGTTGGCATGCCAAGACACACAAAGGCTTCCATTTTTGTTTTATGCTTTGTACTATCAAGAAGAAGTAGAGCACCGGGGACAAGGAGACAGAGATGCCGGCTGTTACATTGAAGAAGAAGAAGAACCTATGGTTTTGCTGGAACAAGATTTGTAGTGGAAACGTGAAAGAAGATTTTTTAAATCAATCGAAATCGAAGATGCAAAGAAAATGGGCAAACACATAATTCTTTAAAAAAATTAAAACCCCGAAAAGCAAGCAAAGATTCGATTTTGATGAACGCTTCCATATTTATGAATCCAAAAGATTCAATTTTTATGAACCAGAAAGCCTTATTAACAGGTAGAAAATTGATTCTATGAACAATATAATAATTTTAAAATCAAACAAATTCAACTTACCTCAGGTGCATGAATCAGAATAGGATCCGGAAGTGAAAATGGCAGATCCATCTATCCCCTTGCAACGCAGAGATATGCTGATGAATGTGACCGGCTCAAATCAAAAAGACCAATAGGTTGCTCCTAACTGGAGTGGGAGTGGAATTTATAATCTTGTGGTTACAGAGTCAATAATCTTAGCAATAAAAGTAAAACTAAAAGAAAGAAGAAAAATCAAATTCAAACCTGATTGGTATCATTGAAGTGATATTCAATATAACAAGAAAAGAAGCTCATTTTTTCACTCAAGATCATCTTAATACCAGTAAACCCACAGTCCCAATGCACATGTAGAAGAATCAGGGACATGAAAGCAGCTTTAAATCAATCGGAATCGAAGATGCAAAGAAATGAGGGCAAACGCACAATTTTTAAAAAATTAAAACCCTAAAAAACAGGTCCCTATAGCAATAAAAATGTATCATTTTAATTATATTACATACAGTTTCATTCGACGACCATTGTCCACACATCGTTATGTAGACCATGGTCCATTGTATAACAATTGCATATTATGGGCTTGCAGTTAATATGTTATTTGTGATCCCTTCCGCCATTTGCATCAAATTGAAGCTTCAAACAAATGTATTCATCTCAATTTTATTTTATACACCAATGGGGCCGGCAAAACAGAGGCGCCACTAGTCTCCGATGGTTGAGCATCCGCAACAGACCCACGATCACCATCCAATATAATGTGCCAATCGCCGCCAACTCCGAGACTGGAACATGAGCGCTGTCTAGGATTGACTCATCCTCAATGCTATGTGGACCATGATCCACGATATAAATTGCCGTAGATCATGGTCCACTGTGTAATAATTGAATATTATGGACTTAACATATCATTTGACTTTATTAAATAAACTAAATGTACGAAATTTCTTATCTTACCCCAATATAATATCAACCATACTCCACACTATAACAGTTGTACTATACTCCTCCAAATGTCGACCCATGCACGTATACGCTTCCCAACATTTCTACAATCAAAGGAAGATGTGCTCATCAATAGTTTCAATTTTCCACTACACAAAACACTTTTTGTATCAGGTGTAAGTGACGACTGACGAATGATGTAGTCAGTGGTGGACTACGTATTCTTGAAGTGAAACTCTAAGATTAATGAATCTTTAAATATGTTTTAATTGTTGAATAAAGAAAAATAGAATAGAGAGAAAAAGGGGAATCTCATATTCATTCTCCTACATTCTGTACAATGGTACATTATATATAGGGTACAAGATAATCTATACAATAAATTCTAGAAAATCGTTTCAACCGTTACAAGAATAAATACTAATAATGTCCATTAATAATATATATTTGTAACACTCCCCCTTGGACATTATTTGTCCAGTACCTTACCTCGTTAAAAACTTGCTAGGAAAATCCTGTGGGGAAAACCTAAACAAGAAAAGAATACAAGGTATATCGATAGTATATTTAAATACATTCATGCCTCATTAAAAACTTCAATAGGAAAACCACGTAGGAAAAACCTAGTTGAAGAAAAGAGTACATGATATACGTAAGAACATATATTGTACTGATTGCCTCATTAAAAACCTTAAGCTAAGGAAACCCAGTAAGGAAAAAGCTTAGCTAAGAAAAATAGTACAATCATTAGTCGTCAAGATCCAATCTTCAGGATTGATTCATGTAAAATGATACTCCTCTCAAGATAACAATCTTTAAGTCCATAAACTAAATTTCCAAAATATATAGAGAAATTTAGTAAATAAATATGTACAACTGTCAATAGAATGAATATACTCTATAATAATCTTGTGACTCTTCTGGAGCTCACGTAGGTATAATATTGACATCATAATGTCTAGTCAAAAGGATTTCATTATATATCCTGTTATCATTTGTGCAATACAGTCTTTATTGTTCCTTTATAGGACAATGGGGTAAATATAGTACAACCAGTTTTGAAACTTAGCATTATGGGGATACAAAAATAATAGTCAGTACCCAAGTAGCCCATTATTTATTGACTTACTGGTGTATAAAAATTCTTTAAAGAAAAACTCGATCTTCAAGTTGAGATAATACTTATAGTTTTCACAAGCTTTTTATTTCAAAAATCTCAATCTTTAAACATGAACTGACATCATCAAGCTCTTTATATATTTCAATGATGTTTACATTACAAATATTGACTGAGATAATAAATAAGTCCATTATCAACTCTTTATTGAGCACATAATGGTACATATTATTCCTTCTATATGAGGATAATAACCCCATTCGCAACTTTTAAAGAGTAAATAATGACACTTAAATAAATTCTCATTTCGGGAATTATAAATCCATTAGGGATTTTTCAAGATAAATTAGAGGATATATTTAGGATATTTTCAAGAGAAAACAATATTTAAGTTTCCTAATCACATATAACATTACTTTGTTCTTGGGGAGAAAATACCTTTAGTCAATTTATTGACTATAAGAAAGATCATAGTTAGTAACTTACTAACTTTTATACTTCTTATTTTTGTTATTTTCATTCATCACATTTTGAGAAAATCCATCAAGGATTTTAAATATAAGTAACAAGTTACCCATATAAATATGTGATAACTATAACTGTTAGCTACATATCTAATTTATTTACTGCTAGTTTTATTGAATAGCGGAATATAAAGTCATGAATAATATTGGTCTCTGCGAAAACCCTCACCTCGCATTTTATTAGCGAATTTTAATTTGTATGCCTTAATTGCTTTTTTAAATGAAAACAGTTAGCACGCTGCAGGCGTTATACTACTATTTTCATTTCTGGATCCAGATTTAAGTATTTATGAGCAATAGAGGCAAAATACGTTGTCGACAACTGTTACAGCTTTGTAAATATCTTTATACACATGGAAATTTTGTATCAACCAAATATATGACATTTCCCAAAAGTATTTGGATTTGGTTGTTCCGCTTCCCCAGTATTTTAGTTATTTGGTGCACCTACAATTTTATTGGGGGTTTTCGCCTTCTAGACGAATATCTTCCGGATAAAATTTCTATATTTCTGGAGTAACGAAATTTCTATACTAGATCTAGTTTTGTAAATTCTTAAACCAATATATGCTTCTGGCATAATGGTAGAGATGTTTAGTCCTAGTTGGGGATTTCAACTCTTAAGATATTTTCTATGGACTTAGTCACTCCTTGGATTTCTAGCAGATAATTTGTTAAATGTCTGAACTTCTGGTTCTACAAGGTTAGTACATGGGTTTGAAGATTTTTATCAATTTCTCGGCATTTAATTATTTAGAAATTTCAAATCTCCCCCTAATGCCGAGAAAAGATCTTATAATGCAACAAACATCACTGTTGATTTCTCATGATGGGATATAGCTAGAAGGATTGCATACTAAAAAAAATGAACGCAGATAGGGAAATGCATCATGTACTAGCGTATGTGATATGTAGTGGATAAGCATATTGGTTTTTCAATTTTGAAGGTCCCCAAAAAATATATTTCCTCAAAAAATGCTTAATTTGCTTTCCGAAAAAAATGTCATAAATAATATGAGCAAAAATATGACCTGCATGCATGGAGCTAACATCTCGTAGTATGTTGATGAAAATAGACACCAAACATTCAAAAAAAATCCTGTCGAATTTTCAATTCTAGTGAAAGAGTAGCCACAACTCTCATAATATAATCCCGCTCCATATCATTGTTAAAATTTTGCTTGAGCAAAGCCAAGAGCATTGTACAATGCCCGGGAAGCAGTAAGCCTAACAAATTTTATGCAAATAAATTTAACAGGTCATAGTAGCATTTAATCACATGCAAGCTAAGGTTTAGCAACGACAGGTGCACCTTAACAGAACTATCTCACTGTTTTATGGTTTAAAGCTCAATAATACTATGCCTTTAAAAATATTTGTCTTAAAAGTTTGCTTCACGTTGTAGCATTTATGGCCTATAGCAAATATTTTTTTATCAACAAGAGAAAACAACAAATCCTCTTTGTTTTATGGTTCACATAGCTACAAAGCAAATTTGAACAAATAGAAGTTCTCAAATTCTGAGCACATTATGAACAAATGAAACTGTGTTGCCAACATCATAATTTGCTATCCCAAAAACCAATTAGGCATTCAAATACCAAGTATGATGCAATGTGAGTATTGCTATCATCATGCAAATATATGTGTATATTCTCAAATAATAAACTTCTCAAGGTGCTCAAATAATTCAAGATACTGAAATTGATAGCAAATTTCAGGAACTTTGACCCAGATTGCAGAATTTTCTGGGGAAAAATGGTAACACATTTTGGCAAAAAAAAAAAAATTGCAGATACTGCCAAATCATAGTATTGATTTATTTTATCAAAACTTGACCCTTTATTGATCATTACAAGGTTATATTTATATATTACAACAAATTTTGTCCAGGACACACGAGAGGAAAAGATTTATTTAGTTAAATAAAACAAATTTAAATTGGAGCAAGATAAAAGAAAACATAATAATAGAAAGAAAAAAAAAAAAGACAGAATGATCAAATAGGCCAATGAACTAACATTGATTGTTCATCTAGCAACATGAATTAAAATATCATCTAGCATTTTAGTAAGTTTCTAACAAGTAACCCATCTAATTTGCTTACTATGGAAAAATAAAATAAAAACAAAATGCTGACATGTTATTTTTTCATCTAACTTGCTATTTTTGTCACTTTTTCGGCAGAAAAATTTAACTTTTTTTTTTTTACGTATTTTCAGATTATGTTGATTTCTTCTACGAATTTTCCAGAAAACATTGAATCTATTTTTTCCGTCGACTGTGAAATAAGTATATTACCACTTTTGTGGCTTTTGAACCCATTTATTGACATTGGTATTGGTTTTTATTTTGGTTTTGGATGGTGCGTTTATGAGGCTCTTCGGTACACACCTGAAATTGAGGAGCTTGGAAAAAAGCTGGTTAATAGACTAAGGGACAACGGTGATCTGTATATTGCTCTTCTTTTGAGGTATAATAACTAACACGACTTTTGATTTAATGTTTGAGATGTAACTTAATTAATACGAAAAAGACATGCTTGCGTTTACTGGCTGCATCCACAATCTGACTGAAGTAGAAACTAAGGAACTTGACGTTATGAGGTATAATCACTGTTGCAAAAATCGCGCCTAGGCGCTAGGCGCTCGGCCTCCTAGGCGGCCTAGGCACCCGCCAAGGCGGCCTAGGCACCCGCCTAGGCGTTCTAGGCGCCCGCCTAGGCGCTCTAGGCGCCCTAGGCGGTCCCTAGGCGCCTAGAGGGCGCCTAGCGATTTTTTCAACATTGGGTATAATGTGCAGTACTGGAAAGAGAAAGAGATAGACAGCGAAGAAATGAGACTACCCTATGTCCCCGAGGGAAGCGACCATGTTTCTGAAGGCGATGAGGTACCCTTCCTCGACAAAAATATAAATTTTGCAGGGCAAATTTATGATAACAACAGCATGGATGCATTTTGCTTAGAATACGCCTTCGTGTTTTCACACTCAGCACTCGCAACAGAAGAAGAGTTGGAATCTTTCAAGCCCTATGAAAAATCAACATAATTTGGAAATACGTAAAAAAAAAAATAATTGAATTTTTCTGCCGAAAAAGTGACAAAAACAGCAAGTTAAATGAAAAAAATAACATGTCATCATTTTTTTTTTATTTTTTTTGCCATGTAAGCAAATTAGATCATCCTTAGAGCATCCACATCAATTGGGGAGATTTGGGGATAATGTAAGAGTGATTAGGAAAGAGAATGTGGGAAGGGGAGGAAAAAAAATCAAAACTGATTTTAAAAAAATAATAATAAACTAATGGCCTTGTCAGGCGCGCGCGCCCTCTGCACGCGCCCGGCGTGGCAGTTGCTGTACGCGAAACGTGCACAGAAACTGCTGTCTTCTCATTTATTTCTCTTCCTTGGGAAGAGAAATAACTTGTCATTTGCGGGAAAAAAAAATATTCTCTTTCTTCACCTCACTCCTCCAACATGGCATTTGCACCTCAAAACTTGTGAAATAACTCCTCATTCTTTTCTATAGTGGATGCTCTTATCATTTGGGGTTTTTTATGAGTTATTTGTGGGCCCCAGAATCCACCTCATTCTCCACTATCTCACTCAATCACAAATAACTCTTCTCCACATCAGTTTTGAATTTTTCTTAATTTTTTGTGGACACCCCATTTTTACCCACTATATTTTAATTTTTTTATCTATTTTATTTATAAATTTATTTTTAATAAAAAATAGTGAAACTGCATACTGGATTTGCAAATGAAACAAAAAAGATGGATGTGAAAAATTTGTAAATAATAAAACAATAAAAAAAACAAATTTGCAAATAAAAAATATTGAATGTGAAAAATTCGCAAATGAAAATTTTTGAAATTTGTGAAAATTTTAAAATATAAATAATAAAACAATAAAAAAATTAAATGTTAAAAAAAAAAAAAGACGGATGTATGCTGCATGTCTGCGAACCAGACAGCTGTGGCTGCCACCGCCTTCATTCTTCTTTTCTTTTCTTTTTTTTTTTTCCTGACATGATCCTCTCCATTGCAGGAGGATTATTTCTCAAATAATTCACACTCACATCTGTTGCTTTAACTTTGTAGGAGTTCTTTCTCTGCAAATAACCCCAAATTCTTCTTTGATGTGGTTGCTCTTAGATGAGTTACTTGTTAGAAACTTGCTAAAAATACTATATGAAAAATAATTGATAGTATAATAGCTTAGATAGACCATAGTTTTATTCATGGGACTAGATAAACAATCAATGTTAGTACAATGGCCTATTTGACCATTTTGTCCAAAAAAAAAAAAAAAAAAAAAAAAAAAAAAAGGACTCTATAACATTAGAGTCCAAAGATATGTCCAGCCTAGCCCATCAAAGGAGAATTCTGTTCTAGCTCTTCAAAGCCCAAAGCATGTGGCCCATGCTTTAAACTAACAGTCGTTATATCATAGACCGCGGTGCATGTGCACCGCAATTAAAAACGACGCCGTTTCTTTAAGTAAAGAAATGGCCCGCCGTTATAGTTAACAGAGTCCGCTTGTTTGGTGTATTAAACACCAACTGACACTACAGTATATTTAAACCGACATTGCAGTTATATCAAAATGATACTGTAGTTATAGTGAAATGAAATTGCAGTGTATATAAAATGAAACTGAATAACATTTCACATATTTGAGTGTATATTGTACAATGAAGCTGTAATTATATCAAAATGATCATGTAGTTGTGTTTTAATGAAACTATAGTGTATATAAAATAAAATTAAATAACATTTTCACGTACCCCGGATCAGGAAAGTTCGAAGCAACGAACTTGGAAGTAACAAGGCTCAAGATGGCCATACATGAAAAGCTTTGACCTCTAAGGAACACGGAAGAGAAGAACATCGTTGTTGACAAGTCGTCTGATCCTGTGAAACATGAAGAGGTTAAGGAGTAGTTGGTGAATGAGAGTAACGTTTATCCTTTTCGGCACAACTGGAAAGTTATGTCTAGCATGAAGACTTTTGATAAGAAGATTTGGCAGCAAGAAGAAATGAAGCCGTAACCGAGTTGCAAACAATCGTGGGGCCATCAGAAGACTAAAACCGACAGGAGCGAAGCAAAGACGGATCTGAACACCGAGTGTTCTTAAGTTGCAAGTGAGACACTGTGCCGAAGATTCTTGGTAAAAGATCTACCTAAAACCAGGAAGGACCGAGGAGTAGCTAATCTTGTTTGAGAAGTTTGAACCGCAAAAGGAAGGACAGTCAAAGATCAACCTAAAGACCGATTCTACCGTTGGACCTTCATGAGTAGGACATGCTCGTGCGTCAACAAAGTTTTCAGGGATGACCTACCGTTAATCAAGTCAAGAAAAGACCAAGTGGTTGTAATCAACTACCTCATGAAGATTGCAAGGTTATCAACAGTTTACAAGACTCTACCTACTAAGTTTCTAGTAAGGATGGGAGCAAATCTTTGGGCAAGGATCTATGTAAAGTCTCCAGATGTTGACTTTGGTAAAGATTTCAGTTTACGAAAAAGTTCTACCGTTTGCGTTTGGCTTAAGGTTACAGTTGAGCTCTACAATCCAACAGCTTTAAATGGTTAATGGGAAGAAACATACAGACCAAGAAGGCAAGTTGGAAACTTGCGCTACGGATTCATGAAGACCGATAGGGGAAGCAAGTCAACTTGCAGTTGCCTGGTTCGTGTGAGTTCTCGGCTGTAACAAGTTGAAGAAGAAACCCGTGTTTGAAGAAGAGTTTGGGATGAAGAGGTTTGTGATCTCAGCTTATGAAGAGGGTCCGATAAGGATCTTAGCGTTAGAACGCGTCAGAATCAGAGTAAGGCACCTTCAGTTCGTTATCTGTGCAGCGATCGAAGCGTCAAGTCGAAGAAGTCGTCTGTGGTCGAGAATCCTTAACCCTCTCTAAGTCGTTTTTCTCTCCTCTTCTTGTCAAACCAAATGTCTCTTTCCGGGAAATCCTTCCTATCTCTTCGAATCTCGTTCTTGTTTCCTCTTTAATTTGATTCTGTACAAGATGACAACCTCGTTTTCCTAAGTTGTAATCTTGAAAATCTTAATTTCCTTTCTAATCTACGCTATCCTTGAGCCTAAATCTAGTACCTTTCGTTAGGAAATCCTTTCAAACCTCGTTCTTGATCCCTCGCTTCAAACAATTCTGTGCAAGGTGGCAACCTTATTTTCTAAGTTGCAACTTTGATGACTTTGATTCTATTCCTAATTGATGTCGTCCTCAAGTTTGGAACCTAAATTCTCATCCTCTTTTTTTACCAACCATCATGTCCTTGAGTTTAAAATCTAAACCCTTCCACCTTTCTAACCTTCCGAACCAAATCCTTTCCAAAACCTAGTGTATATATATGTATATATTTTTGCCCGTAAAATATTTTCCCTATATACTACCGTATTTTTGTGACACTCCTATGTCCTATCCCCAAAATGATTTTCTAGCTTCGGGGACGAAGCTCCTTTTAAGGGGGTGAGGATGTGACACCCCGTATTTTCCTAAAAATAAACTATGGTCCCGATATTAAATATTTTTATTAAAAATATTTATATAAATAGTTATTCCCAAAACTGGGCTTTGGTGTATTTATTTTATAAATGAATTATTATGTATCTTGCTACTCAAATTCCATAAGCCCAAAATATATTTATATATTTTGTATGAACCCTTGATCCAAAAGAATTAACCCAACCCAAGTCTAGCCTAAGCCCAACTAGTTTTGTGGCCTACTAAAAATAACATATAGTGTATATGTGTATGTGTATTCTAAACCTAGTAGCCAAACACTCCCCTTCCATCATCTTCTTCCTTTGTTCGAAACCAGCCGATAGCACCTCTCTCTATCTCTCTCGTTCTTCTCGGCCAAACAACAATATCCGACGGGAGATGTAGATCGGCGTCGCAGGTGGCGTCTCAACGGCGGTGATGCACGACTTGGTGGTTTTCTCCCCCTTTTTCTCGGCGTCAACATCGGACAGAAGCAACAAGGCTTGGTCGGCAAAGTGGACATCTATTTCGCTTACCTATATGTGATTTCTTGGATTCTACATGTGATTTTGCTATGAAATGTGAGTGTTTATGCATTGTCTTGTGAAAATGCATATCTAGAGCTTGTGTTTAGGGTTCTTGTGTGCCATTGCTTGGCATTTCCTTTGATTCAAGTCATTTTGTTGTATTAGGTGAGATTTGGCATGTTTTGGACTTGAATTTGAGTTTGGAGATGAAAATCCGCGAAGTGTTGTATTGTGGTACAGGGATGTAACCGTGGGCGGAACGGCGGGTAGGGGTCCAACCCGCCTCCCACCCGCGGGTACGTATTGTGGTGATGGCAGGGATTTGTTCCCCGTGATTCTTTTGACTCGGTATTTGGTCTTTTGACTTCCCGTTGTTCTTTTGTGGAACTATTTGAGTGTCTTCTTGATGTTTCATATGTCTAGAACTATGTGGTAGGTATCCATGTAGGCCTTTGGTATCTTGAATCGTGCTAAGTGTTCCATATTGTGTTTCGTTGAACCATGATGGGTCTTGTGTGTTCTTAGGAACTACGTTTGGTTTACCCGTTTGATAAGCATGCTTGTTCGGTATTTAAATGCTAGCGTGTGTGTTGTTTGTACCTTCTTATTGGTTGATGATAACTTGTGTTATTCATCGTTGTTGTTGGACTGTGATCCATTCCTTGATTGAGTATGGTTTCATATCTTCGTTGTGATTCGTTGATTGATTCCTATTGTGGTGTGATGTGTGTGTGGCTTTACCTGGATTGCACGATTAGTGGTATGGGACACTAGTCACCAAGGTATTGCAGCGGTCCTCGTGGTGGCCGTGATGCGATTATGGAGTTTGTGGCCTTTGTGTAACGTTCACGTGTTTATTTCTGGGATAACATGTGTTATCCAAGGCATGTGTTGCCGTGTGTGATCGGTACCCTCGTGTACTATGAAATTGGTGGTTTTGTTGGAGGGACTGTTGGAGGGGGAACGACGGTTCCCGGGGTAATAAGGTTGGACTTGGTGTACAGGGGTCCTGGAGGTAAAGGTTGGAACTAGATATAAGGTTGGGGGTAGCCATAAGGTTGGAACAGGGCATAAGGAAGGTATATCAACTCGTGATGGGTGATGTCACGAGGGATTGTGTAGCCGTTGTTGTGAGTTCTTCTCTTGCGATGTGTGTAGTCACAAAGGCAAGTGTTGCTGTAACACCCCGTGTTACGGCCTTCAAACCCGGATTAATTATTTAATTAATCCCGTTAATAATAATTAAATATGATTTAATTCGGTTAGGTTTCCCTTTAATTAATTAATAAGGTCCACCATGAACCGTGGACCCTTGCCTAAATTAGAGTCTTAAGCCTATTAGGAATAAAGGGAGTAGGTCTTTTACTATTTAGACTACGATTAGGATTCTCTTTAATTAATTAATATGGTCCACTATGGACCATGGACCCTTATCCCTAAAACAAGCCCTTAGTCCTATAAGGAATAGGATTAGTAAACCCATACCATTCAGGCCCTAATTAGGAGTCTTAAATATATAAATAGGGATATAGGAGGCACCTAGATCTTTCACCACAATAATCTCTCACCACACAAGAAAAGTTCCAAGAATGCCCTTAGGAGAAATCAAGAAAGAAGAAAGCTTAAAGAAAGACCCTTCATAGCCAAGGAATTAATTAAGGCTAAGAGGTAACCCATGTCTCAACAAAACCTATTTTCATAGCTATGATTCCCCTCTTAGGATTTCCCCATATTCATGTGTGATTGATGATTCGTTATATTGATCTTGATAATTGGCATTGTGATTCCATGGGCGATCTTGATGTTCTTGAGAGGTTCTTGATGATTATATGGTGTTCTTGATGATTATATGATGTTCTTGATGATTGCATGACGTTCTTGATGCTTACGTGATATTCCTGCCGAATCTTGATATTAAAGGATGAATTGTGTTCTTGTTAAATTAAAAGTGATTAGAATCCCTAGGTTGTATCGGGAAATTCGTGTGGTATTATTCTTGGTATGTTGGGTGGGAATTCACATGTTTGGGTGTTAATTATGTTTAGAAAAGCATGATAGGATTGGTGCCGTATGTTTCTTGATTTTGATCCGTTAATCGTCTACGTGTGTTGTCAATTGCGTTTGAAAGTGTCTAAGCATGGTTTCGGGTTCCACAAAGGTTCCCGGGGCGTTTTTGGTGAAAAAGAGTCAGTGGGGGGGGGGGTAGGTGGGGGTAGGGGACCCGCCACCTACCCGCGGCCTAGTTGGGCAACACCGGCGGGCGGGCAACTGCCCGCCGGGCACCCGCTGCCTGGAATCGCACCACCGGCGGGCAGCCGGCGGGTGAACCCTCACCCACCGGCTACCCGCTAGAAAATACCCTACCTCGGGTTTCCGGCTTCCCCGTTTGATGTTCCCCCGACCCCCGTGGTGTCTCAACGGACTCCGTCTATCGTGCCTATGTCTAGTTTGATATTTCGGGTACCGTTCGTAGGTGGTATGAGTCTTATCATGCTAGTTGAATTGGTATCCCGTTGACCTATGTGAAAGAAGTATGAACCCCTTAGGATTATTCTTAGCATGTGAAGGATCACACATAGGTTTTGTTACTAACAATCTCATGGAATTGTTCCATGACCGGACGATTGTCCACCATTTTATAATCATTGAACTCACTTACCAGGAATTTCTAACTGGAGGCATCCTCAGATATGTACTTTGCTTCAAGTACATCCCAGTGGTCCTTTGAGGATTCCTCATACTGATAAATATCAAAGAGGGTGTCAGACATACCGTTCAGAATATGGCCGCGGCAGGCAAGGTCATCATTCTCCCATTTGAGTCTCCGGCGAGTTGCCTCGAGAGTCTCATCTTCCCGTTCCTCCGGCTTTGGGGTACTTAGTACGTATGCCACGTTCAGAGCCGCAAGGAGGAACTTCATCTTCTTCTTCCACCTACGGAAGCCCACGCCTTCAAACTGCTCCAACTTAGGGAAGTTAGTTGCAAAGTCCAGAAGTCCAGAACTCATCCTTCCTCAGAAACAGACTTTTAAAGCTTATAGATTGTTAGAAAAATTGAGTGTTTGATGATAGGGAAGTGAGGAAACGAGATCTTCAGGCGTGTAATCACTTTCCTATAAGCTTTAAATCTCCCTCATATAAAGCAACAAGGTTCAAGATTCAATCTTATGGGATACAAGAAGATGATGAAATTCTTAAGTTGCTTTGTTTAAGAACTTCCTGTAGAAAAGTAGTACTGTGAAAAATCTCAGATTAATGTAAGTTTATTGCATGTCCATCTTCAGATGTTTCTCCAAAATATTTATAAATGAAAATATGACTGTTGGAAAAGTTACATGAAAGTTTTCTGCAGTTTTAAAAACTTATCTTCCATAAAATATATCTTAAATGATATATTTATCATAAGAGAATATTAATTACATAAATCATTTTCAACATGAACATATGTGTAATTATGAACCTTTGTAAGGTTGTGAACCGCATGCAAATAACTGTGCAAATTATAATAATATATATATTATAATTTTCTAGCACACTTTTGTATATAAGTTTGGGAAAATTGGAAGCTCATGTGCTGTGCAATCATTTTTCAAATGAAATAAACAATTCCCCTATATTGGGAATAATCCCCCAATGTTGGGGAATAGTCCCCCAATGTTGGGGAATAATCCACCAATGTCAGGGAATAGACAAAGCCTTCCAACAAACTCATTTTCCAATTAACTTTCTACCAAACTAAAATAATATTTATAGCTCCTCAAATCCAAATATTATTTTAAGCTTTCATGGTAGTCCATCTGAAATATTAATCTTCATTACTATATAAATTTCCAACACATGCAGGGGCGGAGCCACCTTGTGGTTGCAGGGGTGTAACACCCCGTGTTACGGCCTTCAATCCCGGATTAATTATTTAATTAATCCCGTTAATAACAATGGCCCATAAACCTTTTACTATTCAGATTATGATTAGGATTCTCTTTAATTAATTAATATGGTCGCTTATCGGTGACGACCTTTGGTCTGGCTCTGATACCTTTCGAACCCATGACCTTTGATCTCAGCTAAAAGCGAGAGATTCGAACCCATGGCCTTTGGTCTGGCTCTAATACCAAATTAAAGCATGTGTTCCATCTCAACTAAAAGTCTAAGCTCTTAATTGGATTTCACATTAATGGTTATATGCTTAACAAATTCCTCAACTACTTTGGATTCTCTCAACAAATTCAGCACAAACAAAAATTAGCACAATCTGTTAAATCCTAAAAATATTAATACATCAATGTTCAAATACTTACTTAATTTGTAATTTTGAATAGGTGCCCTGTAAGGAGAGCAGATGAAGCTGCTTATGCAGCTGCAACAGCAAAAGCAAAGGAAGAAGCGGAAGAAGCGGAAATGGTTGCAGCAGCTGCTGCAAAGGAGGCTGAAAGTAAGAACAAGAAGAGGACTAGAAAGTAAGAACAAAAGATTCGATTTTGATGAACGCTTCCATATTTATGAATCCAAAAGATTCAATTTTTATGAACCAAAAAGCCTTATTAACAGGTAGAAAATTGATTCTATGAACAATATAATAATTTTAAAATCAAACAAATTCAACTTACCTCAAGTGCATGAATCAGAATAGGATCCGGAAGTGAAAATGGCAGATCTATCTATCCCCTTGCGACGCAGAGATATGCTGATGAAAGTAACCGGCTCAAATAAAAAAGACCAATAGGCTGCTCCTACCGGGAGTGGGAGTGAAATTTATAATCTTGTGATTACAGAGTCAATAATCTTAGCAATAAAAGTAAAACTAAAAGAAAGAAGAAAAAATCAAATTCAAACCTGATTGGTATCGTTGAAGTGATATTCAATATAACAAGAAAAGAAGCTCCTTTTTGCACTCAAGATCATCTTAATACCAGTAAACCCACAGTCCCAATGCACATGTAGAAGAATCAGGGACATGAAAGCAACTTTAAATCAATCAGAATCGAAGATGCAAAGAAAAGGGGGCAAACACACAATTTTTAAAAAATTAAAACCATAGAAAACAGGTCCCTATAGCAATAACAATGTATCATTTTAATTATACTACATACAGTTTCATTCGACGATCATTGTCCACACAGCGTTATGTAGACCATGGTCCATTGTATAACAATTGCATATTATGGGCTTGCAGTTAACATGTTATTTGTGATCCCTTCCGCCATTTGCATCAAATTGAAGCTTTAAACAAATGTATTCATCTCAATTTTATTTTATACACCAATGGAGCCGACAAAACAGAGGCACCACTAGTCTCCGATGGTTGAGCATCCGCAACAGACCCACGATCACCATCCAATATAATGTGCCAATCGCCGCCAACTCCAAGACTGGAACATGAGCGCGGTCTAGGATTGACTCATCCTCAATGCTATTTGGACCATGATCCACGATATAAATTGCCGTAGATCATGGTCCACTGTATAATAATTGAATATTATGGACTTAACATATCATTTGACTTTAGTAAATAAACTAAATGTACGAAATTTCTTATCTTACCCCAATATAATATCAGCCATACTCCACAATATAACAGTTGTACTATACTCCTCCAAATGTTGACCCATGCACGTATACGCTTCCCAACATTTCTACCTATGGTGAATTTGCAATCAAAGGAAGAGGTGCTCATCAATAGTTTCAATTTTCCACTACACAAAACATTTTTTGCATCAGGTGTAAGTGACGACTGACGAATGATGTAGTCAGTGGTAGACTACGTATTCTTGAAGTGAAACTCTAATGGCCCGTTTGGTTCACGGAATAGGCTGGGAATGGCATAACATTTCCAGTAATAGGCCTATTCCGTTGTTTGGTAACCATTTCTATTACCAGGAATAATATTCCTAGTAATAGCTATTACTATTATTCCTGGTAATAGCTATTACTAGGGCCCCCTGGTATTAGCCTATTACTGAACGCTCAGGAATAGATTTTAGAATCTATTTCCTTTTTTACCCCTTTCTTTAACCTAATTTTATTATCCTATATATACATTTATCCTATTTCACCACCAACGTCGCCGCCGCCACCATCACCACCACTATCGCCGCCGCCGCCACCACCACCATCGCCACAACCGTCGCCGCCCCCACCACTGCCACCGCCACCACCACCATTACCACCGCCACCTCCACCACCACCATCCCCACCGCCACCACCACCGCCGCCGCCGCCACCACCATCGTCGCCGCCGCCACCACCACCATCGCCACCAGAACCACCACCCAGCAGCACCACTACCACCACCACCGCCACAACCGTCGCCGCCCCCACCACCACTGCCACAACCATCATCGTCAACCGTCACTGTCGCCCCCACCACTGCCACCACCACCACCGTCGCCCCCACCACTGCCATCGCCACCACCACTACTACCACCCCAGCACCACCACTACCGCCATCGCCACCACCACCATCGACACCACCATCACCGCCGCCGCCACCACCACCGCCACCAGAACCACCACCCAGCAGCACCACCGCCACCACCACCACCACCACCGCCACAACCGTCGCCGCCCTCACCACCACTGCCACAACCGTCATTGTCAACCGTCACCGTCACCACCACCACCGTCGCCCCCACCACTGCCACCACCACTACCACCCCAACACCACCACCACCACCGCCATCACCACCATCACCACCATCGCCGCCACCATCGCCACATTGCCACCATCACATATTTTTATAAGGGTATTTATGTCTTTTAAAGCATATTTCATTTCTATTCCTTAAATCAACCAAACACTGTAATATAATTCCTAAAGTCTATTCCTTCCGCGTACCAAACAATAGAATACAATTCCTATTCTATTCCTGGCCTATTCTATTCCTTATGGAATAGCATTCCTATTACCTCAAAATTCATTCCGTGAACCAAACGTGCTGTAAGATTAATGAATCTTTAAATATGTTTTAATCATCTATTTAAGTCGTGAATTTTCTCATCCTTTAGACGCTATCACCCTGTTTAAGAAATGATTATTATTTGACCAGGGATCGAGTCTCACCAACGGCAGTGTGGGAGCTACATCTCAAAGTGATGGGGGTTCCTTGTGCGCAGTGAGCACCGGTCTAGCTTCTGTGGTTCATGTTCAATTGAGTTACCATGATTTACATCCTCCTAAATGTTCTGTCGGGTCGGAGTCTGAGGAGGCCCTTAGGGTTGGGGTTCAGCCTTTTGGAAGAAGAAACGATTATTATTTGCCTCATTTATGATATATATTAGGTGGTAAATTCATTTTGGGTGTAATAAATTGAATTCTATAATCCAAATATTGATTATAGGCTAGTTTAGGAATACAGTAAGAGTACGTAATAAGTTATAATTTAAACATTGATTATAGGCTAGCTAGTCTAGGAATACCATAAGAGTGTGTAATAAGACATAATATAGAGAACCTAATTAGTTTTTAACAGCTCGTGACTGCCAGAGCATAGTATTGATTTATTTTATCAAAACTTGACCCTTTATTGATCATTACAAGGTTATATTTATATATTACAACAAAGTTTGTCCAGGACACACGAGAGGAAAAGATTTATTTAGTTAAATAAAACAAATTTAAATTGGAGCAAGATAAAAGAAAACATAATAATAATAATAATAATAATAATAATAATAATAATAATAATAATAATAAAAAAAGACAGAAGGATCAAATAGGCCAATGAACTAACATTGATTGTTCATCTAGCAACATGAATTAAAATATCATCTAGGCTATTATATTCTCAATTATTTTTCATGTAGCATTTTTAGTAAGTTTCTAACAAGTAACCTATCTTTTTTTTTTGAAAATTTTCTGCGGTGCTTCATTAGAAAAATGCTGAAATAATGTCTGGTGGGTGAGTATCCCAGTACATAGTATCAGGTTGCTGATAAGCCGTAGTGGCTAAAGCATGAGCTAAATAATTGTCCGATCTAGAAATATAATTAAAAGAACATGAGTGAAAATAAACGGCAATTTGCCTGCAGCTATCAATGGCATAGCCAACGTAAGAGCGAAACGCAGTGGTTGATGATGTAAGGTAGCGTTGTAGTGTCAAACAATCCGTGTAGATCTCAATATTCTGTTCACCTCGATCCTTTAGCCATGATAAAACTTCCTTACACGCCAAAGCCTCAGCCATAAGTGGTGACGTACAGGCCGGTAGCAGCGCGGTTAGTGCCGAGATATAGGCTCCATCTCCATCTAATAAAACGGCCCCTACAGTTGCATTCCCTGTCTCGTGTAGATATCCCGCATCGACCCTGCATCTTCTCACTGGCGGCACAGAGGATCCGGCGGCGTCGGCAGCACCGCGGCCGGCGGTGGGACTCGCCTGGGCAGCGTGGCGGTTTTCTGTCGGCAGCGTAGCAGTGGCAGTGGCAGCCACGGCTGGGCGGAACTGAGTCCATGCGGTCTTAGCTGCCGCTGCGGCTCTGAGTAGGGACCCCGGGCGTGGTAAAAATGCCTCCCAAACTGCACCATTTCGAGCTTTCCAAATATTGTATAGAATTGATGCTGCATATAACATTCCATCAGAATCTAAAATATTTAGAAGTTCCCCAAACCAAACATGAAAAATATCCGTGACAATATTGGGGATTGTAAGGTTGGATTGATCCCAAATGTTTCTTGCAAAATCACACAAGACTAATGCATGCATTGTATTCTCATGTGATATCCCACACATAGCACAATATGGGTTCACCTCCACCCTCTTTAAAAGCAAGTTCGTAGTTGTAGGAAAAATATCACAAATAGCTCTCCAGAGGAACATTTTCCACTTTGGTGGAATTTTTAGTCTCCATAAAGCTAACCAATTAGTAAAGGGGTCTTGATTATTCTCATAATCTCCCACCAACCGTCTGTACCCGCTTTTCACAGAATATAATCCTCTCGGGTCCCCGTACCAATACCATGCATCATTATAATCCCGGGATACAGGTACTCTCATAATTCTCTCGACATCCGTAGGTTGAAATAAATCTGATAAAATTTCATTATCCCATGTACCAGTTTGTTGATCTATTAGCCCCACTACTCTGGCCTCTCGTAACTGTATAGGCATCTCTGTTTGTATCATAGGGTCCTGGTCATCCAGTAACCATGGATGGGTCCATATAGATGTAGTTTCCCCATTCCCAATTCTTCGTTTGACCCCACTACAAATTATGCTCTTTGATGCCATTATACTCCGCCAACAAAAACTGGGATTATTTCCTACCTGCGCATCAAAGAAAGTATCCCTGGGAAAATATCGGCTTTTGTAAACACGAGCTACTAAGGAATCAGGCTTAGTGAGCATTCGCCATGCCTGTTTCCCCAACATAGCTAGATTAAATGCACGTAGGTCCTTAAAACCCAATCCACCATACTTCTTAGGAACACATAGCTTGTCCCAAGCCTTCCAGTGAACTCGGTTGTCCGTCCCAGAACCCCACCAATATCTATTCATCGTTCTTTCTATAGCCGTGCATACTGATATAGGTAGCAAAAAAACACTCATTGAGAAGGTAGGCATAGATTGTGCCACACTTTTCAACAGTATTTCTTTCCCTGCCTGAGACAATAGCCTTTTATTCCACGACCCAATTCTTTGGCGTATTTTATCCTCAATATATGCAAAAGCTGCCTTTTTATTCCTACCCACAAACGAAGGTAGACCCAAATACTTGCCAAAGTTTGGTGCCTGCTCCACCCCCAAAACTTGGGCCACACTTTCCCTATCCACATTACTCGTATTCCTGCTATAACAAATACTCGACTTGTGGTAGTTAACCACCTGTCCCGATAGATCCTCATATACAGTCAGGCATTTCTTTATCTCATTAGCCTCTTCCACATTAGCCTTAAAGAATAAAAGGCTATCGTCCGCAAAAAACAAATGATAAATTTGAGGGGCACCTCTTGCTACCCTACATCCATGAATTAATCCCGCTCTGTTAGCCTGTTGTAGTAACAACGAGAGTCCCTCTGCACAGATAATAAACAAATATGGGGATAGCGGGTCTCCCTGTCTCAAACCACGCGTGGGTATTATTGGGTCACTCCTTGAGCCATTTATCAGAATACTATAGGAGACTGTGGTCACACATTTCATAATCAAATCAACCCATCTATCATGGAAACCCAATGCCATCATCATATTACGGAGAAAAGGCCACTTCATTCGATCATACGCCTTAGCCATATCCAGCTTAAGTGCACCCCAGCCCCTCAATCCACACTGTTTTTGATTCAGAAAGTGCCCCACTTCTGCAGCTAATAGAATATTATCTGTTATCAATCTATCTGGGATAAAAGCACTCTGTGTCTCAGATATTATTCCTTCCATCAAAGGCTTCATTCTATTAGCCATCATTTTAGCTATTATTCTGTAAATGACATTGCTAAGTGCTATAGGGCGCAAATCAGTTACTAACTCTGGATTACTCTTTTTAGGGATCAACACAATATCTGTCTCATTCAAGCCAGACGGGAGGTCACCTGATTCAAGACAGTTTAGCACAAAACTCGCAACATCCCCTCCTACCACATCCCAGAAATGCTGATAAAAACCCGGATTCATTCCATCCGGTCCTGGTGCTTTATCCGGATACATTGCAAACAATGCATCCTTTACTTCCTCCAGATTAAATGGCCGTAATAGTGAGTCATTCTGCGCCTGTGATACCCTGGGTTCTATCCCCCCAAAAAAATCATCTCCAGTTCCCGGACCCCCAGAGCTGAAAATATTCTTAAAATAGTCCAGAATGATATCTCTCATGGGATCCCCCTCCAACCAATCCCCATTGTCATTCATTAATCTAAGTAAAGTATTCTTTTTCTTTCGGTGAGAGGCATACCTGTGAAAGAATTTGGTATTGGCGTCAGCTTCCTTGAGCCAGTGCTGCTTGGCCCTCTGCCTCCAGTATGCATCCTCCTGGGCCTCAGTGCGACTCAGAAGTTGCTCTATTCGCTGAAACTCGACAAGAGAGGCCGAGTCAGTGCATCCTCTCAAACGTTGTTGATCCCGTTTCAGCTGCACAATCTGTTTCCCATACTTATGGAACCGATCCCCACCCCATCGTGTTAACCAGTTTCCACAGTATTGAACACAACCCTGTAAACCCTTCCCTCTCCCTTCCTGCCACGCCTGCTCCACCACACCCCTACATCCCTCATCATATAACCATGCCATCTCAAACCTAAAACCCCTTCTTCTAACCCCATCCCTCCCTACCTCCTCCTGAACTGTGAAAAAAATGGCTGAATGATCTGACTTCCTGGTTCTCAAATTCATAACCTTTACATGGGGAATTATATTGCGCCACTCGTTCGTTACTAGGACCTTATCAAGTCTCTCCTCAATCCAGTTTGCAGTCCCTTTCCCCTTCTCCCAGGTATATGGGTATCCAATCATTGGCAACTGGGCCAATCCACAATCCTCAATCGTCTCCCCAAAACCTCGAAGAAGGCTATTCGGATGTGGATTTCCCCCTCTCTTCTCATACTGGTATAGCAAATCATTAAAATCCCCCACCACCACCCACGGGAGATTCGATTTTGCCGCCAACATTCTCAACAAATCCCATGATTCAGCACGCCTATTACGGTCCGAATAACCATAGTAACACGTCATTCTCCAGGCCGGATGACCTGTCATAGTTACCTCAATATCAACGTAGTTTCTTGAGTAACTAAGGAGTCTCGCCGTATTATTCTTCTTCCACAATAACGCTAATCCACCACTCAAACCATCATTGTCAACATAAAATAAGCCTTCGAAACCAATCGTAACACGAAGACGCTCAGCATGATCTCGCGCTACCTTAGTTTCTATTAGAAATACAAAGTCGGGTTGCTTTTTGGACACCATGTCCACCACCTCTCGAACTGTCCGTGGATTACCCAAGCCACGGCAGTTCCAACTCAGCGTACTCATTGGGTTGGGCGGGTCTGTGATCCAGAACCCGCCGTAAACAAGTTTTTTGAGCCATCCACCATCGCTGCCATACGCACTTTCCCGCTGCGACTAGCGTCGCCAAACAGTGATGATCACCGGAAAAAACGTAGGAAACCGTCGGAAACCTAGCAAACCCTAGGGGAGGAGAAAACTCTAGCAAACCCTAGAGAGAAAAATTTAATAACATTCAAAATAACATAATTGAAGACATATTGCAATTTAACAAGTAACCTATCTAATTTGCTTACATGGAAAAATAAAATAAAAACAAAATGCTGACATGTTATTTTTTTTCATATAACTTGCTATTTTTGTCACTTTTTCGGCAGAAAAATTCAACTTTTTTTTTTTTTTACGTATTTTCAGATTATGTTGATTTCTTCTATGAATTTTCCAGAAGACATTGAATCTATTTTTTCCGTCGACTGTGAAATAAGTATGTTACCGTTTTTGTGGCTTTTGAACCCATTTATTGACATTGGTATTGGTTTTGATTTTGGTTTTGGATGGTGTGTTTATGAGGCTCTTCGGTACACACCTGAGATCGAAGAGCTTGGAAAAAAGCTGGTTAATAGACTAAGGGACAACGGTGATCTGTATATTGCTCTTCATTTGAGGTATAATAACTAACACGACTTTTGATTTAATGTTTGAGGTGTAACTTAATTAATACGAAAAAGACTTGCATGCGTTTACTAGCTGCATCCACAATCTGACTGAAGTAAAAACTAGGAAACTTGACGTTATGAGGTATAATGTGCAGTACTGGAAAGAGAAAGAGAGAGACAGCGAAGAAATGAGACTGCCCTATGTCACCGAGGGAAGCAGCCATGTTTCTGAAGGCGATGAGGTACCCCTCCTCGACAAAAATATAAATTTTGCAAGGCAAATTTATGATAACAACAACATGGATGCATTCCGCTTAGAATACGCCTACGTGTTTTCACACTCAGCACTCGCAACAGAAGAAGAGTTGGAATATTTCAAGCCCTATCAAAAATCAACATAATCTGGAAATACGTAAAAAAAAATAAAAAAATAAAAAAATAAAAAAATGAATTTTTCTGCCGAAAAAAGTGACAAAAAGCAGCAAGTTAAATGAAAAATATAACATGTCATCATTTTTTTTAATTTTATTTTGCCATGTAAGCAAATTAGAGCATCCACATCAGTTAGGGAGATTTGGGGGATAATGTAAGAGTGATTAGGAAAGAGAATGTGGGAAGGGGAGGAAAAAAAAAAACCAAAACTAATTTTTAAAAAATAATAATAAACTAATGGCCTTGTCAGGCGCGCGCCCTCGAGCGCGTGCAGTGCATGCGCCCGGCGTGGCAGTTGCTGTGCGCGAAACGTGCACAGAAACTGCTGTCTTCTCATTTATTTCTCTTCCTTGGGAAGAGAAATAACTTGTCATTTGCGGGGAAAAAAAATACTCTCTCTCGCTCTTCACCTCACTCCTCCAACATGGCATTTGCACCTCATAAGTTGTGAAATAACTCCTCATTCTTCTCTATAGTGGATGCTCTTATCAGTTGGGGTTTTTATGAGTTATTTGTGGGCCCCAGCATCCACCTCATTCTCCACTATCTCACTCAATCACAAATAACTCTTCTCCACATTAGTTTAAAATTTTTTCTTAATTTTTTGTGGACCCTCCATTTTTACCCACTATATTTTAAATTTTTTATCTATTTTATTTATAAATTTATTTTTAATAAAAAAAATAGTGAAACTGCATACTGGATTTGCAAATGAAACAAAAAAGATGTATGTGAAAAATTTGTAAATAATAAAACAATTAGAAAAAAACAAATTTGCAAATGAAAAATATTGAATGTGAAAAATTCGCAAATGAAAAATTTTGAAATTTGTGAAAATTTTAAAATATAAATAATAAAACAATAAGAAAAAATCAAATGTTAAAAAACAAAAAAGACAGATGTATGCTGCATGTCTGCGAACCAGACAGATGTGCCCGCCAGCGCCTTCGTTCTTCTTTTCTTTTTCTTTTTTCTTTTTTTTTTCTTTTTTTTTTCTGACATGATCCTCTCCATTGTAGGAGGATTATTTCTCAAATAATTCACACTCACATCTGTTGCTTTAACTTTGTAGGAGTTCTTTCTCTGCAAATAACCTCAAATTCTTCTTTGATGTAGTTGCTCTTAGATGGGTTACTTATTAGAAACTTGCTAAAAATACTAGATGAAAAATAATTGATAGTATAATAACTTAGATAGACCATATTTTTATTCATGAGAGTAGATAAACAATCAATGTTAGTACAAGGGCCTATTTGACCATTCTGTCAAAAAAAAAAAAAAAAAAAAAAAAAAAAAAAAAAAAAAAAAAAAAAGGACTATAACATTAGAGTCCAAAGATATGTCCGGCCTAGCCCATCAAAGGAGAATTCTGTTCTAGCTCTTCAAAGCCCAAAGCATGTGGCCCATGCTTTAAACTAAGGCAAATTATATCATGCACCGCGCGTCTTTTTTTTTTAAATGAAAATAAATAGTGTTTGTTTTCCGCCGTTTTGCACCCTTTTGCAAAAAGTAACCCTGTTTTTCAGTGTCATTTTGTATACATTGCAGTGTCAGTTCAACACAACTACAGTTTCATTTCAATATAACTATAGTTTCATTCGATATTTATAAATTCAAATATGTGAAAATGTTATTTAATTTTATTTTATATACACTATAGTTTCATTAAAACACAACTACATGATCATTTTGATATAATTACAGCTTCATTGTACAATATACACTCAAATATGTGAAATGTTATTCAGTTTCATTTTATATACACTGCAGTTTCATTTCACTATAACTACAGTATCATTTTGATATAACAACAGTGTCGGTTTAAATATACTGTAGTGTCAGTTGGTGTTTAATACACCAAACAAGCGGACTCCGTTAACTATAACGGCGGGCCGTTTCTTTACTTAAAGAAACGGCGCCGTTTTTTGCCGCGGTGCACATGCACCGCGGTCTATGATATAACGACTGTTAAACTAAAGCTCCTTTACAGTCCTTTTTTTTTTTTTTAAATCCATTTAACCTAACTCGACACTACAGTCTATCCTCCCCAAATTATACAACAAATTATTCTATGGACTTGGCCACCTTACAAAGTAGACCCGAGTTCAAAGATATACAATTTACATATTAATTATGCACAATTTACTTTTTAAAAATTTACAGTTTGTGTTGACTCTATACAGTATTTACAAATTCTCAAAACTTACAAACACAATTTATATTCTAGATGTTCACAATTCGAATACTAAAAATACACAATTTAAGACCAGGGTTTACCTTGCAAGGTGGACCCTGGTCCATGGTATAACAACTGAAAGTATACCATGGAATAAGGTCCACATCGCTTTGTATATCATGGTCCAAAACAATATTCAAATTATGTGCATGCAACTGTTTCATTAGAATGAAGAGGTTTATTGCAAGAGTGGGGTTGGATTCTAATTGGTGAAGGGTGTGGAGGTTTTATATTTTTGTTTTTTTTTTTTTTTTTTTTTTTTTTTTTTTTGCAGTCTAATATATGTCATTGGTGTTAGATAATAAATTTAGTCTAACATGAATTGTAGTAACGACTAACCTGTCTCGTTATAGCAGAAGCTTTATGATCGCCCGAATATCCCCAGCCATAGTCATTGGTATTGCCACGAGATGGTAAACCTGCAGAATAAAGGCTAGTATTTTGTCTACCACTTCTCTCCCGAATACTCGATGGTGCGTGTATGCTGAACACGGGAGCTGTGGGAGGACTATTTTGCTTAGAAGCCTACATCCCATCAACGTAGGCAGATATTTAGTTAAAGCTTAACTGAATATCCTGAGTTGCCTAACAGATTAAGCCACTAACTGACTTAATCTTCCACTTGCACCACAACCACTTAATTAATACAATATATTATAATATATTATATTAAATTTGTGAGAAACATGCTAAATTCACAAATATCAAGCCATAGTATATGTTTTATTCATAAATAAAAATCTCACAAATTCTAATTGCATAATTAAACTTAATGTTATGCACTTAATGTGATTAAAGGCATAAAACAATCTAAAGAGTATGAAAGACACCAAATGTGTATTTAATTATTCATACTTAACTAAATGTGGGCAATAACATCTCAAATCATAATTCAAATACTAAATAAATTATGTGATAGATTGCCAAGAAAACATGTTTTTCCAAAAACTGAATTGATTAAAAAAACACTCTCCAAAACTCAATTAATAATATTATTAATGGCAGAAAATTGCAACTAAACCAAAAAGGCAATAAATAGCCAGAATAATAGTATTATGTTAATTTGGAGACTAAATATGAAAAAAAAACAATAGTTAAAACTGTTAACCTTTAAAACATTTTCGGATATAACTTTAAAATTTAATAAAACTTAAGTCCGAAAATAAATGTCACATAAATCAATTTGGAAACAATGCATGACTGAATACCATAAAAATAATGTTATCATTAATTAAAATATTAATAGTAATAAGGAACATTATAATCACCATTTAACATTTTAATAATGATAAGCATGATAATACATATCTTAATGCTTCCATATTCTTAAGGATAAAATGTGACTAGTTCAAAATGGTTAACAGCTATAACAGTAGTTACCAATAATAATAAACTGTAAACTGTAATTAATGATTTGCGTACCTTAGTGATGCAAACCGCATTTATCCATATCACTAACCGCGATAGCGAAGAAAGCCTCCAAAATCTCTCATCTTCACGGAGAGTGTAGTTGAATCGCTCAATGGTACGTAACAGTTTAATGGTAACACTTAATTACCATTATTAATAATAATGGAAAAAATGAAGTGACATGAATAATATATCTTACCAATGTACTAAATATAGTAGATTACCATGAATGAATAATTATTATGAAAGATAATAAATGAGATTAGCCCCTAAACTTAATAACATTAATTAATAATGTAAATTAGTAATAATTACAATAAATGTAAAACTGTAATTAAGGGATGCTAAATACTAATCTCAATTTACCACATAATAATTAATCAAGACTGTAATGAGTCGGAGACTAAAATTAAGGTATAACCAAATTACCAATAATGTAAAGGCAACATAACTATGTACATTGCTTACCATTAAGAAAACAGAATATTATTGTTAAGGCCCTGAAAACTATTAATAGATTAAAAACATAATTAACTTAAATAATAATTATAATTCTTAATGGCCAAAACAATAATTATAATTCTTAATGACTTCAAATGGTAATTGTAATCCTTATTAAACCCTTAATGACTCAAAATCACGCAATGACAATAATTATAGCACTAAATTGCTTAAGTCGGGACCATGAACCTTTATGGCCCAAGTTAGTTATAACATGAATGATAAATGTTCTAATATAGAAATAGATCCAAACATTATATTATCACCAACGATAAATACCGTTATAAAAAATACAGTAGTTAGTAATAATTGAACCTTAATAAACATGTTATAATCAAATAAAAGAACTACAATTATTATTAAAATATCAATCAAAGAGGTGGAATCCATACTTTAATGACCCAGATAGGTTCTAAATAGCTTGTTCAAAATAGGTTTTAAAGTCCCAAGTAAAAAATAGGACTAAAGTATGCTCAAAATTAAATGAGAAACCAACAAACTAACTTAATAGGCTATATTGTCCAAAATTAACCTAAGGATCCAAAATTGAATGATATTTAATATATAGGCTATGAGTTAATAATATGCTATATCCAACCTTAATATATGTTTTTCTAAATTTATACTTATAATAAAATAATTTAAAAAATATACAAAGCATGTTTGGATTTTGCAAATTAATATATTATTAACTCATAAATACTAAATAAATTGCAATAATTCAAGCAATTTAATATGCACATCAATATTAAATTAAGATTCAAGTAGCAAATTTAATATTTTATATTTGCTCAAAATTGAATAATAATTTAATTGTGAATATAATGCCAAAATTGAGAGAAAACTAAAAAGGCATTAGTACAACTCTCAAAATACAATTAAAATTCAAATAGCAAATCAAAACGTCATATTTGCTCAAAAATGAATAATAATTATTTAATTGTAACAAGAATTACTATAATAACAATAATTCAATCACAAATAATGTCACAATTAATTTGAACTCAAATTTAAAAATTTTAATGTCAAAATTAAAGAATAACTAAAGGGCATTATTATTTCAAAATTAAGCAATTACTAATATTTACCATTTGCCAAAATTATTTATAATATTAATTAAGGTATAATATTAATATATGGCAATATTAAACTAAATAATTACCAATTACCAAAATTAATATATATAAATATATAATTATTAAGTATGACAAATATAAATATATGGTAAACAATAGATATTTGCATGAATAGGAGACGTACCAGTCGTGCATCCATCTTCTCCGCAGCTCTCTGTTCCGTCGATCACGCTCCGAAGACGCCGCCCGAAGCTTGAGGAACAGCGTTCGGAACCAGCGCCACTGAAGGGGAGAAAACAGAGATGGCCAGAAAACCAGCGCAACATCCTACCGTTGTCTTCATCGCATGAGGAGCCACTGCCTCCGTCTTCATCGCGAAGCCATCATCTTCGACGGCCTTAACGAGAGGAGAACGCGAAGGAGGAGAGGAAGCAGCAACGGTTCGCCGGAAAACCCAGCACAGCGCTAACAACCGCCACCATGGCCGGAAATCCAGCCCTTCTCCGCTGTGCCACCTCGCTGCGCATCGCCGCCCGTCGCAGGAAGCGGAAAACGAAGCAGGTCGTCACCACGAACTCAACCTCGCCGTTCCGGCGAACCTCCAATCACCGGAGTCATCACCCATGATCCCGTCACGACCATTGCGAGTCCACGGTGCTGACAAACCAAAAACAACAAAACTGGATCCCAAAAAAATTATGTACTGTAATATGCTTAGGCAAGCCTGGAATTATACATTTATACAGTTCGTTGCTTTTCCAGAAAACAAAAACAAATATATTTTCAAAATATATACTCCCTCCGTCCCGAATTGGTTGTCTCATTTGCTTTTTGCACGCTTTTTAAGGAATTAAAGTAAATGTTATGTATTTTTCAATTATGCCCTTCACTTTTTCACTTTTGGGAATAAAAGCAAAAGTCATAAGGGTAATTTGGGAAAAAGTAGAATGATGGTGATGTTCAATTTTGGAAAGAGGACAACATTTTGGGACAAACTAAAAAGGAAAGTAAGACATGCAAAATGGGACAGAGGGAGTATTTGTTACCGATTAATCAACCAGGCAGAGATCTTTAGGGCTCTGATACCAAATGTTAGATAATAAATGTAGTCTAACATGAATTGTAGTGACGAGTAACCTGTCTCGTTGTAGCGGATCGGAAGCTTTAGGATCGCCCGAATATCCCTAGTCATAGTCATTGGTATTGTCACGAGATGGTAAACCTGCAGAATAAAGGCTAGTATTTTGTCTACCACTTCTCTCCCGAATACTCGATGGTGCGTGTATGCTGAACACGGGAGCTGTGGGAGGACTATTTTGCTTAGAAGCCTACATCCTATCAACGTAGGCAGATATTCAGTTAAAGCTTAACTGAATATCCTGAGTTGCCTAACAGATTAAGACACTAACTGACTTAATCTTCCACTTGCATCACAACCGCTTAATTAATACAATATATTATAATATATTATATTAGGAATATATTATATTAGGGAAAATACTTACAATTGGGTGTCCTGATATGTTGTACAAAATTATATATGATTTATATCTGACAATAGGTCTTCTGTATCAAGTGGCATCCATCTATATCCAGTTACTATTAAAACTCAAGAGGGTGAGAAGCTGGAGCTTCAAGTAAGACAAATATTACCATTAAATTTGTACTATGTCATTAGTTTGTCCATTTCCTATGCCCATACACTAGAACTTGAGATTTTTGATGTCTTTCTTCTAATTCTTTTGAAATTATTTGTAAATCCTGCTTACATAGTGTATATTAAAAGTCACTTGATATGTCCTATAACATGAAATGGTTTAATCTTCTATGTTGGTAAAAAAAAAAAACTGAGCTCCTTTTACAGAAAAATGTCAAAAAGTTAAAAATTATTTTGTTCAAGTGATTTAAGATTTGGTGTTTGTGAATGTTTTGATGATATTATGATTGCATAGTCGAATCTTGGGAATTGTGTTATGGGTGTGAAGTAGTTTCTTCTTGATGCACACAAAGAATGGATCAAATTATCATCCGGCCTAACGATTGTAATTTTTATAAATAATAAATTAATAGTGGACATTATTATTTTGTAACGTTTGTAATAGACGTATTCATTCATTATTATGTATGTCGTTATTATACCCTTTATATAACAAACTAGTTTCCGACTTGGAAAACCAGATCTATGGGTTCCAAGTCGGAAACCATTACGTTTCCAGCTGTGAGTTTTCGTACCCACAGTCGAAAATGGTTTCTGGTGGTCGAGAAGTTGGTGAATGTCAGGAAGAAGGCGTCGGTGGTCTCTGTAGTCTTTATGCGAAGAAGGAGGGGTTGGTAGTCTGTGGTCTTGTGGAAGAAGAAGAAGCGGAAAATGACTTCCCCCAAAAAAAAGGAAGTCATTTTCCGAAAAAAATGGGGTCAGTTTTCATTGACTAGAACTGATTTTTCTTTGACTTCTCATATTCCTGCCTAGCCAAACACCAGAAACCCGAAAAATGATTTTCATAAATCATTTTCCGAGTTTCCAAACAGACCCTAAGTACAAATGGAAATCATAGAATGTGTTTTTTTCGTACCTTTCTTCCCCATAGTTAATTTATGGTTATGGTAATTGTGGCTCAATAAAGTTAGACTTATATGCAAAAAGTTTGGCTACGAAAACTGGATAAGGGTTGAAGCTGTGGGCTTTAGCGGGGGTATTTGGATCCTCTGGATGTCTGATATCAAGTTGGAAGTCCTAGCCACCAACCCCTAGTTTATCTTGGTAAGCATCAAGAAAGATACTGAAGATCGCAAGCATGTTTCCTTTGTGTATGGGAGCCCTGCGCAATGCCTTAACAAAAGCTTCGGGAGAATCTTAGCTTTGAAAAGCTTGGTATGGAAGGCAGCTGGCTCATTTTGGGCGATTGAAGGAATTCAACGATGCTTGGGCAGCCGCCCCGCCAACGGGCTTATTAAACTAGAAAAGGAACTCAGAATCGAGCTTGAGTTAGACGGGGTCCCGACTTCGAAGGTCTCCCACGGCCCCCTGCCGACTCCTGTTGATCTGATCCCGGAGGTCCTCCACGGCCCCCACGGACATGGTCTGTTGGCTTGCCACGATCCCGTTGGGGCGGTTGACGAGGGCGAAGTCGCGTGGGTTGCGCGAGCCCTGCGAGTTGTGGGTGTTCGACCTGGATCTTGTCACTGCTGTCAATGAAGGATAATAGGGAGAGCACTTAAGCTTGTTAAGCCGCTCTCAACAAGAGCAATGATGGATTATATGAACCCGGGGGTCCGGATTATACAACCCGAATATATGTTGAATACGATGAACGGATAATAAAACGGTAAATATTGTATTAATTGGATATAAAATGCTATTACAGAGGTTCGGGACGTGTAATAACAAACAAATGTTGTAGGAAAAAGTATGAGATGCCTGATTAGCACACCGGGGGTGTTCATATACCCCGGGCCCGCGGGAGGAGCCGCGGGACTCGCTCCACGCGAGGACCTGGCCCTTGGCCGAGCACGGAGCTCGGCCAATGGGCCGAGCCCATGGGGCTCGGCCGAGCTCGGGGGGTCGGCCCACGCCGACCCCCTGCTGGGCCGACCCCGGGGTGGTTCGTCCTGCTCCGGGGTTAGACCCGGTTCGAATTGCGTCGCTCCGCTCCAGCTCCGTGATTATTCCATCACTCTTTATCAAGAAGAGCTGAATTAGTTCCAGAAATAAATCCAATCAGGGGATCTCAACACAAAGTTTTATCATGCTGCCACCACGATTCGAAAGACCAGAAACAAAGTCCTTGGATTAAAAGATATTAACAACGAATGGGTTACTGACAAAGACTGCATGAAAGCTATGATTCAAAATCATTTTCTCAAACTTTGCACGGAGGAAGATATGGCTGACCCTATTGACACGTTCCAGAATGCCTTCCCCGGAATCGATAATAACCAGTCGAATATCCTGAACAGAGATATCAAAATGGACGAAGTGAAAGAAGCCTTAAAAGCCATGGCTCCGCTCAAAGCTCCGGGACCAGATGGACTCAACGCCACCTTCTACCAAAAATCTTAGGAAACGGTGGGAGAGAATCTATTCATGCTAGTGGCTAATTTCTTTAAGGATGGATACCTTCCAGAGGGACTAAATCGTACAAACTTAGTCCTCGTTCCCAAGTGAATTTTAGCATAGGCCTGAATTCAACAAAAAAGCTTTTACAATTTAAAAATCTAAAAGCCTAAAAACTTAAATTGTTAACAATTTTTTAGTAGAATCCAACAAAGCTGAATAGGAATTCATTCTCATCACCAATGTGAGGTTAGATAATGAATATGACCAAATAAACTCAAAAACATAATGCTACCTTGTATTTTATATTGCGGTAGAAACCAGATCCATGTGTCTTGTTATTTTGCACCATGCCTGTTTCTCCAAAGAGGTCACCTCTGAGCATATCACAGTCTAATTCAACTACAGCTCAATCTCTAAATAACTTGAGTCCATTGGTACTATAGTGAAACATTAGAAAAGTCAAGATGGGAATTCTTTCTGATACGAGATTGCGCTTCAAGTTCCAGCGTAAACAATTCCTGTTGATGCTTGCATTGTTGAAAAAATAGCTTAAAATGGCATATTAAGTGGCTATTTTGTGGTACAATTATCAGTGGGGTCCACTTCCGATTTGGGTCGGGTGAAAGTGGATTCGGGTACTTCGTAATGAGACGAAGAGATTGATATATTGTACGCTCAAAACGGATAATGGGTGAATGAGATATTGATTCTCAAAGTAGACCCATTTGAGTTGGGAAATGAAGGGAAAATAGTGGACATTGTCCCACATTGGTTTGGAAAGAAGATTTGCCCCCTCTTATATACAAGAGCTCTTTTGAAACTTGTAGAATTGTATAGCATAGAGGTTCTTTCGTCGGGGGAAGGGGGGTGTGCAAATCAAAATCTAACTAGAAGAGATAAAAAGAGACTTGATTCGAGCCCGAGCTCGCGTGCGCTGGCACTTGCGAACACTGGAAATTGGTTGGCCTTGTGGCTTCGAAGTTATGCCAAACTTCGGTATCATTTTCCAATCGAAATAGTCACTTGGCTCGGCCAAAACGCAACGGTGATCGAAATAGTCACTTGGCTCGGCCAAAACGCAACGGTGAGCACGAGAGGTGTACTCTCATGTTGCACTAAGCACGAGAGATGCACTTTCGTGTCAGAAGACTAAACTCATCTGTTACTGGAATTAGCACTGTTTTAATTCCAATTTTAAAATCCAATTTTAAAATCTGAGTTTAATCCTACTTAGTGGGTGGCTGTTACAGGTGTTACATAATTGGTTTTAATACCAATTTAATGGTCATGTTGAATGATATCCCTCCAACATCCCTATATAAAGAGAGGTAGGACAGAAGCATTTCACACAGCACAAAACCAAAGGAACTCCAGTACTGTTTTGCTTCAAAACTTCTGCTTCTACTTTCTTCTTTACCCAGCAGTGTTCTAAGCTTTGCTTTGTTTGCCGGGTACTTTGTTTAGGTGCTTAAACAAAGAATCGTAGCACGTTTTATCCTGGGAAACCTAGGCTACAACGCTTCTAGCACTTGTGGGAGGTAGCAAATAAGGTTTTAAGGAAAAGAACATTACGTTCAAACTCGTGCTAACCCTTACCCAGCTTTTCCACCTTTTCCTTTCCAGTTTTTCTGTTTTCCCATAGAATAATAATCTTTCCGTAGGATTATTATTTTGGGGATTTTACAACCATATTACCCAACATGCATATGCCATGACTATCAACAAAAGCCAAGGCCAAATACTAACTCACATTGGGTTATTGCTAAAAAAATCGGTCTTTAATCACGGACAATTGTACGTGACTTTCTCCGGAGTCACCCATCCTGGCGGCCTGAAAGTGTTAGCTCTAGACGAGGATGTAAAAAATTGTGTTGCGACTACCAATTTCGTCTACAAAGATGTTTCCAATAATGTGTAAATACAATCATTGATATTATGTTTTTTTTTTTTTCAAAATGACAATTTCTATATATCTAGACAAAAATATATCCTCTATGCAAATAAATTAGGACGGATAACAATTGATTATTATAACTAAGTTGCTAGAGAACGAGCACATTTATCTAATTTATAAAAATCTTAAACAATGATATATAAAATCTTTAAAGTTACAATGTTGCATGCGTGCATCTACACATTAACTATTAATTTGAGCAATTATTTGCTCAAATTCAAGCAATGATAGCATCAACAAATATAAAACGATCCAAACCATATCTTAAATTGCACTATATAATATTTGATGTTATAATTTAAATAATTGTATAACGATCCAAATATTTTTAATATATTATAACAAATTCATTTCGTGCATCGCATGGGTGAAAATACTAGTTACATATGAAAGGTAAATTGTACTAAAAATGATTGTTATCTAAAATTAAACTTATGACCTTTACTTAAAAAAATAAAAAATAAATAAATAAAAAAAAAAAAAAAAAAAAACTTATGACCTTTAAATACAAAAATCAAGATCTATTTACTCCGATACCTTTTGGAGCAAGTTATAAATTCTATTCTTATTTTAATTAAATTGTAATTTTCGGACAGTGTTACAAAATTTGACTAAATTTATTGGCATTTGAAATTTTGATGAAAAAATCGTTTGGTCTTTATTTATTACTCCTCCACATTGTTGGTCAGACGACTAGACTTCAATCGAATCGATTGAAATATATGGAGAGAGAATGTTGCACGAAACGTTGCGTTTTTTTTTTTTTTTTCTTGAACTCTTTCAAAATATTGAATACTAATTACTAAACTATATGTTCATAATTATAAAGCTATATATTCATAATTTTTAAACTTCATATTCACAATTATTGAATCTCTATATTCATAATTACATAACTATATGTTCATAATTATGGTCACAACACTATATTCATAATTTTAGAACTATATATTCATAATTTTGTACTATATATTCATAATTATAAGCAATTTTAGAACCGTGTCTACCTTGCTAGGTGGACACGATTCCACAACATAATTTGACGTGTCAATAGTACTCAAAACAATTATAATATTGAATACTAATTAATACACACTATACATGCATTTGACTAAATATAAATGCTCAATAAAATAAAATAGGAAATTTTTTTTAAAAAGCAATATAGAAATAATTAAAAATCAACAATAAAGAAAAAAAAAAGGTAAAAGTACAAAAAATTTGTAAGTGTTGTACAAGTCATTACATATAATGGAATATTGCGCTTAACTCATTGATTTAATCAATGTTGCAAAACACGCTAGGCGCCCCCAAGGCGTCAAGGGGGCGCCTAGGTGCCGATTTTTTATTTTATTTTTAATTTTTTTTTATTTTTAATTTTTTTTAATTAAAATAAAATTAAAAATTAAAAAATTTTAAAATTTAGTAATAAAATATAAGGTTTCCATAGTTATTTCTTAGAAATTATTTACGAAAGTGGTTGTAAAAGTGTTCAAAAGATTGTTTAACCCATCTAAATACATAAAAAACTAAAATTAAGAGCTAAAGAAGCATTTTTTTTGAGAAATTAGTGGACCAAACCGCCTTCGGCCGTTTGCGGTGGATAGATCTCGAAAAAATACGCGATTTGAAAAAAAAAATTGTCCAAAACGAACAACCGAGTCAAAAGTTATGCCTTCCGAAACTTTTTCAACATTTTAAAAAAAAAAAAAATTATAGCGCCGAACCACCGAACCGGCCGGCTGCGGAGGCCGTTCCTCGCGACGGCGCCTAGGCGCGATTTTTGCAACATTGGATTTAATAGATACTATTTGGGAGAAGAGACCTATGTTCGAACCACGACAGCTGTAATGTGGGCAGATCCCTTGTGCGCACCGACATTTGGCCCCGTCTGCTAAGCCATTGAGTTACCGTGATTTATATCCTCTTAAATGCTCTGTTGGGCAGAGGTTGGGAGAACAACATAACAAAAGAAAAGGGGTAAATTTTTAAAAAGAAAATTGAAATTGTACAATAAAATAAGTATAATGTATAACCTTTGATTTACAAAAAAGTTTATAATCGTTGTCGGATGTGTACTTTAGGTGAAGTCTATATTGTGATTTTAGTCGAAAAAGAATTACAATGAGATAACTAGTTTAGGTTGCTGATCAACTCAAATTGAGAAAGTCAATAGGTAGTTCCTTTAATGAGTAAAATTTGAAACCTTATAGTTATTAATGCCCGACCAACTCGACTGTGATCACACACACACACACACACACACACACACACACACACACACACAATTGAGAAAGCCAATAGGTAGTTCCTTTAATGAGTAAAATTTGAAACCTTATAGTTATTAATGCCCGACCAACTCGACTGTGATCACACACACACACACACACACACACACACACACACACACACACACACACACACACACACACACACACACACACACACACACACACACACACACACACACACACACACACACACACACACACACACACACACACACACACACACACACACACACACACACACATATATATATATATATATATATATATATATATATATTAATAAAGTCTTACCATTATTATTGATTTTTATACAATTTTAAGAAATTAAAAATTCAACCGTGTCATTGGACGATCCGAACATGGCCAGGCCAAGTGGCCAACTAATTGTTTAATTTAGCTTGTATAATCTGGCTAAGTGGCTAGTTTACGAGTCAATACGTAGTTGCTCTTTGAGTAATTTTTTAATTAAGCATTCGTTCAGAGAAGTTTAATTTTTACACAAATTGCATTAACTTAGCTTATTTTTATTTATTAATTAATGAGTCATTACAATATATTAAGAACTATAAATTAAAACTATGCCAACAAGCATACATTTATACGTGTAACTATGTACAACTTGTATTTTTATTTTTTTGACATCAAACCCTTGTATTTTTTTAATTATTTTTTTGAAACACGCATAAAGAATCAAGAGAGTTTAGAAGAAAAAAAAAACTTGTATTTGTAATTTCTATTAATTTCACTTTAACAAAGGTGTAGTTTGGGTTAAGTCCGCCTCCGTAGTTAATTAGCTCAAACAAAGAAAGTTAATAGACAACTCTCATATATGAGAAGTCAAAGTTGAAATCTTTTGATTACTAAGTAAATGTTCGACCAACTTAGTTTGGGTTAAACCTGTGGGTGTGATTAATTAAAAAAGACTTATTCATCCTTAACTAAACGTTAAGGATTCGATCCTTAGCTTTGAATATGGAGCATTCTAGCTTAAATCTCTAGGCCAGTTGTCCCACCAATTAAATGTACCTACGATTTAGTCAAGGGATTAGTCATAATGTTTGAAAACTTACCACTTTTAGTTCTAACTAGTATTTGCCCCGTGTGATGCACGGAAAATATGTTATAAAAATATATACTCTATATGAGGTTTATTCATATATAAAAAAAATTTTATTTAATAATTATTATGTGTGAAATTCCTATGATAAAATTATGAACATAAATATATTTACAATTAAAATAATATTTAAGGTGGGTGATTACTACAAATCTTAAACTATATTAAAAATTTAGTACATAGTATTTAATATTACAAATTTTTAAGAATTTAGTAAACTACAATAGTAATTGAATTACAATTTTAGAGTCACCACGGATCAAAATTTTTATACCTTTGAGATTTCTAACTCTAGATATAGCAACATACAATTGACCTTTAAAGACCAAACAATCACAATCTTAGTTCGAACATTGAATTTTTTCTTCCAAATACTATCGAATTAAGTGTGTAATCAATAAAAGATGAGAACTAATAATTCGAGAATACACTACTGGAAATTATGAAATTTCCGACCACCTGAAAGTGATCTTAAATCAAATCGAAAGCAAAAAGTGGTCGGAAATAGCTATAAAGGTTTTTCCGGACACCAAAAGTGGATGGAACAAGGGTTTCGACTTGATTTAAGATCATTTTCAGGTGGTTGGAAATTCCATAATTTTCAGTAGTGATATAATCTTAATGTTACTAAGCCTACTTCACGTCAATTAAGTTGGAGAGTGTTGTTGGATAGTATCCGATGAATCCACGAATAACGGATCTTTGTCTCCGTAGTCCTCGATATGCACATCAATAATTTTAAATATTAGGCCACCTAACTATGCTATATATCAATTTCAAACTTATGGACTTGGGAATTGCATGTGTGGTGTGCATGCATGCTTCTTAAAGCCATATGATCTTGTGAAAATTAAATGTTGTTAATATCAATATTTAACCATTAATATCAACATTTAATTTTTACAAGACCATACAGCTTTATTATAATTAAGAATTTAAGATTATGTACCAAATCTAATACAAACTTCAATCTTTCAAGAATTAAAAGTGACAAATTTTATAGCATTAGTATATATCAACTCAAACCCTACTTGCAAGAATGCTTTACATTCTCATAATTAACGCCCAGACTGACCTCCCGATGGGTCTTTGAATATATATATATATATATAGTCAGGTTCCTGTGAGATCAGGTCTTCCCGTGCGGTCAGTGTGGCATACACCATTAGGTATGCATAAATGCACCACACAGTGTTCGTAAATACACCATTATGTGTAGTGTATTTTTTTATTGTGTAGTGTATTTTTTGACATTTCATTTTGGTGTATTCTCGAACACTGTATGGTGCATTTATACATACCGAATGGTATATATATATATATATATATATATATATATATATATATATATATATATATATATATATATATATAATATATATTTTTAATATATTGACTCTAGTACATGTAGTAACTGTACGGATATATATTTTACATTCTCGTAATTAACGCCCAGTATTACCTGTTCGAACATACTTTATCAACCAACTGAAGCACAAAGAGTCAATGCTCCCACTGCACACTAGGGAGTCTATAGCTATGCCGCTCGACCACAGAGCCTTTGGCTGAATATAATTTTTTTTTTTTTAAAAAAAGAAAATTAATGTATATAATGACACAAATCTTCCAAATTTAGCTGAATAGACTAGTGAATATTACTCCGTATGTTTATTACGCGGTCTCCTATTCATGACTGTTCCAAATGGACCACATTCATTTATGATTTTTTTTGTTGTTGTTTTTTTTTTTTTTTTTTTTTTAATAATGAAAGATAAATAAAGAATACCATATTTCAATATCAAATCTATCTATTCGTCTAGCTAATCTCATAGTTGAATTTTAATTGAACGGTCACACATCATATTTGCAAATGCATCCAAAGGTGGTTGTGTGGGGGGGATTGGGAGTCCTTTTTTATTTATTGATTTATGTATGCGCATGCTTCCAAGTTAGAATGTTCGGAAACTAAAATTTGGTTCAAGTACCAAGACTATGTGGTCTAATGGTATCCGGGTTGGACTTCCATTTGGAAGGTTATGAGTTCAAGCCTTAATGGAGGCGTTATTGGTTATTTGTGTTTCAGTAGGTTGAGAAAGTATATGAACAGATACTACAATGTAATAGGGCCAGTAACATTAAAAAAAAAAAAAAAAAAAATTGGTTCATGTGTATGCACTTATATATATTCAAAAATTCAATCTTCAAACTTAATTCTTTCTGGTCAGTATCTTGACATCATCTCACAACTTTTTTTCCTTGTAAGATAAGTCGAGTTTAAATAGAAATTTAATATTTTTGATGAAAAATTTAATACAAATTAGAGATAAATTAATTGTTATTTATGACGAAACGTGTAATACTTTTGATTGAAAATATAATACTATTTTTTAAAAAGTGTAACACTAATGAGGGATAAATTAATTGATTATTACTTATAAAGAAATTAAAAGCACAATACTTATTATGAAGAAAATTGTAATACTAATTATAGATAAATTGATTATTATTTATAATTAAGAGAAAGTGCAATATTAATACTTATTAGAAAAAAAAATGTGATACTTTGAGAAAAATTAAAAATGTAATACTTAATCAAAATTTAATGTTTAGGGGTTGAAAAGTTACTTATGAAAAAATTATAATATTTATGAGAAAAAATGTAATATTTTTTAAAAACCCAACCCGTCTCATTGATAAAGACCCATTAGACGGTCTCATAGGAGATTTTTTCAATTCTTTTACTTATGAGAAAACTCTTAGCCGCTATTCGAAGGAGCACATTGGGTGAAGCCTAACTTATAACCCTAACTGACAACGGACTACATACAATGACGTAAATCATTAATTCAGGTGGCCTATAACTAACCAGTGTAAAGTTTAAACCAAGAAGACTAATAAACAACCCTTATATAAGTTAAACTTGAAATATTGTACTTATCGATCTACTAAAAGTCTAAATATTTATACCAAATTTCAGTTTATTTTTGAAGTTGAAATACACATTACATATTCGATTTACGACTTACGAGTAATTCAAATAAAAATGATCAAACTTTTTTAGACCAGTCATTTTTATCTAATTGTATAAATTTTAGTTTTAAAATTTTTTAGATAGTCTAATTGCACTATAGTTCAATGACAAATTAATAATTATTTTTTAATTATATAATTCTTTGTTATTAAAGTACATTGTTATATTTATTATTGATAATATATATATATATATATATATATACACACACACACACACACACACACAGACACACAGACACACAGACACACACACACTCACACACACATTCACACACATACACATAGATTAATGTTTGTTTGAATTATTGTTTGGACTTTGGAACTATTGTTGGATATTTTAAAATTAAAAAAATTATTAATGTTTGTTTAAATATTGTTTATGCATTTTATTATTTTTATAGTGTTGTATGTAGTGAATATTGGACTATACTAGTAAGAGTCTTGAAGAAATTAAATTTAGGATATAATTTGAATGATGGTAGTAGCAATGAAATTAGAATATTATATTAGTATATTAATAATATAAGGTCCCATACCCAGGGGCAAATTATGTCCTGGAAACGTGTTCACCATGAATGATGAACACGGGTCCAAACAGCATCGTTTTTACGTAAAAAAATAAATAAATAAATAAAAATTCGCTAATGTGGTGTTAACGGCGCGCGTTTGGTCAGATTACGAATTTTCTGTTATGAGATTATGAATGTACTGTAAATTCATAATCTCATAACAGAAAATTCATAATCGTATAAAAGAAAAACATTTATTAAATTATGAATTTTCTGTTATGAGATTATGAATTTACTGTAAATTCATAATCTCATAACAGAAAATACAAATCTCATAACAGAAAATTCATAATTTATGAATGTTGAAAAAGCTTGCGCTACAGAGGACCAGCCATGGTTTCGGACGGGAATGTGTAGGCATGGTTCCAAAGTGAATGTGCATGCATGGATTCATAATTTATGAATGTCCGAAATCATTGCTCACCTCAAATTAAAGTGAAACCGCGAAATGTGAAAATGAAGAAGAAAAGTCACGCGATTAATTAAGGAAAAAAAAAAAGATAACGGTGCACTAACACCATTGGGACCGTGTTCACCATGGATGGTGAACACGGTTCCATGGCATAACGATTCATACCGAGGGCCTTGAAGGTGGCATGCCAGGTTAGCCTACTCTAAGTAGCAGGCCTCAGATGCCCTCATCCACAAATTACAAATTATGCTGTGCAACCGTGTGCATCATGTATGGTGCACACGGTTGCAAAAACGACGTCGTTTTGACTAAAAACGCGCGTCCTATTTTAAAAAAAAAAAAAAAAAAAAACTCAGCTTCGATTCTCGGTAACAGTATTTTTTTGTGGATAATTTGAATTATATATCCTCAAATTCATAACTATATATCCACAGTGAATGAACAACACAAAATCTAGAATGAATGAACTAAATATCCACAATGAATGAACAACATAATGTTGTTAAGGGGAATCGAAACTAAATTTTAAAAAAAAAAAAAATAGGACGCGCGTTTTTAATCAAAACGACATCGTTTTGCAACCGTGTGCACCATACATTGTGCACACGGTTGCACAGCATAACTATTGGCCCTCATCACTCCGCCGGTTCGCATTAACAGCTATAAAAATACAACATAGTGTAGGTAATAGAAAATCGAAATGCTCATAAAGTAATTAAATATTTCTTTTATAATTAGTTGAACTTATAAACTAATTACACCATAAATTCAATCCATACCAAACTAACAATCTATGTGTTTTTCTTTCCCGCGTTATGTTAGTTAATAGCAGACTGGGGCTGTGGGGCAAGATGTGGACGGACTTTGATTTGATTAATGAATTTATGTTTGTTTACTACTGACTTTGATAAATATGTCTTTCACGCGTTAGTTATTTATGTTTTTTTAGTTTTTTTTTTTCTTTTGAAAATTATGTTTTTTTAGTTAGATGTTTAATTAATGAATTTGATGAAAACCTACCACAGGTACTACGGTGTACGTCACACGTTTTCGCGTGGAACGGTATGAGTTATAGAGGTCCCTCATTTTTTAATCACCTAATTATTTTAAGGGAGGGGAAAAACTTTGCAGTCATTATTTGAGTATATATTGAGTAAAATAATTTAAATTGTCTATAATTGATTCGAACCAATAATATTTATAATTGACTCAAATCAAGAATATCAATAGACAACTCGTGCTGATATTCACATTTGTAACCTTATATTTACCAGGTTAAGTTAACAATCTGACCAACTTGGTTGGGGTTGTCCTCTTCTATTACTTAATTATATTAAACTCTATAATAATGTGATTCATGATAACATTTTTAATTGATAATAACCCATACAAAGCTATGGTTGAGACCTTCTATTTAAAAAAATTACATGTATTGTTGTGTAATTAATTAAGACTAATAAGGTGATTGCTTGTGTCCTGTGGGCTGTGGCAGTGTTATTTTTAATTTGCTCTCTTGAACTGGGTAGCTAGCTAGGCTATTAAGTGGACAACCAAATGATTAATATTTTTTTGTTGTAAACCACGAGGTGCTCCGGGTCTTTCTAAAATAGGTCCACCCGACTAATCCTTGTTCACTCTGCGAGGCAAGGGAGCTGGCTCAAGGAGAATTGTCACTTGTGGGAATCATCCCAGAATTCATTTCATCTACAAAAAGAGCTCATTTTTCCACTTGAACTACCCCGTTGAGTTACCAAATGACTAATGACTAGTATAATATATCTATACTTCGATACATGTACATTTTATTTTTTTTTTGAAAGGCAAGGCAGACTAGATTTCATTAGCCAAATCTGGCAGAACAAAAGGAGGTGGAACATCCCTCCAAACAGACCGTGCAATACTAGCACTTACATGCTTCGCTAAAGAGTGAGCCGCTTGATTCGCGACCCTACTAACAAAACTGATTTGAGTACCAGACATAGAAGAAAGTAAACATAAACAAGAGTCTAAATTAAAACCAACATAAGACCGAAACGAACTAACATTGCTAAGGCATGAAATAAAAACTGAGCAATCAATGTAAACTTTAACCATTGAGTATCTGTTATCCTTGAGCCAAGAGAGGGCTTCACACACCGCCATTACTTCCGCCATTAGAGGGTTATATGGGCATGCCATAGGGCCATTCACCACTGCAACAAAAACGCCATCCTCCCTCACAACAAAACCGAACGATGCTGCATGTCCAGAACCATGAAATCCTGCATCCACGTAGCAGGTTAGCCCCTCACGAGCTACTGCTGGCGCTTGCCTAATCTGCCGAGAGGATTGTGTCACTTTGTTGTGAGTCTCGCGTTCATCCGGTCCTTCAGGATTGATGTGAGTCTCGCGTTCATCCGGTCCTTCAGGATTCCTTTTGGAAAATGCCACCTGTACTCTTATTTTGTACGCTCACACACAAAATGTTGATGTAGAGACTTGTATTGAGACCCATATAAAAAAAATTATCAGAATCCGTCACATCATGAAGTAATAAAATTTAAGGAATAAGTTTAGGAAGTACAAGTAGTAGAACTCATTCCTTTTTTGTATTCATCAGTGTTCACCAGCGTAAGAGCCAAGAAATTGTATGTGAAAGCGAGCTACAAATCTACAATTCAACCATATTTTCAAGCCAAGTTTGAAAAGTTTGAGAGATTAAAATGTCAAGCGGAAATTAAACCACCAACCATGCTGTTAGGAAATGAAACAATATTACTCACTTAGACTTAGCTCACTAGTACAGTAGTGATACGGCTAATTCTACGTAAGCAATATAAATAACACAAGACCAATTAAAGCAGGTAAAGTCTTTATTGATCAAGGTAGAGTTCCTAAGTACAATCTACTTGGTTGCTCTGAGTACCGACTGACTGCGGTCGGGAGTCTCTAGTTACAACCTATCGATCGTCCAAAAGTCCTCCACACTGTAGCTACTGTGGGTATTTATAGCCGCGACGCCGGAGACAAGCTTCCGGCCGTTCGGCATGCTCTCCACGTAGCCTCCACGTGTCCTCCTCCCGGGTGCCCTGCCTGTCGTCGTAGAAAGCCGCCACGTGTCTTTAGCCAGCTCTCTCGCCTAAGGACCACCGCTCGGGGTTCATAGCATCGCTCGGGCAACTCCCGGTCGGTCCCCGACCGGGTTCTCCTCAAGGAGCCCGACCTGTTACCTGCAAAGACATAGACAAAAGGACAAAGGCATCTCGGTCGTGGTGAAGCTATGTCGGTCGGGATATTCCCTACCAAGAGCCCCCCAGCCCGGGCCTTTTTGATCGTCCGGGAAAAAACGGGACGGGATGTAAAAGTCCAACCGTCGGCTCCTAAACCGACCGGCCAGCTGTCATTCCCTTCCTCGCCACGTGTCGGCCACTGCCGGCCTCTGCGACTGCAACCGGCGCCTTGGAGTCAGCGCGGGTCGTGTCACGCAAGTGGATGAGTTTCCCGCCTAAATGCTCTCCTATAAATAGGCCTTTGGGGCCCTCATTTGAACTTTCCTCACTCTTCTGCTTCAGTCGGTAGCCTCAGAGAGCCCCGAGCAGCAGATCAGCACTCAGGTCGAGCAAAGCGAAGCTTCAAGTCCTTTTCAAAGTCCCTCCACTCGGTAAGCTCTTCGTCCTTCTCTTTTCTTTACGCTTTTAGCTTAGGTAGAACTGCTTAGGTCGACTAACAGTCCCGGGTACTTCAAGTCCCTTACTAACCCCGACCGACCTTTAGGTAGATCGAACAAAATGACGGACTCTGACAGCGAGAACGCCTCCATCGCGGACTACGATGAAGAGGTCGAGCACCTCAGCGACGAGGAAGTGGACATCATGTCCTACTCTCCCGAGGCCGTTCACCGACCGGCGCCAGCCCCCGAGCACACCGCGGGACAAGACGGGTCGTCTAGCTCGTCCGGGTCGTCAAGCTCCGGCTCCAGCGGGTCGGGAAGCTCCAGCGAGGAAGAAGAAGAAGAAAACACGTCGGGGAGACAAGGATCTCCGACTACGAGCGTTAGGGAAACGCCGACCCGGGTGGTTGGGGACCACCCGGAAACCGGTCCACAAGAAGGCGACCGGGAAGGTACTCCCGAGCCGGCCGAGGAAAATACTGCCGGACCGGCCGCCCCGGCAGTCGCGGAGTTCGAGTTCTTGAACAGCGAGAACGTCGAACGACAAATGAGCGAGCTGACTAAGGGCGAGGCGAGCAGGATCGCCGAGCGACTCATGGGTCGGGTAGAATTTGATACCAGCCGGCGGTTGGGGAATGTTATCGACCGACATCGGGGCAAGTGGATCGGGATGCACTACGACTCCCTGATGGCCCCGATCGCCATTCCCTTTACCCCGCTCCTGAACGCCTTCCTGGCATACTACCGGGTTGTCCCGGCACAGATCTGCCCGAACTCCCACCGGATCCTTGCCTGCTTCCCGCAGATATGCGCCCGGCACGAGGCTGCCTGTACGATGGAGCTTTTTAACTACATCTACCAGGTCAAAGTCCTCCCGGGCAGCTACGGAGGCGGGTTCCTGATGCTGCAATCCCGGGCCGACATGTGTGCAATCAAGGGGCTGCCCGGGAACAACAAGGGGTGGAAAAACAGGATTTTCTCCCTTAAGTACGAGCCCTGGATCTTCCCGGTCGATCGCGTCTGGAGCACACATTTTCGGAAACAAGTGGTGCCGGACGAGACTCAGGCGCTCAAGGAAACGGTTGCTCGGATCTCGAGCGAGATTCATGAGTACACCATCTTCCGGACGGCTGACAGTCTGGAAGCAGCCCAGCTCCCGCCCCCGACCTACGAGCTAAGGGAGAAGTACCTGCCCGTGCCGATGGGCGTAACGGTCGCCAAGCCCTCGAGGCGAAGGAAGAAAGGTTTAACCCGAGCCGTTTATCCCGACCTAAACTCTATATTACGGTCGCACTAACTTGGGTTTTCTTCTTTGTTTGTTTGCAGCAATGGCCGAGTTCGGTGATGAGGATGCCCCCCTTCCCCCGCCCACCAAGATCTCTCTTGGCGGCAAGAAGAAGGCGAAGACCAAACCATCCGGGGAGAAGGAGATCCCCTCCGGCCGACCACTGAGCGCCTCGACCGTGACGACGGGCGAGGGCTTCATCGTCGAGCCCTCCGACGTTCTGATCACTCGGGTGGAGGTCGCCCGGGGAAAGGAGAAGGTCCCCGAGCGGGGAGTGACCGAGGTAGGCGGCATGAAGCGCCGCCGTGATCAGCACAGCCCGAGCCCTTCGGTCGGGCGAGAAAGGGACTCCTCGTCCATACTGGCCCGGATCGGCAACGCCGCGCCGGTCAAGGAGGATCTGGGGACGATGACCCCGACCCAAGTGGCTGAACGGATCGGCCACGACCTGGCCGAGGTAAGCTCTTCTTAACCAACAGCTTTTTTGTTGAAGTGTTGCTGATCGGGCTAACCCCGAGTGTCTTTTATCTTCGCAGATTTCCCGGGCCGCTCAGCTCCTGCAAGGTCGGGCTATACTGGCCGAGGAAGCTGATCACCACAAGAAGACGGCCGCCCGTCGCTTGAAGGAGATCAAGGAGCTCCAAGCCGAACTGGAGAAAACCCAGAAGGCTTTGAAGAAGAGCGACGAGGACCGGACTCTCGCCGAGAAGGTCGCCAGCCGGGCGATAGGAGAGGCCAAGGAGCTAAAGGCTCAGCTCGAGAACCCGAGCGAGCTGGTGCGGGCAGCCTTCAAGGACAAGGAGCTGGGCACGGCCTTCCTAACAGCAGCCCGAGGAGACGAGGTCGGGAACGAGTTGATCGTCTCGTTCGGGAAATGGGCCTTTACGGCCGGGAAGCAGAAAATGCTTGAACGCACCCGCAAGCGGTTGGAGGAGGCCCTCGACGCCGATGATCTCCAACTGGTCTTGTCGGCCTTACCCCCGGACGTGGCAGATCCCGGTCCCTCACCCTTTACCCCGACCCCGAAAGCCAAGGCAACCGAGCCTGGGGCTTCGTCGGCGGCTGCCTCGAGCGGGAAAGAGGCGACCGCCAGTGCTCAGGAGGCGAAGAAGTAGATTTAGGCTTCTTTTCTTCTTTTTGTAAGAGACCTTAGTCGGGAGCCCGGTCCCGAGTTGTACCGGGCATCTTTTTTATGAATGAAAAGTTACTTTGCTTAAGTTACACCGCTCGTCTTCCCTTTCGTACTTTTCCTTTTAAATAACGTAGAAATGTCGATCCTTAATGCTCGACCTTGCGGCCTTATGGCCCGGTCTTGCATAGCTCGACTTGTTCGAGACCCGATCCTATGGCCCAGCGGCCCGATCGGAGCTTTGAGATTTCGACGTCAACTTGGCCATACGACCGGGTTTACCCGATCTCGAGGCCTTTGCCGAGAATGGTGAAGATGCATAAGCCCCTACGGTCGGAGTATAACCGAGCGACGGGCCCGTAAGTACTCGCCGTCAAATTGGCCAACCTGAGCGGGATTACCCGGTTCTTAGGCCTTGACGAAATTTTGAAAAATACGCAAGCCTCTTCGGTCAGGATGTAACCGAGCGACGGGCCTGCAAACACTTCCTTCATCCCAGCCCCCACACGATTGTGCGCTCGAGGCACGAGTGGGTGCAGTCGTGGAAAGAAGTTGGACGGATCGGGGATTTATGCTGAGAGCTCCTAGCTTCCCCGATCGGTGGCGTGACTCTAATGTCCGCCGATGTGGAGCGCATCTGACCGGTCGATAGACTCGCCCGGTCGGTGTAGCTTGAAGATGAATTGATCTGCATGCACTTAGAGATAGGAGATTCAACCGATCAGGCCGACGCATACAAGCGGTCGAGCAATCACCGATCGTATATACATTAACTTTTCCCGCTCATAGGCGGTTAAGCAAATATTTACATAGATAAAAGCTTATTTACAAACGACGACCGGGACTCACTCGCAGGTAGAGCCCCTACCCCGTCAATAGTTGCAAATTACAAAAGCAGGCTCAATGCCTAAACAACACGAGGTGCTCGGAATTCCAGGTCCCTTCGATTGCCTGACCGGTTGTCGTCTCCAGTCGGTACGTTCCCGGTCGTACGACAGCGCTGATGACGTATGGACCTTCCCAGTTTTGAGCTAACTTGCCGCCCTCTAGTGGTCGACTGGCCTCTCTCCGTCGTAGGACGTAATCTCCCACCTGGAAGTATCGAGGGTTGACCCGAACGTCCTTCGAACTCTTGACTCGCTTTTGGTACTCGGCCATTCGCCGAGCAGCTAGCTCCCTCTTTTCTTCGACCCCATCGAGATCTATTGCCATAGCATGTTCATTCTCCTCGGCGTTGTAAGTTCTCTCTCGATCGGTCGGGATCCAAGCCTCGATCGGGAGTCGGGCTTCAGCTCCATAAACCAGGGCGAAAGGGGTCTCCAAAGTAGCTTCTCTCGGGGTCGTCCGATAAGTCCATAAGACATATGGCAACTCATCGGCCCAACTACGACCGGCCGAGTGTAACTTCTTTTTCAGACCTTCCAGTATCGTCCGGTTAGCATTTTCCACCTGACCGTTTCCCTGCGGGTAAGCCACCGACGACCGGACGTGAGTCGTCCCGATCGTGGCTAAGAAATTTTGAAAGTACTGGCTTACGAACTGGCGGCCGTTGTCGCTGATGAGATGCACGGGCACACCGAAGCGGGAAACCACATTCCTCCAAAGGAATCGAGCGCATTGCTGAGAAGTGATCGTGGCTAAAGGCTCGGCTTCTATCCACTTGGAGAAATAGTCGATGGCGACGATCACGAACTTTCTTCGACCGGAAAGCTGAGGGAAGGGGCCCAAGATATCCACCCCCCAACGAGCGAAAGGAATTGCGGTCGTGACAGGTTGGTAGAACGTTGCCGGTCGTCCAGGCATCCGGGCGTACAGTTGGCACGTCTCACATTCCCGAGCTAACTTTTCACAGTCTAGCTGGAGGGACGGCCAATAGTACCCGATCAGCATGATACGACGGGCCAGTGATCGGCCTCCTTGGTGTGAGGAGCATATTCCCGAGTGAAGCTCCTTCATCACTAAATCCGCCTCAAACGCGGTCAGGCATCGCATGAGAGGACCTCCATACGATCGTCGATATAGACGACCGTCCAAGACCTGGAACCTCGGGGCTCTCAGCTTGGCCTTTCGAGCACGCTGCGGGTCGTCTGGGAGTCGACCGTGCTCGAGAAACTCCTTTAAATCGGTAATCCAACTGTCGTCCGCCGGTTGGATCGGATTGACCGGTAGACGGTGGATACTGTGCCTCGGGATCACCAAGATCCGGGCTATCTTTGACATGTGCTCCGGGGCGTCTTGGGCCAATTTGGACAAGATATCCGCATCGGCATTATCTAATCGGGGTATGTGCCGGACGGTGTACCCCCGGAATTGTGCAAGCTTCTCCATGGCGAGGTCTCGGTATAGTTGTAGACGTTCTCCGTTAACCTCGTAATCTCCGAGAACTTGACCGACCACGAGCGCAGAATCTGTTTGAGCTTGGATATACTCAGCCCCCAAGTCCCGAGCACACTGCAAGCCATTCACAAATGCTTCATACTCGGCTTCGTTGTTGGTCGGGTGGAACTGATACATCAGAGCGAAATACACCTTGAAACCTTCTGGGCTCGTGACCACTACTCCTCCGCCCGCTCCTTTTTTGCTACTTGACCCGTCAGTAGCCAACGACCACCACTCAGCCTCGGGATCTGCAACCTCGGGGGGTCGAGTATCCCGGGCGGTGCACTCGACCAAGAAATCTGCCAGAGCCTGACCTTTGATTGCTGGTCTCGGTCGGTATTCGATCGCGTACTGGGTCAGCATTAACGCCCATTTGACTAGGCGACCGGATGAAGAGGCGGTGCGGAGGACTGGTCCGATCGGCTGATCGGTCAACACGCGAATCGCTCGACCCTGGAAGTAGGGAGCCAATTTCTTCGCGGCTATGTAGAGGGCGTAGACGACCTTCTCTAATCGGGAGTACCGGAGCTCGGGACCATGTAGCGCGTGGCTTACATAGTACACCGGTCGCTGGACCCCTTCCGGATCGGTTCGGCACAATACTGCGCTTACTGCACGATCGGAGACGGCGAGGTACACGTCTAGCTCTTCTCCGAGCTCGGGCTTTGAGAGCACAATAGGTGACATGAGGTACTCCTTCAACTTATCAAAAGCTGCTCGGCACTCTTCGTCCCAGACGAACCCATTAACTTTCCGCAATACCTTGAAGAAAGGTAAAGCGCGCTCGGCTAACTTGGAGAGGAACCGGCTGAGGGCTGCCAACCGGCCGGTCAATTGCTGGACCTCCCGAACGGTGGAAGGTGGTTGCATGTCCAGAATCGCTTTTACCTTGGTCGGGTTGGGCTCAATTCCTCTCTTGGTCATCATGTAGCCGAGGAACTTGCCGGTCTGAACCGCGAATGTGCACTTGGTCGGGTTCAGCCGCAACTGGTACTTCCTCATGATCTGGAAGCACTCCCGGAGGTCTCGAGTGTGGTCGGACCGGTCCCGACTCTTGACCAGCATATCATCAATGTAGGCCTCCATCGTTCGGCCCAATAGATCGGCAAAAAGCATGTTGACCATCCTCTGATAGGTCGCTCCTGCGTTCCGGAGGCCGAACGGCATCACTCGGTAGCAATACAGCCCGTCCGGGGTCACGAAGGCTGTCTTGCTTTCGTCTTCATGGTGCATCATAATCTGGTGATACCCCTTAAAGGCATCCATGAAGCTCATCAACTCGGCCCCGGCCGTCTCGTCGACCATTTGATGAATGCTCGGTAATGGATACGGGTCGAGCGGACAGGCCTTGTTGAGGTCCGTGAAGTCTATGCACATCCTCCAAGCTGGGGGCTTTGGAACTAGAACAATGTTTGCCACCCACTCGGGGTAAATAACCGGGCGGATGTGCTCGATCGCCGCCATTTTCTTGACCTCCTCTCTGACAAACTCGCGGCGATCGGAAGATAGGTGTCATGTCTTCTGCACGACCGGCTTCGCTGCGGGATCGACGGCTAGCTTATGGCAAATGACCGATCGATCGATCCCGGGCATGTCCTCGGGTCCCCACGCAAAAATATCAGCATACTCCCTGAGTATGCTCAGAACCTCTGCTCGGAGCTCGGGGGTGAGGGCCCGGCCAATTTTAATCTTCCTATCCGGGCGGTCCTCGGACAGGGGAACTTCTTCTATCTCCTCGGAAGGTTCGGGTTGCTCCTTCCGTTCTTTAGCCTCTTCCTTGGCTATAGTATTCACCCGGGAAGACGGACCGGAATCGCGTCTGTTGACCGCACGGGTGTAGCACTTCCGGGCGGACTGGACATCGCCACGGACCACGCCGACCCCATTGGGGGTGGGGAATTTCATGCAGAGATGGGGCATGGAAATTATCCCACCGATCTTCATGATGGCGGGTCGGCCTAGGATGATGTTGTGGACGCAATGGAGGTTGACCACAACGAATTCAAGCTCTGTCTTGATCGACTTCGGGGGGGTGCCGATCTCGACCGGGAGAGTGATTTTGCCTTCGGGGTAAATGAGGGCCCCGGTAAATCCCGACAGTGGTACACCGACCGGAGTCAGCTCCTTCCTGTCGAGGCCAAGCTTCTCGAACACGTCCAAGTATAGGACGTTCACACTGCTACCCGTGTCCACCATAACCCTCTGGACGTCCGTTCCCTTGACGTCGATCGTGACCACGAGCGCTTCCATGCCGTGGTCACTGCTGCTAGGTTGGTCCTCTAGGGTGAAGGTTATGGGCTCCATTTTTTGTCTTTTCCCGGTCTCTCGGGAATCCACAATCGCAACCGGGCAATTCGTCCTCGGCTGGGAAGCGTCTTCTAGACCACCAAATATGACATGAATGGTGGGCTTGCCGACCGGGCGACTGCTGGTCGGGGGATCAGTGTCCCGTCGGTCATCATGACGATCGTCCCTGCGATCGTCTCTTCGGTCCTGACCCGATCGATCGGAGCGATGGTGAGATCGTCGATGATCCCTCCGATCGGTGTTCTTCTTGCTTTCTTCTCTCTTCCCCACGCACTTGTCCAGTTTCCCCAAGTTGAGCAAATCTTCTAATAATTGGCGCAAGTGGGTACACTCCTCGGTGTCATGCCCGGCACACCGATGGTAAGCGCAATGCTTACTTCTGTCGGGACCGTCTCGATCGGGATGGGGGAGTTTGATGAGATTGCAGGATTGGGCGTACTGCATGGCCTCCGCTGCAGATCGGTTTAAGGCCGTAAACTCACCAGGCCTGGTGCGGGATCGGGGATGATCGTCTTCCGATCGATGTTCCGCCCGGCCGGCCGGTTTACGGGACGAAGAACCGACCTCTTGTGAACGTTTCACGGCATTCGCCTCACCAGCATTGGCGTAATCCGTGACCCTTCGGAGGGCCTCCTCGTATGTGGTCGGGGGGTGAAGGATGAAATCCTGGTATAGGTACCCCGCCCGAAGGGAGATATGGAGCATGTGGGTGGCGGTCGCATCATCCATGGGTTCGACCTCTCCGACCGCCGCTTTCCACTTGATAAGGAAGTCGGTCAAGCTTTCCCCTTCCAACTGCTTGGCCTTCTCGAGGTACATGTAAGACTTCCTCACCACCTTGGAAGCGATGAACTTCCGCACGAAGTTAACGGCCAGGGTTTCGAACTTGTCGATCGACCCGGGTGGCAGGGTTCGAAACCACTCCGCTGCCCGACCGGTCAGGGTCGAATAAAAAGCCCTGCACATCACGGCGTCCGAAACGCCCTTCAGCATCATGTTGCTGAAAAAATCGTTGACGTGGGCCTCCGGATCTGTCCGTCCGTCATAGCTCTTCTCCCCAGAGACCTTTAAGTCAAGCGGGTATGGCTGGGCCATTACCGCTGCTGTGAAAGGCGTCTGGTGGAGGGTCGACTGATTAGGCGGGGGTGCTCCCGGGTACGCACTCCTGAGCTGCGCGACTTCAGCCTGAAGATGGTAAAGCAGCCCTCGGGTCTCATTGAGCTCGGCAGTCTGAGCGGCTTGGGCTGTATCCCGAGCGCGTCGCCGACGATGTGACCTCGACCCGCTGTGCCCGGATGAAGCCTCCTGGCTGACGTCTTGCATGTGCACATCCTCCGGTTGAGGCGGTTGAGGATTTGGATCTTGGGGTCCCAATCTTTGCCTCAATTCCGGCCGGAGGCGGTCGAAAGCTACCGCTCGGGTAACTTCCTCGGGGTCCTCCGCTCGGGCGGGGACTGCTCCTGCTTGCTGGGCCTGCCGTGGCGCTTCCATCGCATCAGCACCCCCCGACCCCAACCGCGAACGAGCCGAGCGTCGAGCCCGGGAAGTGGGCTGATGCTGCGGCTCTTCTTGAGCGGCCGGGTATACTGGAGGGGCGGCGGCTGGAGCCGGGTACGCAGGCGTATAGGGGGGATAGCCGACCGGTGGTGTGTAGTACATCGGCTGGCCTGGCCAATACCCGTACGGTTGAGGAGGGACCGGGTATGGATATTGGCCCGGGTACATCATCTGCTGGGGGTATTGCTGAACAGGCGGTTGGTACCCCGGTTGGATGTAGTTGACCGGCTGTTGGGCGGCCGGGTAAGTGTTTGAGAGATGAGGCGGTGAGAGGTTGAGATTGAGCGTCTGACCTTGCTGCTGATAGGTGACATGGTGGTCGGATGAGCTCGCCGCATCCGCCTGGTCGTCAGCGAAGTTGTTTTGTGCCCACGGATACATGGTGGAGAAGAAGGACCAGGTGCTCGTCAAGACGTAGCTTTCTTGCACGGGTCCCCACGGACGGCGCCAAAATGATACGGCTAATTCTACGTAAGCAATATAAATAACACAAGACCAATTAAAGCAGGTAAAGTCTTTATTGATCAAGGTAGAGTTCCTAAGTACAATCTACTTGGTTGCTCTGAGTACCGACTGACTGCGGTCGGGAGTCTCTAGTTACAACCTATCGATCGTCCAAAAGTCCTCCACACTGTAGCTACTGTGGGTATTTATAGCCGCGACGCCGGAGACAAGCTTCCGGCCGTTCGGCATGCTCTCCACGTAGCCTCCACGTGTCCTCCTCCCGGGTGCCCTGCCTGTCGTCGTAGAAAGCCGCCACGTGTCTTTAGCCAGCTCTCTCGCCTAAGGACCACCGCTCGGGGTTCATAGCAACGCTCGGGCAACTCCCGGTCGGTCCCCGACCGGGTTCTCCTCAAGGAGCCCGACCTGTTACCTGCAAAGACATAGACAAAAGGACAAAGGCATCTCGGTCGTGGTGAAGCTATGTCGGTCGGGATATTCCCTACCAAGTAGACAATATTTGAAAGAAAAAATTAAGGTTCAAAACTCGGCAACGGTAGTGTGGATATTATACCCAAAGTGGGGATTTGCGTGCACCAACATTTGGTTCTATCTGCTGAGCCATTGTGTTACTGTGATTTACCACCTCCCATATATTTTGTCGGATCTGGCCGGAGTGTGGGGGCCCTGGGGTTGGGGATTCAACCTTTTTGGGAGAAGAAGAAAATGGAACAATATATTAGTAATTAAAGTACGTTTAAATGTTGGCGACTCAGAACGCAAGAAAACAAATCAAAGAATTTCTATGTCGTGTTTATTAAACACTACCTTAGAAGCAATTTTCGGAGAAGCAGTGCAGTCTATGATTGCCAGTACACTTCCGACGGGTAACACAAATAAACTATGTTGAACTTGCACCTATTAAATGTATGTAAAACTTGTCTCAAAAGCTCAGACGAAGATGGAAGAAGAAGAAAGTGTATAAATGCGAAAGCTGTATTTCGTGTTTTTGTTTACAAGGGGGGAAGGTTGTTTATATATTGTTGAAATTTAATAACCTTCTCCATTCCATCCACAAAAATAAACAAAAGATGCGAGGAAGAGGTTTGAACGTGGACATGTATCCGCGACTTTGTAAAAGTATTATGAACAAGAAATAGAGATCCAGGAAAAATAGGGTTAAACATTAAGCTAATGACCTTAATGTTACCACAACACAAGCGAGTGATTCCCCTTTATTTTTCCTCCATAAGACTTCAAGTATCCTTGAAAGTCCTATCTTTTATAAAGTGGGAAAAGAAACATTTTGAAAGCAATGTGGGGCAAGGAATAAAGATAAAGTAGCTTTTTTTTTTGAATGATTTTCGAACAATCTCCAACACATTCGAAGAGAAGCTGGAATAGACCACGCCTGAGCGATGCGCAAGAGTTGATCTTAATGTTAGTGTTTTGAGATTTTGAACTGACACTAGTAACATTGAGTATTTTTCTTCCCGAGAGTGAGATCTCTGTTGAACTCATCGGTTAGATAAATTTAATTTGAACTCAGATGCACATATCTACTCTAATAAATGCAGGTTTTGCGAAAGCCAAACTCTTTCACTTTTCGTGAATCCCTTAATACTCAACTCTGTCAAGTCTATCTCAATATAGACCAACCTTTGAAGGCTACAAAGTCATTAATAAGGCCATTTTTTTTTTCACAAATTTGTGTAAGTCTTTCCATAATTTCGTTTGACCACGGGAGTGGTATCCATCATGAATTTCTCACCTCACAGGTTTTAAAAACATCTCTCTTAACGTTTCAAGGATGACATTTCAGTTTAGACATTTTGTGAGTGGATCTGCAATATTCCTCCCGGATTTCACATATTCTATTGTGATTACCCTAGTCACAATAAACTATCGTACAGATTGATTTCTGAATCTTGTGTGTCTTCTCTTTCCATTATAGACACTATTCTTTGCAATACAAATGACAGTTTGTGAATCACAATGTATAGGCACAGAAGGTGCTGGACACCCCCACATTGGCACATTTGCCAATAGGTTTATTAGCCACTCAGATTCTTGACTTGCTAGATCAATGGCTATGAAATATGTCTCCATAGTCGATCTAGCTATGCACGACTGTTTGGTTAATTTCTACGATATGGCTACTTCGCACATAGTGAACATATATCCACTAGTGAAGTTGACATCATCATTGTCATTGACCCAGTTGTATCATAGTACCATTCCAAGACTGTGGAGAATCCCGCATAGTTAAAACGCCAATCCATGGTTCCTCCGAGGTATCGTAACACTAGTCTTAGTGCATTCCAATGAGTACCACTTGGGTTGTAAGTATAGCGACTAAGTTTGTTCACTGCAAAAGCAATATCAAGTCTAGTATAGTTCATTACGAACATTAGACTCCCAATTATTTTTACATATTCTTCTTGAGGCACACCTGTCTCTAGATTTTTTGGCAGTTTTATACTAGGATGGATCATATGGGGTTTTAGTCAGGGTTACATCAAAACTATCGAATTTTCTTAATAGTTTCTTCGTATAGTGACTTTGTGATAAAAGGTAACCATTGCCAGTTTTGGTAACTTTTATCCCAAGTATAACATTGACTTAACCCAAGTCCTTCATGCATGTCAAATTTAGCACACAACGGTCATTTAGTCTCATTTATTGCATCATTACTTGAACTAAAAATCAACATGTCACTACAGAGAGATATACAATCTAAAAACATAATAAGTGTGAGTGAAAGTTATAACCATGATTTATGTCCGTTTTTTCTAGGGATGGCAACGGGGCGGGGGCGGGGAGTATACTCTCCGTCCCCGTCCCCGAATCCCCAACCCCGTCCCCATCCCCGGTGGGAAATTGAAAATATTCCCCATCCCCGTCCCCACGGGGAATTAGGCGGGGACGGGGATTCCCCATCCCCGTCAACTCTTAGTTAAAATTTTAAATTTTAAAAATAAAACCTAAGTTTTTATATATATATATATATATATATATATATATATATATATATATATATATATATATATATATATATATATATCTTTCTTTATTTATTTATCTATTTAATTATAAAAATTAATCGGGGACGGGGCGGGGCGGTCCCCGAAAATTTTCTTTATCCCCGTCCCCGTCGAGGCGGGGATTGGGGATCCCCGTCGGGGACGGGGCACATTGCCATCCCTAGTTTTTCCGTTAAGTTTTTTTTTTTTTGTACATTATGCTATAAAGGTTATACATTAAAATATTTTGGACAAATATACCCCTACCGTTATAACTTCCGTTATCTTTTCCACTATTGTTACCATGCACATGCATCCACCATATATTTTCTTAACTTTTTCATTAATAATAATATATAAACATTATATATTTGAGTTATATGTTAATTATTACATAAAATATAAATATCAAATTTATAAAAATGATTTACATTATTATTATTATTATTATTATTATTATTATTATTATTATTATTATTATTATTATTATTATTATTATTATTATTATTATTATTATTATTATTTAGAATAATTTAAATATCTAAAAGCTAAATAAATTTAAAATTTTAATATAGTGTATTAATATTGGGCACCTATTTTTTGCGCATCGCACATAAAAAAAAATACTAGTTACAACATAAGACTCAATATCTTTAGAGTATAAGCAAGCATCTGACCGTTAACAGAATAACATAGGTCTAGTAAGGTTGTATGAAACTTTTCATACCACTGGTTAGGTCCTTGTTTTAAGCCATACAAAGATATTTTTTTAGTCTACATACCTTTCCTTCTTGTCCAGGATCAATGCATCTAAGAGGTTGTTCCATGTAGATTTCTTCCAAATAACAATTCAGGAAAATGTTGTTTTGACGTCCATTTGATAGAATGTCAACTCGTTTAATGAGGATAAGGCAAACAATGTATGGATTGTTGCAATTTTTGTTACTGATGAATAAGTATAAAATAATCTTCACCAAAACTCTGTTTATAGCCTTTAGCTACAAGTCTTGATTTGAATCTTTCAATTGATTCATCTGGTCATAATTTTTCTTTTGAAAATCCATTTGCAACCCATTGTTTTACACCCTTTAGGTAGGCTTACCAACTCCCAAGTGTGATTTGACTTAATCGAGTCTAATTCACTTTTATTCAATGTTGCAAAATACTTTAGGCGCATCTTTATTTATTTCATTTAAAAAAATTAAACTAAAAATTTTAAAAATTCACTAATAAAACATAAGATTTTCCTAGTTTTTTCTTACAAACTATTTACATGAGTGGTTGTAAAATTGTTCAAAATATTGTTGAAACCTTCTAAGTACATAAAAAATTAAAATTAAGAGCAAAAGAAGCATATTTGTTTTTCAAAAGGTATGCCTTGCCAAAGTTTCTACACTGTGCAACTAGTAGAAACTTCAACAAGTCAACACTAATATTGTAAAATGGGGTATTTTGGTTATTTGATGCTTAAAATGGGGTATTTTGGGTTTTTAATAACCATAAAAAAAAATGACGGTTCAGTCGGCCGCGAAGGAGCCGATTCTAGCCTTCCTCGCCACGGTCAGGCGGCGCCTAGCGCCTAGGCGCGATTTTTGCAACACTGCTTTTATTAACTTCTTTCCATAAGGTACAATCAACTGAGCGCATAACATCTTCAAAGGTTTTTTTTTATTCTTCTTCCAAAACAAGTTGACACACAAAATGATCACAAATTTCATTTATATCTTTCAACTCAATTACAAAGGTTATAAAATCATAGCCAAAACTTTTTTCAGTTCTACGCCTTTTGCTTCTCCTTGGTTATTCATCACCATTCTCAAGGTACGATGTGGGAAATGACGCATGTTCATTTCTGAGTAGACTATCGACAAGTATATTGTGAACATTTTTCAAAGGAAATATGTATTCAAAGAACTCAACATCTCTAGATTCACACATTGAATGATTTTCGAAACACATAAATGTATAGGCCCCACTATTTTATTTTATTTTTTTGCGTACCTAACAAATATAGCATATAAGGTTTTAGATCCTAGGTTGGGTGTTTTGAAGGACGGGTGACCTACCTTTGCCAAACACTCCAACACTTTGAAATATTTTAAGTTGAGAATGCCTTTTTCATAACTCATAGGGTTTTCTCAAAGCCATTATAAGGTATCCTATTAAGGTATGATTCACTATTAAGGCAGCTTCCCCCACAAAGTGTTTAGAGCACCAAAACTGATTTAGCATGGTGCTAATCATTTCTTTAAGTGTTCCTATTTTCCCTCTTAGCTATGTCATTTTGTTGGGGAGTATAGGGTACAATGACTTCATGTATAATACCATATTTTTTTCACAAAGTTTTTGAGATAATTGCTTCATATTCACCCCCTATAAGCATGAAGTCTTTTAATCTTTTTTTTTTTTAATTGATTTTCCACTTATGTTTTAAAAATAAAAAAAGTTTTGTTTAGCTTCTTCTTTTGTTCTCAAAAGATTATATTTTTTTAACAACGAGAAAGTCATCGATGAAAGTAATGTAATAACGATTTGCACGTACTTCTACTTTATGTGTGCTTTAAAAGTCTGCTAAATCTATGTGAATTAGTTCTAAAACACTTGTAGTATGATTGGTTGCAATAGAAAAAGATTTTCAGGCATGTTTGGAGGAGTAGTGGGAAGAGGAACAAAGATAAAATAACTTTTTCTTTGACTGACAATTTTTCAACACCTCACAAAAAAATGCAAATAACATATTAACTCAAGTTTTTTTTTTTTAAAACAATTTATTAACTGCAAACCTCTAATTGCCAAACAAAGCTTTTGTTTATTTTTAAATCTCGACTAACGAGTTGAGTTGGTATGCTTTTTAATTAAATGTTTATTATTGTTTTTGAGAATGGTAATTTAGTTATGTAATTATATTGAGGGTTCAGTGTATGCGCTATTAATTCATATAACACTCACTAGTCACTAGCTAGCTTCAACTATACGGCCAGGGTACTTCGTCGAAATTCAGTAGCTTTCTACCTTCCACGAAAGATAGCAAAGAAAATTAAACCTTTAAATAACATAGAAATTTCAACAAGAATTATTGTCTGTGTACCAGTAATGGTAACAAATTAAATATTTGGGCTTAACGTAATGGTTCATTGCCTGACTTCACGACTAAAGACGACAATGTGTGGGAAAAGACCTAGGATGATAGAAGATGTGGATTGGATCTCTTGTACGCACATGAAAACTAAAAGATCTGACAAGTGAGCTGATTGTGCGATTCCACGATTTACTTCTCCTGTGACTTTAGGAACCGAGTTCTGTGAGCTTAGAAATAGTGTGGCAAAACTGGTATCACCTAAATATATATAATTTTTTTTTAATGAATAATTTCTTGGAGAATTCAAACATTATATATATACCCAAACTACGTACAAAGCAATAGCATAGGAACCTGAATTGATGTTTCACATAAACTATATTGCTTCTTTCCGTGTTCTTTTCTCCTTGGATTCTTTAGCATACCATGGCATTAATTTGGACGTACTAAAGCACATGCAACCCTATTTTGTCCAATCACACACACACACACACACACACACACACACACACACACACACACACACACACACACACACACACATATATATATATATATATATATATATATATATATATATATATATATATATATATATATATATATATAATTTTAAAAAATAAAGTTCAAAATATAGAGATTTTACACAAAAATTTGTGTGTGATTATATTATTTCAAATGAGGTGAATTTTAAACTCAGACATTGCAATAGTGTACATGTGCAATTAAGTGGTTATTTTGAGGTAATTTTTTTGAGTGGGACTTATTTCTAATTTGAGTCATGTCAAAGTGGATTTGAGTTTTTTTAAATGAGATATTTATTTTGATATATTATACATTCAAATTTACTAATTAGTGAATGAAAAAATTGATTATCAAAGTGTATCCACTAAATTAGAAAAAAATGGAGTTAGAAAGCTTTTAAGCAGCCTTTGCCCATGTTAAAAACATGTATATGAGTAATGAGTTTATACTAGTATATATACAATTCAACTTTTTAAATGTGTTAAGTTCTGATTTATGTTAATGATAGTCTTTATTATTCAAAAAAAATAGGAATAAGGGTCAAATAGGCCATCGAACTACACAAGAAAATGCAATTAGGCCACTGAACAACGCAAAATATTGCAGTTCGACCAAAAATGACTTGTTTACTTGTTAACTTGCTGATGTGGAGGTTATCATTTAAAATAATAATTTTTTTATTTTATTATAATAATTTAAATTTAAAAAAAAAAAAAAAAAAAAAAAAAAAAAAAAAACAGGTTTGCCGCCGGAAACGAAGAAGGTTCTTCGTCTCCATGCCGGAGACGAGCCTCTTCGTCTCCGGCAGCGTTTTTTTTTTTTTTTTTTTTTTTTTTTTTTTTTTTAATTTAGATTTGTTATTTTAAATTATTAAAATAAAATTAAAAAGTATTATTTTAATATTGTAACTTCCTCATCAGGTAAACAAGTCATTTTTGGCTTAATTGCAACATTTTGTGTTGTTCAGGGACCTAATTACACTTTTTTTGAGTTCAATGGCCTAATTGCATTTTCGTGTGTAGTTCGATGGCCTATTTGATCCTTATTCCAAAAAAATAAAACTTTTTAAATGGATTTGAATTTTGTAAGTAACATAATCTCTAGGCTCTGAAAGCAACACAAGATCTACTGGGGTACTTCTGTAAACTTTCTCTCTTTTGCCCTGCCAATTCTCTGAAAAGTTCCTACTCTTTTGCTCTCTACAAGCAAAAAAGCTCTCTTTGAAAAATTTCTACACTTTTCCTTTCTGTCATAAAATTGAAAAAATATCACTTTTACTCCCTCGATTATAATATATGTATCAATTTTAGTCCTTAATTATTAAAATTTTCAAATTAAGTGCATGACTATTTTATTTGTATCACATTTAGTTCTTGACTACTAATATTTTCAAATTAGGTGCATGACTATTCAATTTGTATCATATTTAGTCCTACCGTCAAATTTTCTGACCAAATCACTGGTGACCGGATAATTTATTTAATTTTTTATTTTAAAAATTATTTTAATAATTTTTAAATTACAAAAACTTAAAAATAAAAATAAAACAAAAACGCCGACCACCCTACCATCCTCCTTCGTCTCCGCCGGAGACGAAGGAGGAGGGGGGTGGCCGGCGTTCTCTTTCCCCCTTTCCTCCTTCGTCTCTGGTGGAGACGAAGGAAGAGAGGGGTGGGGCTCCCTTCCTACTTCAACTCCCGAAGACAAAGGAGTAAGGAGGGAAAGAGAACGCAGGCCACCCCACTCCCCTCTTCCTTCGTCTATGGCGGAGACAAAGGAGGAGGGTGTCAGTTGGCTGCCTTTTTTTAATTTTATTTATTTTTAAGGTTTTAAACTTAAAATTTGTTAAAATAATTTTTAAAATAAAAATTAAATAAATTAGCAGGTCATCGGTGACTTGGTCGAAAAATTTAACGGCAAGACCAAATGTGATTCAAATTGAATACTTATAGTCATGCACCTAATTTGAAAATGTTAATAGTCAAGGACCAAATGTGATACAAATTGAATAGTCATGCACCTAATTTGAAAATTTTAATATTCAAGGACTAAACTTGATACATATATTATAGTCAAGGGACTAAAAATGATATTTTCTCCATAAAAATTCTCTTTTGCTCTCTATGAAAAAAAAAAAAAAAAAAAAAAAAAAAACTCTCAATATCTCTCTGCCAACTCTTTGAAATTTCCTTAGTGTTACGTTCTATTTAATTTGTTCAAATTCATTGAAAGTAGTGCTCTAATATACTATTGTAATATCATGTGCACATCGACATTTGATCATATCTGCTGAACCATTGAGTCACTGTGATTTATATTCTTTCAAATGCCCTGTCGAATCAGGGTGTGAGGAACTCTTGGGGTTGGCGATTCAACCAGAAGAAGAATAATAGAATCGATTTTAAATAAAATGTAAGTATCACACGCCTTAAATTAATTGTTTTACTGAATATATTTTTGAAGAATTTTTTATTTTGAATTTTTGTGAAAAATTACTACCTGCATGAGAGAAAGGGAAGGGAGAAATTGGTGGATAGAAGCGATAAGTAATACGGTAATTATTAACAAGTAATGTAACCAGGACTATGTGGTCTAATGGTATTCGGGTTGGACTTTCTTTTGAAAGGTTGTAAGTTCGAGCCTCAGTGGAGGTGTTATTAGATCTTTGTGTTTCAGTAAGTTGAGAAAGTATAGGAACAAATACTACAAGCTAATAAAGCTAGTAACATTCAAAAAAAAAAAAATAACGAGTAATGTACACGTCATACGCGGTCCCTGTTGGAATCTTTAGACACCAAAGGTGATCTATGGATGAATATATTTAGTACCGAAACATCATATGATTTTACTAAGCTAGCTACTCAAAAGGGTCCCATACCCTAAAGCCTAAATATGACAGCAACATTATGATATGCCAATTTAATATGCATGTGGTTGTTTTGTGTGGATGTGTGTGTCTATGTGTGTCTTTTAAATTAGTGGCCTAGTCCACAGTTGATTTCTTCTTTCCTTCAATTATTCTATCTTTGTGTATACACATTTGTTGTTATGTTGCACAATTCATTAAGCAGTCTTGCCAAACATGTGTGACAATGACTCTACATTCAACCATTTTGATATATATAAAAACGGAAGATTTGCACTAAAAAAATAATAAAGACATTATTTAACACACTCAAAAGTTTTTTTATCAAATTAAAAGGGTTGGAAGAGAATTTATTTACTGGGTGTTTGGTTGGAAGGAAGTAATTAAGGGGGAAATGAATTGTAATTCGGTGGAAAAATAAAAATTTGAGAATAAAATAAGAATTCAAATTACATTGTTAAATAGGGATGAATGAAATTATTGAAAATGAGAAAGGAAGTAGTGGTATAAAGACAAAAATATCATTGTGTAATAATAATACTAATAATAATTAAGGGTAAAAAAGTCTTTTTCTTCTTTTTTCCCTTTCCTTTTCCCATTGAATTGCCAATGGGAGGAGAGTAAAAATTGCAATTCAACAAAATGAAGAAATTGCAATTACCTCCAACTAAATAGTGTAATTCGAGTGGCAAAAGAATTATGTTGTAATTGAATTGCAACTACATCCAACCAAACAACCCATTAAAGCACAAGCTATGAGAGAAATAATTCATGCTGGCCTGACAAAGAGTTTCAAATACCCTCCATACCTTTGTCAACATTCATTTTTACCATAAAAAGGTAAAATCTCTCACCTTATGAGCCCTCACACTACGGATCGATATGATGGTAGAGGGATAAATCATAGTAACTCAGTGACCTAGGATGCATGAGAGCTAGTAAAAGCCAAATAGTCTATGTACCAAGTGGAGTAGTATATTTAGTTATTTACACTAGCTAATACAATAAAATGACAAATATAGAAAATCTCAAAAGTATACGAGCTAGCTAGCTTCCTGCTTCTAGCCTTCTAGGAAGGATGTTTTTTTTTTTTTTTTTTTTTTTTTTTTGGGGAAATTCTAGGAAGGATGCCTAAATCCCTAAAGGCACATGACTTTCAAAAAGGACCTTGAAAGTTGAAACTAATTACTCCGTAAAATTTTCAACAATTACTGTTTAATTTGGACCTTTCTAAAATTCAATATCCTAATATAACAAACCCATAAAATTTATGCTTTATTTTGCGTTAATTTTGATATTGAATTATGAAAAAATGACATTTTTTTTCTGAGTTATATACATATAGTACTTTTTATTTTTGAATTATTCAAGTAAGCACATTAGTCCCCTCAATTATTTTAAAAGTGACGGTTTTCTCCCCTGATATATTAAATTGACATTTCTACCCTTAAAGTAAACATTCTATTTATTTTTTTTCTCCAACAAATTATTGCGTATATGTAGGGATGACCACGATTTGGTTTGAACTGAACTAGACACTATAGCAATCGAATTAAAAGTTTCCGGTTATGATTCAGATTCAGAATCCAATATTTGGATTTCAGTTTATTAAAATTATGAATCGAAAAAACTGGATCCTGAACCGTGAAACGCGATTTTGAACCGTCTTTATTTTAAAATTTTATTTTTTATTTTAAAATAGTCTAAATTCATCAATAAATGTATTTTATTTTTTTCAGTTTGGAACATGAACCGGCCATTCCGATTCGCAATTTTAATAAACTCTAAATATTGGGTTTCGATTCTAAATTGTAATTGGAATATTTCGGTTTGGTTGCTATAGTGTTGTTTCGGTTTGGTTGCAGTCTCAAATTGCTATTGCAAATAATAGTTCTTGTGATGCCTAGCAATATATCAAGTATAATTATATATATATTATTAATATTAGATTTTTATTTTATGCAACTTGTAATTATATTTTTGAATATTTTATTTGATCAAGTTTTTTATTATAAATTTTATTGTTCAATATTGTTATGAATTTTTAATGAAATATTTTTTTTTTGTTATTGATGTTTATTAATAATATATATAAGTAATTAGCATATAAGTCTCAGCATACTATGGATAAAAATAATAATATTGATAATATTGATGTGGGTGAAGAACTATATAATGAGAAGAATTTTATGATATATTATAAATGTTTTGTAAGAAAATTGTAAATGATATGAATCAAAATCATTGAAAGTTTGTAAGGATGTATTCAATTTAGAATTTCAATGACTTTTGTAGACTTTTAAAAACAAAAAGTTGATAAAAGTCTATAAATGTTTTTTATATAAACTTGTATAGAGTCTTATAAAATTTTAAAAAGTTTTGAACAGACTCTTTTCCCTCTTTACTGTTCAAAGAAGAAGTCATTTTATTTTTTTAAGTGTATACACACGTTCGATGTCTCTATGAAAGTCAATCAAAGTTTATTAAAATCTATCATTTTAAAAGTTTTTAAAACTCTATAAAAGTCGTGATTAAATACATAAATGTATTGGTTATAAAAAGACAATTCTTTTTAATTTACTACAAGCCGGGCAGCAATATTAGAATGTATTGGTTATATATACTCTGTTTGGCAGAGCTTATTTAGAAGCTTATAGCTTATTTTAAGCTACTAATAAACTATAAACACTGTTTAGTTCTCAAAATAAGTTCGTAGTTTAAAATAAGAGCTTATTTTAGAACGCTACTTTAGGTAGCGTTCCAAAATAAGCTATTAACTTCCTAATGTTATTTATTTAAAGATGACAAATATAGAAAAGCTCAGAAGTATATAGGAGCTAGCTAGCTTCCAGCCTTCTAGGAAGGATGCCTAAATCCCTAAAGGCACATGGCTTTCAAAAAGGACCTTGAAACTAATTACTCCGTATAATTTTCAACAATTACTGTTTAATTTGGACCATTCTATCTAGCTAACATTTAGTATCCTTTCACTGAAAGGTTGAACCTCCAACTCTAAGAGTCTCTACACACCGGCTTAACAAAGTATTTAGAAAAATGTAAAATTTAGTTTCCTAATATAACCAACCGATAATATTTATGCTTTAATTTTGATATTGAATTACTGGTTTGATTTATTTCAGCTAAAAATTCAAATTAATTATCAATTAAGTTAAAAATATTGTGGTAGTCAATTATCTCTTAGTCTAATATTATTCATGCACAATCATATTGAAAATATTTATTAATTATTACCGTAAGCGTGTTATAATAATTAATTATTTATATTTTATGTTATTGACTATAGTCTATGTAATTGTGTATATTTGATGTATTCATTGATTATAATCGTACTAATTGTAATTTGTATTGGTAAAAACACTCCAAAGAGAAAGAAATAGGGTAAGGATCATTTATGTTAATAACTTGCCTAAATATATGCTTGGCTATATATTTACTGCCTTCATGTACATTGGGGGATACAAAAATAATAAGGTTGACTTATGAATGAGTTGACGTCAAAGTCGTTACATCAGTATCTCTTAGGTCACTATTGGCTACCGCTTTTACCAGGAGACTTCTTTCATCATTCCACGAAACTTCCTTAAAATCCATTTTAACATTAAAATAAATCTAAAGGATTAAATTTACGAGGTAAAAATGGAGTTAGATCGAGAGAGACGACACGCTACTCCAATGCCTTTAAATACCCTCTCAATTCTTCCCATTTTCTCATCATCTCCATTCCTAGCTACATACTCCCATAGCTTACAGAAATATAAACCAAAGAATAGAAGAGACAAAATGGCAGCTAAACGGCTTCTTGATGACTCCGACCAGAACTCACAACAGCCAAACAACAAACGAATGAAAACTCGACCCACTTTTGCTTCGTATGCTCCCCCACTAGCTTCTTGCTTAATTGAGTTATTATGAATGTTTTGGTTTTAGGAGTTTTGTCTCATGGTTTATTTGCTTGATTACTTGGTTTGTAGTGTGATACAAGAAGTGGTCGCCTTGAAATTCTTGGACAGCATCTCCTCAGCCTTGGAGCCCATGCTAAGAAAAGTGGTATGTACACTCTTCATATCTTCAAGAACATTAGTACACATACTACTCTTGTGTGATTTGTAGGTTATTACTTATAAATTATATTTATCTATACTCTCCCGTAGTAACACTAGGTTTTGCACCATCCAAAAAAAAAATAAAAATAGTATGAGTACCCTGAAATAGATAGTGAGTAGGTGTAATATGATTTTTGTGGGGTGACGGGAAAAACACGCAGTCACTATCTGAAGGTGTGTAATGGGTAAACTCCATCTTGTAATTCAAGTTGATAAAATACCAAAAAAAAAACATAATAAATCACCCTAAATTGTTCACAACGGGCTAACCAATTTCAAGAAGGTTGAGATTCGGACCACGACCTTGTAATTACTGGTTTATATGCTTAGTCATCTTTGCTAGATTATCCCAATTTTTATCCTTCCATGGTTATGGGGTGCACAACCTCCGATGAGGGGTATTATTGGATATTTTATTTTCTTTTGAGTAAAGAGAATATTTCAATCATATTTATTTGTTTATTTGTTTTTGTGATTAGGTGAATGAAGAGGTTGAGAATGGGCTAAGACGTTGTTCGAGGTCCATGACAAGATCACCTTCACTAAGAATCCAAGCTCTGGAGCCATCGAGCCTGAGACTTGTTTTCCACTCCCAGCCGGCGCTCCCAATCTTCACCGGCAGCAAGATCGCCGGCGAAGACGGCAACCCTCTCAAAATCTTTCTGGTGGACACGAGGGGCGACGTCTTCGTCTCCACCCCCCTCCCTTATCCGCTCCGAATCGAGATCGTGGTGCTCGACGGCGACTTTCCGTCCCGTGAGAACGAGACGTCGTGGAGCGCCGACGACTTCCGCAGCAATATTGTGAAGGAGAGGGAAGGAAAGCGGCCGTTGCTCGCCGGCGAGCTGAGTCTGACCATGAGAGACGGGGTTGCCACCGTCGGTGATCTCGAGTTCACCGACAATTCTAGCTGGATTCGGTGCCGGAGATTCCGTCTCGGCGCCCGGGTGGTCTCCGGCGACCAGGGTGTTAGAATCTCTGAAGCCATGACTAAGCCTTTCATGGTCAAAGATCACCGCGGAGAATGTAAGTTGCACTCAATCTTCAATTTATTTATCCTTGATTAAAACTAATATTATTATCTAATCCAGTAATTTTTTTTTATAAATCTTATGCAATTTATTAATACAATTACATTTTATTACAATTATTATCAATTTAATTTAATATTAGTTAAAATTTGTAATAAAAAAGTTAATAAAATTTATATATTTCAAAATAATTAAAGAAAAATACTAAATCTTTTTTAATGAAAAATATTTAAAAATTTTTGTTTTTCAATGAACCATGAAATTCCAAAATTTTAGTGTCTCTAAATCATTTTGTGCTTTGACTAACTAGTTGATTAAGAATATGTCATCTAGAATCATTTTCCTTTTATGTATTATATCCCGTTTTATTTGAAAATTGATATTATTATTAATTATTATTAGTTGTTATAATCATTGAATTAAAGTCAAAAAAAATGAAAAAGAAAAATTGTGTCTCTTTAATTTTGGATGGGCTGATAGGCGTTGGATATAAAAGACAGAATACATGTCCCCATCTAATTATAGTTGTACCGCACTAACTACAAAAACTTTCTAGTGTAATAAAGCATGCACGTGATCGTGTTACTGTATATATTACAATACACACATGCACATTTGCTCTGAAAAATAATACTCGCATGAGTTTAGCTCACTGGTCTAGTAAGTACTCCGTAATATTTAAAAAAAAAAAAGATTAAGATTCGAAACTTGACAATGATAATGTGAGATTATGATCAAAGTGAACAGATCCTTTGTGCGCATTGAAAATTGACATTATCTGCTGAACAATTAAATTATTGTGATTTACATCCTGTCAAATGTTCTGTCGAATTAAGGGTGTTGGGAGCTTTGGGGTTAAGGATTCAACATTATTAATTTCTTAATTAATTAATGTGTATATTTATTAATTTCTGCTAACGTAACATGAATTGTGTTTTCGATTGGCAGTGTACAAGAAGCATTACCCACCAGCACTGTACGATGATGTGTGGCGTCTAGAAAAGATTGGAAAAGATGGAATTTTCCATAAGAAACTTGCTGGACAGGGCATCAAGACTGTCCAAGATTTCTTGAAGATGTCGACTGTTGACAATAACAGGCTCAGGAAGGTGTGCAATATATATTTTCTCTACCTAATATATACAAAGTATTTGGATAATTTAAATTTGGGATTTATTAATAATAATTAAGATGGTTAATTTTTTATTTTTTATTTTTAACAGATACTGGGGACTGGAATGTCTGAGAGAATGTGGGATGCAACGTACAAGCATGCCAGCACTTGTGACATGGGGAACAAATTGTATTTGGCTCAAGGACCTAATTACACTCTTGTCCTTAACCCTATCTGCCAAGTTGTTAAAGCAGTCATTGATGGCGAAGTTTGCCCCGTTAGAAACTTAAGCAACTCGCACAAAGTGAGTTATTTTCTACCATGAATATCGTTTTACCGGTCAACTATACATGATATGTCTAATTACATCTGATATTGTTCAAACAAATACAATTCAAATAGTATACATGATTGTACCTGATATAAAATGACAGGGGTGTCGATTTACATAATAACGAACTAATAATGTAACTCTTTTTTTCCCGTTATGGTTAGGCCTATATCGCAAATTTGGTAAAATACGCCTATGAAAGTTGGAGTTCTCTCCAAGAAGTTGATGCAACCGTGAATGAATTGCCACTTCTAACTCAAGGTATGGTACACTGCACATTTATGCGTGTTACTTTTGACGGGTTTCGAGCAACATATAGATCATAGTCTTTTTTATCGGGAAATGTGAAGATTCAAATCCATTACCTTCGACATGTGTTTGACTCTGATATCAAATTAATGTACTCAATCTCAATTAAAATAAGTCTAAGTTGATACTTGATATTTGGATGTCATATTTATATATGTGTGTGTGTGTGTGTGGGGGGGGGGGGGGGGGGGGTTCAACAAGATGTTTGGTCAAAAGAGTTGAGTCTTTGTTTGATTGCTTCTACTATGACAAATGGGTGATTGAATATTCTTTCTTTATAATATATAGGTGATTTGGTGGATCAATGCTCAAATCAGAACCAACCACAGTCAATTAGGGGTTTTCAGAGAAATGAATTCTTGACCGAAGGATCTGATCAAGCGGAATACGAGTTTGGGTACTCGGTATATCAATTTTATTGATATTGGAGTTAGTGTTTCATTGTATTTGTATTTGTATTTGACTTGGCCGGGTTGATCAAAATGGGTCCACGCGTACTGAATGCATGCAGACAATAATTGACGGTGATTAAATACGATGTTGTCATCAAGTGGATGTAAATATGGGTGTTTTGTTTAGGAATGATTGATGATTGATGGAAACAATGTACTCCGTACTTGTGTTGTGCCACCCCTTTGCAAAACAAAGTGTGGTTGGGCAAATGTAATAGGTCATAGGTGATTTGATTCCTTGTTATTGTAGAGATTTTGTTGATTATGTTTTTTATCTAGCTCACTCTTTAAAAAAAAGTAATATTTTATTTTTAAACATTTACTATTATGATATTATGATATTATTATATTTTTTTAATTTTATGGTATTACACCATCAATAATAATAATAATATAATAATAACAAAATAACAAAGATATTTTTTTTTTGAAAACACAAAAATAATTTTTAAACAAACAAAAAAATTTATGCACTTTAACTGACAAAGGTTGTCAAAAGGTAGCATTGCCGTTCTTGTAAGCATTACAATTAGAGAAAACTCAATGATTGGATTTCTTCTCAAATTTTTTGTGGACTTAGTATTTTTTCTCAACATCTTCTATCTTACTCCATCTCAAAAATTTATTTTCGCAATAGTTTAAGATATTTTTTTCAACTTTTTTTTGTAGACCAACCAATATACATAAACTATATTTTAATTATGTATTTATTTATTATCATTTTAAATTTGTAATTATAATTATAATTGATGGGGATATGAGTTATGGGCTAGATCTGACTTAGTGGGCTTGGTGTTGGGCTTGATTTTGTCAAGTTTCAAGGGAGATGGGTCGATGAAAGGGAGGCTGGTCCAAGCACGTACGGTTAGTGGTACTGCCAGCGACGGCTGGTCAGTCGGAGGGGGCTGCCAGCGGGCGCACTAGACGACGCGTGTCCGACACGGCAGGAGCGCCCCCGGGCATTTCACCTGCGTGGCCTAGCGCCCCGGGTTCTTGGTGGAGTGGTCGAGGTGACGAGGTGCCCGGTTCGGTAATGGTAGCAAGGTGTGTTTGGGTGGTGGCATAACTCGGAGGGGGGGGGGGGGGGGTTGTTGCGTGTCCGGTGCACCCGTCGCATGCATTGGCGAATCCCAATGTGGTGACGTCGCCCCACCCTGGCCTCTACCTTTGTGGGGGGTGATGTGGTGTGTTGGTTGTGGGCGTGGGGTATGTGGATAGTGCCAGAGAAAGAGGACGGGGGGCTGTACACGTGGACGATGCAGCGGTGGAGTGATTTGCTATAAATGGGGCACCTTGTCTCTCTTTGGGACATCCTAGTTTAAATAATACAAGCATCCTAGTCCAATGGTCTCTTACCCTTTATTTCAACCCAATCACCATAGGTCGATTCCCACCAGCTACACTAGTATCTACTAGTCCATTCTTAGGCGTGTAGTATTTATTACGTACCCTTTGAGCCGATATATTGGGTTTTGTACGTACTTCTTTGCCCATGCGTCCCGAGCAATAATACTATTATTTTCCTACCCATGTTCTGTACTTTTATACCTGCTTTATGGCGACCCAGTCCCGAACGAAGAAACCAATATTTGCGCCGTCTATGGGGATCGCTACGAAGAGTACGCGATTATAGTCTCTACCAGATTAAATATTCGAGGTATACCAAAATGGTCGAGTCTCAAAATGAGCATTTTCCAAAACAGCAAGGTGATGCCAACCAGTAAGGATGAAACGAGCTCAGCGCAAACGGAGTGCCAATCCCAGCCGATGCCGCCATCGGAGGTGAAGATATGGCCCACGCGAACTCAGAGGGGGCAAGACCCCACGACAGGGTAAATTATGTTGTGCATCAGTATGCACCATGCATGGTGCATACGAATGCAAAAACGACGTCGTTTTATTAAAAACGCGCGTCTCACTTTTAAAAAAAATCAGTTTCGATTCCCAGCAACAACATTATATTGTGCATAATTTGAACTATATATCTAGAATCAATGAACTAAAATTCCAGAATCGATGAACTAAAATTCCAGAATCGATGAACTAAAATTCTAGAATCTATGAACTAAAATTCCAGAATCTATGAACTAAAATTCCAGAATGAATGAACCAAAATTCCAGAACCTATGAACTAAAATTCCAGAATGAATGAACTAAAATTCCAGAATGAATGAACTAAAATTCCAGAATCTATGAACTAAAATTCCAGAATCTATGAACACATAATGCTGTTGAGGGAATCGAAACTGATTTTTTTTAAAGTGGGATGCGCGTTTTTAATAAAACGACGTCATTTTGCATCCGTATGCACCATGCATGGTGCATATGGATGCACAGCATAACGATCCCCACGACAGACCCCAAGCGAGGGCCAACGTCATTGGCACAGGTCGACAGCAGGGGGAATGTGACATCATATATATAATCCTAGCTTGCTGGTCGACCTAGATGCAAAGCTAGACCCTCCCCCAAGAATAGTGAATGCATCACAGGATGGGAGGGGAGCTCTTATAGTACCCCAGGATTGAGAATTAGAGTTAGCACAGGGAGAGAGAGTGAGAGATATTTTAAGAGGGGCTCTTGGACCTAGCTTAGAAGAAGCTGAAAGCGAAAACATCTATCATCCCCCAATGGGAAGAGGGTTGTGAGATAGTGATGCCAACCCTCACCCTCGAGTCAATTTTCGCGAAGATTGGGCTAATAAAGTCGATGTCACGATCGAGGAGTTAATCCGATGGAAGGAACACGACAACCTTACCGTGGCACCTAGGATCACGATCACCCACCCTTTCACCCGGTGGATCATGAGCGAACCCTTCCTACCAATTTCAAGCCCCCCAAGCATTAAGCGGTTCGATGGGACAAGGGACCCTTAAGAACATGTGATGACATATCAAGACGCCATGATGTTAATGTGATCCTTCGAGGCCATAATGTGACGAGCTTTCTTCTCAACATTGACCGCGATAACACAATGGTGGTTCACGAACTTGAAAGGCGGTTCAGTAGACTTTTTTCATGACCTGGCGATGAAATTTATCACCCACTTCATGAGAGGAAGGAAGAGTAAGAAATGTTTCACACACCTCGCCAGTGTGAAGCAAAGGGTAGGCGAAACATTGATCGAGTTCCTCGCCGGTTGGCAGGCCAAGGAGGCAGAAGTCGACGATATAGACGATAAGTCTGCCATCATTATGTTCATTAAGGTGCTACGGGCCGGGGATTTGTACAAAAGGCTTCGATGCAAAACCCCGAAAATGTGTGCGACACTGATGGCGAAGGTGGACAGATTGGCGAAAGCCGAAGAGGCAAATCACATAAAAAGCCCAGGAGATGAGGGGCCTACAAAGAGACCACAGACAGAGGAGCCACCAAAACGTAGCAAGAGGACAACGAATCAACCTGTGGGGAGGAGTTTGGAAGGAAGAGGGAAGGCCACTCTTGCGGTTAAGCCCCTAAATATGAACGAAAGTCCACGAGTGCCCCACCCTGGATGTGTAAGACCCTCAATTTTCATACATCTGAGCCAGTAATAATCATAATCATAACCTTAAAGGTAGAAATGCGGAGTAAAAACATGGGTAACATAAGTACTAACTACCCAACCATAACACCAAAAAGGGGATGCTACTCCGTAGCCACCCTTAATAGAGTAACTACACAGAGAAACTAACTAATCATAACATAACGTCATCGTCATAAAACATCATATAGAGCCCACATATCCAAACATGCGGAGTCTATGCTGGTAATAAAAGATAAGGCTCACAGGCCCAACTGTCAAAGCACTAACAAAACATAAAAGGGTAGACTGAACTACACAAGTCTAGCATCAAGACAAAGTTTAAGAGGATTGACAAATATCTAGGAACTAGAACAAAAACTATACTATTCTAACTCCTTCTAAACGCGCTCAACAAACATTACTCCAAACCTGAAATGGGCTAAGTAAAAAGAGTACGAAAATAACGCGTTAGCATGAATGCTAAGTATTAACCACTCCATCTTGTAAAGATACAGATACATATAGATATAGATTTGAAAAATAGGTAGTTTTACAGGTATTACACTTTAGCCAATCAAGTCATAGATATACATCAAATAAGTTCACAAGTATATAGATATACATATATAACAATAGTATTTAGCTTATACGTAAACAGTTCCCAAGCAAGTGTAATCCACACTCATGTACTCATGCCATTTCTACTCAACTTTATATACGCTTATTACCTATTAATAAGACATGAATCTAGTTAACTTAGCAATTTCAAAGTTTGATCAAGAAACATATAATCATGTGAACAATCAAATCATAAAAGAAGATGAGATATCATATTATGCACTCTCTCAAGGAAAACAGTATAATATATATATATATATATATATATATATATATATAGTAACGGAAGGTCATACTTTCCATGAATCATAACATCCCATCGATCTCATCATAACTGCCGAAGGAACATAGTCCAATCGGGATTCCTCATAATACCGGAGGAAACTCATATCAATTTCATCATAACAGCCGAAGGTACATAGTCCAATCGGGATTCCTCATACTACCGGAGGAAACTCATAATATCATTCTCATCATAGCATACGGTGGGGAGGAAAGTACTTCACCACGTGTGAAGTACCTAATCCGGGCTCAACAACTCTCTATTGGCCTAACAACGATTCGCACACATATCTCATAAGTAACATGGAAATGAGACCGCTACCTTAAGTGTTTACACCCCCTAACTGGGATTCCAAGCCCAACGGGTAATAGCTCAAGCGCCGAGTGAACCCAGGATTTTTCTACTATGCCACTTTATTTATACTGTCGGGAATTCTTCACCCAGGATTCATCACATCATAACATTTCCTCATATTTCTCATAAGCTCTTTTCAAGTATCCAAGTTCAAGTACCACCTCCAAGATAAAAATGTTTTCTTCACAATATATGCACATTGTATCACGTAATTGGCGTAATAAGCCTAAATGTAGTTTTGAGAAAATAGGGGATTCAATAAAAAAAAAATTTTTAAAAAAAACACAAACACACACACACATACACAAAATGAAGTACTACACTTATTCATACTAATTCTAAAAATATGAACTTGAAAATGAATAGGTGCAAAATGGATGTGGAAATTATTGATGAAACTGGACATGTTACAACATCAATATTCGAACTATATGTAGAGTTGTTGTTGTTACAATCAAGTAAACAATTTATGAAAATAGAACAAGCTAAGAGTTACTACTCATGAACCTTATACAAATATAATAAAGAGAAAATTTCAATTTTAGTCCACTGACTATTGAACTTGTGTTAATTGCAACACTTGACTTTCAAAAATGTTAATTTAGTACATTGACTATGCAATTCTTATCAATTTTGGTCATACCGGCCAAATGTGACCGGAAAATATTAATAAATAAATAATGAGGGTATTTTAGTCATTTCACTACTCACTTTTTTCTTCTCCTGCGAGTCCATCTTTTCCACCGTGTTTTTCGGCGGTTAATAGAGAAGAAGACGGCGAGGAACATTGTTTCGCTCCAATTTGAAAATCTCCTTCGCAATCGGTCGTTTTTCTTTCATTCTTTGCCGCTCCCAAGGCTTTTAAGAAACTTCCTGATATGTTTTGATCAAATCAAGAAATGGGTTCATCTCAAAAACGGCACAAGCTCTGCTACGAGAAGGTACTGCAATGTCTCTTTCGCTTATTTTTTTTTTTTAAAATGTTTGTCTCTTTCTCTTTCGCATCTAGGATTTTTCCTCTTTATTATAATCTGCAATGTCCTAATTCATACTGCAATGCCACAAATTGGCCGTAGATCTGTTGACCGGTCTGACCATCGCCGGAAATAGGTCACCTAAGCTTGAGTTCTTGTCGTGACGACGCGATTACGGTCGGAAGAAGAAGATTATAAATGTTTGTGTACCCAAAACTACCGCCGGACGAAGATTATAAATGGTGGAGCGAAGAAGAAGACAGATACCTAAGCCTGAGTTCATTGCATTCGCCGGAAAACATGGTGAGAAAGATGAACTCGCCGGAGAAGAAGAAAAGAGTAGTGAAATGACTAAAATACTCTCATTATTTTATTTATTAATATTTTTCGGTCACATTTAGCCGGTAATTTGGCCGGCGTGACCAAAATTGATAAGAATTGCATAGTCAAGGTACTAAATTAACATTTTTGAAAGTCAAGTGTTGCAATTAACACAAGTTCAATAGTCAGTGGACAAAAATTGAAATTTTCTCTATAATAAATATTAACATTTTATTCAATACTTCCACATGAAACATGTAAGGGAACAAACTACCACTGCAAAATATGAATAGACACTTGGAAGATCAAGAGTTTATAGTACAACTAAGATCCCAGTCATATACACAATAAGAAAAATCCACAACTTCCTACACCATAATCCCATTGCATGACGTTGTCATCTATTCTACCAACAATAACCCAATTGCAAATAACACACTACCAACAAATAGGAAGAGCACAAATAGTGAAGATAAAGACAATGACATTGTTACTCAAAAGAGAATTAAGAATACTTAGAAAAATTCAAATCAAAAGTAGTATTTATTTAGACTATCGTTTTTAGACCAAGTATATTTAGACTATCGATTTTACAAAGTTGAAAAAATTTATTTTAGTGACAATTATAATGAATTTCCTATATATCTTACATTCATATTCTTTGAGTTACATATTTAAATAAACAAATTTGACATTCAATTACTATGTATGAATTCTCCTATATAATCTTTCATTGATATACTTTCGAAAATTTATTTAAATATAAAAATAGATATTAACCTATTCGCGTAATGCGCATGTAAAACTAGTGAACTAGAATACAATTTTTGAAATCTATTTTTTCAGTAAATTAAACAATGAAATTAATTTATATTTTATTCATTTTCTATTCCATGGAATACTGGAGTAACATTCTTATTCCTTGAAAATTAATTCCGTGAACGAAATATGCAAGTGAATTAGACTTGATAAAATAAGTATAAGGGGAAAGTGTCAAATTGGCCACCTAAGTCGAATGGATATTGTAATCGGGTCTCTTAAGTAAAAAAAAAAAAAAAAAACTCCATTCAAGTCCCCTAAATCGGTAAAATTATTCAATTAAGTCTAAATTGAATTGTTTATTAGGTTAAACCTATGCGATGTTGACACATGTTTTATTTTATTTTATTTTATTTTTTAAAACTAATATTTTTATTTATTATAAGTAAATTAATTAATTAAAAAAACCACCGACAGTCCGGCGCGGACAGCCGATGGCTGCTTTTATTTATTTATATAAATAATATTTTAAATTTTAATAAATAAAAAATATTTATTATAAAAAATAAAATAAAATAAAATAAAACACGTGTCAACATCGCATATGTTTAACTTCTCTTATTAATAAGCCGAAGGGAGTTCTACGGGGGAGTAAGCTCTTCCCCCAGCCCATAGTCCAAAAGCGGAGGGCGGCAGGGGGAAGGGCCTTAGTCCCCCTAAAGAGAAAGGCATGAATCCCCTGAGGGGAAAGCGAAGCAAGGGGGTAACGAGTAAAGGCTTCCGTAGGAAGTCCGAAAAAAGAAAAGAAAAATGCCCCTACCCGAACGCCCGTCTCTTTAGAGTTATTTAACTCTTGAATTCTAAACTATGTTTGCCAAGATTTGATTGATTAAAAACACCTAACACATAAACAAGTCAATTTGGACTTAATTGAACAACTTACCGATTTAAGGGACTGGAGTTTTTTTTTTTTTTTTACTTACGGAATCCAATTGCACTATCCACTTGACTGGATCAATTTGACACTTTTCCTAATTATAAAGAAGAGTTAATTCCAGCAATGGTCCTTCAACTATGTTGATTTTCCACAATTAGTCCTTGACTTTTAATTTAGACAATTTAGACACTTGACTTTTAATTTAGACAATTTAGACACTTGACTTTTAAAATCTTTCCAATGTTGGTCCTTCCGTTAGTAGATGTTAGTTTGAGGGGTAAGGTAGTCATTTCACGTGCTTGGTATAATTCACCATCCCTTTCCTTGTATTCATTCAGACCCAAACGATGTACCTCGCGTTCATCGCCGGCGAATTTGAATTCGAATAAATCGAGGACAACGCCCACAAATCCACCGGCGAGAGAAGAGATATCGAAGAACTGTGCTGATAAGTTCGAGGCTTAACGTTCCAAAGATAAAGCTAGCGCCCCTTGCCACTGTTGGTGGAGGCCGGAATTGCAATTGTTGCTGCTGCTGTTGAAACACACTTTGCAAAGATCCACATGCATTGATTTCACGTCTGGAAACCTTATAGAGATGGGCTTATCAGATGCCATAATATTCCATTCCTGCAAGTTCGTGGCTGACAGGTTTGTTGCATCATAAGCAAGAAGACCAAGAATGGGAGCTAAATACATGTACCCAGATAAAGGATAATACTTCATAGACAAATTGCCCAAGTTTTGATAGACCAAGACAAGCTTCTTAACATAAGGTTGCACTCTGACTTCAACAGGTATTTCAAACTCGTTATAGGTGACACCTTTACTCCTTAAACTGCCACTCCTAAGCCTCAATGCAGAAACCTTAACAATGAGATTCCGCCGCCGCCGGCGAAGAGCATCACGACAGTTCTCTTGGACCATTTCACTCTGTTCACCCAGGACTCATAGAACGCTAAATTTAGAGGGTGAAACGAAGTGGGATAAGGAATCGTTGTTTCTTGCCAAGGGTAAGCTCAGGCTCGTTAATGCCCTTAAATTGTAGAACTCCGCCAATTCAAGAAACGAGGTTCCAAAAACAGGCGGGTCGTTAGTCACCGGCTGCCTGAAATCCCAGATTTCTTGTCCACACGGAGGGCGAACCTACGCAGCAATGTAATCGCACAAATCCACGCTGTGGCGAAAGCTACAGTTGGCTTCGAGGCCGAAGAGGTAGCGGAGGCTGTCGCCGATCGCCGCGTCCAGTTCAAATCCTGACCTCCAGACCACTGCCGCCGTCGGCGATTCTGTTGCAGACATAGTCGCTAGGGTTCGTTGTCAGCCACGTCGATCACAATCTTCTGCTCGTGGAACAAGCTCCCGACGACGGAGAGGGCGAGGCCGAAACGGAAGGACTGTTTTAAAAATAAATTATACTTCGTATCATTTAAAAAATAAATTTATTTTTAATAATATAAAATTTTTGTTTTAAAAGACTATTTTAGCCCTCATTTTAACGTTCACTTAACCCTCTTGAAACGGAAGGACCAACATTGGAAACATTTTGATAGTCAAGTGTCTAAATTATCCAAATTAAAAATCAAAGAACAATTGTGAAAAATCAAGATAGTCAGAGGACCAATGCTGGAATTAACTCTATAAACAATATACTTATTTTGAGCGAAACCGGAACCCTAACTCCCACACAGGCCTTACTCCGGCATTCCCTGACTCCCTCTGTGCGTCGCCGACGGCTACCGCCACACTGCATGTTTGCATCTCGCGATCTCCTCCTGTTCTCCAATCAGACCAATCGGGCATCGGCGAGAGTGCGAGACGGCGATAAGCGACACCATCTCCTCTAAACAACAGTCGCCCACTCCATCGCCGGTCACCCAAACCGGTCGATTGCACCGCTGGGCTGCCGTTACTGCGCCACTGGCTCCAACGTCGGTCACCCACTCCAGCCAACAAACATGAAGCGTCTGAGCCTACAGGTAATTTATTAATTTTAATTTTTCATGCTTTTCTAATTTTGTGTATGATTATATAGTTGTGAATTGAACTATTGAATGTGTTTTGAAATTAAATTAGTTGTGTATTCTGTTTTTGTATTCACTTGTCAAATGAAAGGCATTTGATTTATGTCTTACACTACTGAGGGGTGAGGAAGAGATCAATTACTGGATATAAATAGCTTACATTGATCCTCTGTACAGTGTACATTTAGGTGTGCCACTTAGGTGTGTTGTGTGGAGTAGACCAGGGATGGGGATTCCCCGTCCCTACAGGGACGGGTCAGAGTAGCGGGATGGGGATGAAAAGAATACTTTACTTCCCCGTCTTATCCGTCCTGTCCTGTTGCCATCCCTACTCTAAATCACCCAAAATGCACTGACTGTGCAAATGCACTCCTACGTAGGTCATAGTAAAAAATAAAAATACACAGGTCAGATAATATTATACTCAAACGATATACAATTGAAAAAACAAAAAAAGAAGAAAAATGTAAAGCAAGAGGGAGATAGAGTAAGGAAACGTAAACAACCCTGTAATTAAATCCCCAAAATCACAACAAGGCCGAAAATAAAATTCCAAACATTCAAAATAAAAAAAAATTACCAAACCACACCTAAATAATTAAATAAGGAAATGTAACCATAAAATAACGGATAAATCTCAAGCACTAGATGACCGAAGATGGACCGCCCATATTTGTCTATAGTTTTTACATAGGGATTGTTTCTCATATGATCTTGAATATATATATATATATATATATATATATATATATATATATATTATAATAATAATAATAATAATAATAATAATAATAATAATAATAATACGAAGTAGTTATATTTAAAAAAAAAATAATATTTTATAATTTTTTTAAAAATCATAAAATTTATAGTTATAAAATTCATATTATATATTAAAAAGTATAGCTGATCATTTGGTTAATAATTATGGTATGATTAATAATTGTTAAAGTACGAATTTAGATGTGTTAAATGATTAAAAATAATTGTGGTATATTTTAATGTATATTGACTGAAGTTTAATAGTGTAAGATAATTTTGTACGTTAAAAATGATAGTATAATATTTGTAGCGTATATGTACAATTCAATAAGTATAGAAATTCAGAGACTATAATCTTGATTCACTCTTTTATAAGTTTTTTAGATTTTTGATATTTATATTATTTATATTATATAATAATAATAATAATAATAATAATAATAATGATAATAATAATAATAATCATCATTTTTACAAATTTGATATTTATATTTTAGGAAATAACTAACTAAAGTGTAAATGAAATCAAATTTATTTATTACATATTGTAATATAATATCTACATATATTGTTACAATTAAAGAATGTAAGAAAATATATGGTGGATGCAAGTGCATGGTATCAGGGATGGAAATAAATAACGAAAGTTATAACGATAGAGGCATTGTTGTCTAAAAAATTATATAGTACAACTTTTATAGCTTAATGTATATATATAAAAAAAAACAGAAAAACAGACATAAATGAAGGGTACCAACCTTCATTCACAGTTATTATATTTTTAGATATATGTTCAGGTGAGAACATGTTCTCAAGTAAAGTGAGGATTGATATGATAAATCCATTTGTGTAGGTGTGGTGTTGGGTGATAATAATAATCCAGAAACTAGTTTGAAGAGAGATGAGGGACATAAGAAAATTAACAATCCAAAAAATGTCTTTTGACTTAAAATCTAGGAAGACATTTTTTCCCAAATTAGGCTTCTTTTCCGTTTACCGGAATGTATATATATGTTCCTTTGACTTTATTTTATTTGAACACTCACACGGAACAATTCAAAAAATGACTTTCGGAAGTCATTTTTTGGATTTCCAAACAGACCCTAAATAGAGATTGTGCATTATTTTTGTAAAATTATAAGGGTATAAAATAGAATAAATAATGAAAAGGTCAGGGATTTATTATTGAGACTATATATATTTTATAGTGTTTTAAAATAAGCTAAAATAAAAGTTATTTTAAGGTTTAAGTTTTTCATCAAACAAAATTTATAATTTATATGTAAAATAAGTAATACTAAAATAAGTTCTTCCAAACAAAGGCATAATCTTGTTTACCAAGTTTAATTCTTATCTTATAAGCGCGTTTGTGTCGGGGGAGGGATATCACAGATAATGTATTGGTTGCTCACTTGCTCACGAAATCCATCACTATATGAACAAGAGGCGTCAAGGTGGGGTGGTATGCGGATCTTAAGCTCGATATGAGCAAGACCTATGATATGGTAGAGTGGGGTTATCTGCGTTAAGTCATGCTTCGATTGGGGTTCGCGGAGAGGTGGGTTGCGATTATTATGGAATTACAACTGTACATTATCGGCTCTTGATCGAGGGGGAGGAACATGGGGATATTATCCCATCTCGTGGCCTTCGCCAAGGTGATTCTTTGTCACCATATTTGTTGTGTTGGTGGTGGAAGGTTTAAGCGCAATGTTGAGGAGCCGAGAGGTTGGGGGAGCTTGCATGGGATATCAGTGGCTAAAATCTCTCTTACTGTCTCCCACTTGTCTTTCTTTCTTTCTTTTTTTCTTTTTTGGAAGTCGTGAGGAGTGTGTTGGATATTTATCGGGGTGCGTTAGGTTAGGTGATTAATTTTGACAAGTCAGCTTTGAGTTTTAGCAAAAATGTTGGGGAGGGTTTGAGAGAGATGATCGGGGATATTCTTGATGTGAAACATGGGGGGGGGGGGGGGGGGGGGGAGGGGGTTACTTGGGGTTGCCTTCACTGGTTGGTAGAAATAAAAGAGCTATTCTGGGTTTTATTAGGGAGAGGTGGTGGCTCATATATGTAGTTGGGATAATCAGTTTTTATCAAAGGCGGGGAGGGAAGTGTTGGTTAAAAATGTGATTCAGGCTATTCCTACGTATGCAATGTTTGTGTTCTTGTTACTGAAAGGGCTTTGTAGGGAGATTGAGACGCTTTTAAATGGGTTTTGGTGGGGGGTGCGACCTGGGGGTGGGAGTCGGATACAGTGGTCGAACTAGGAGGGCTTGTGTCGTCCGAAGAAAAGGGGTGGGCTGGGTTTCGGAGACTAGGGAGCTTTCACCGATTAGGTTTTTTTTTTTTTGGGATACAAACAGCGAAAAAACAACAATGTAGGGTGTGTTTTTACATTTTTCAACATGTATCTCAGGAATGCATTTTTATCTTTAGGCAGAATACGGTACATTATACGGAGATAATACGGTAAATAAATACAAATGACTTGATGAATACATATAGGATTTACCTATTATAAATACCCTAAACCCTAATTCTTTCCCACGTTTATTTGTCTTCTATCGTTTTCGTTTCCTTTCCATCTTGCGAACGACGTAGGCTTGGGCGGCGGATGGCGATAGTGTGTGAGGCGGACGTCGACGGCAAATTGCTAGTGCCAGCCCCTCCATACGAACATAGGTATGGTTTACATGCAAATTTTTGTGGCAAAAAGGTATAGTATTGTAGCAAATTAAATGAAAATTATCTGTATATATTTTTTCCCCGGAGACTCCATGATGGAAAAATTCAGAATCTGGAATAAAAAATGTGAACTTTGGGTGAGATTAAAATTAGAGAAGAGAGATAGCCAACTACCTAATAATGTCGATGTTGATGGTGAAGAATAAAAAATGAAGGCTTTTGCGATTTTTTTCTTTATAAATGTTGATATATTACAGAATAATTATTCTTTCTTGTTCATTCTTTTTTTTTTTTTTTTTTTTTTTTTTTAATGTTCTTTTTAGTGATAATTAAATTGAAATATTACGCACTTTAGGTTTGTGTGCTATTACACATGAACATGGTTTATTCAGTACACCTCCAAGGAGTGCATGTTATTGATTGGACTTTGAGAAGAATTGATTTTTTTTATTTTAAATATAGTACTATGCTTTTACTTTTTTATGTTACATTAATTTTTACTCTCAACTTTTATTCCCACACACAAGATCTTGTTGTAGACATTTGTATTAGGACCCACATGAAAAAAGTAGCTTATAAGTGTTCGCCACATCTGGCAGAAATTTAGGGAGTAAGATTTGTGAGTCCATGTAGTAGAACTCTATTTTTTTTAATTTTATATGTGTTGCTTTCCTTTTTTTTTTATTTTATATATTCTTTTATATGTATTAGTTGGAATATTATTATTAAGTGGTGGGTAATAATTTGTTAATAAATTTTTCTTTACAATTATGGAGATGCCATTGCATCCCGGACCAATTGACCCAGTGTTGTTATTTCAACATAAGCATCGTTCTAGAGCTATATGAACAGATCAAGACTTTGATGCCCGGCTCAAAGTCAGTTGGTACGACCCAAAGTCGAGAGACTCGTGATCCCAGAATGCTTCATATCTACATGTCGCGGCCCGCGGGGTTTTACGGAGTGCTCACCTCATCAATATAAAGTTGGACCACGCATTAATTGCCGCCCTTATAGAGCATTGGCGTCCGGAGGTCCACGCTTTTCACATGCCCTTCGGTGAGCTGGGCATAACACTTCAAGATATTGAAGTGTTATTCGGATTGAAAGTGGATGCCTACCAGTTACGCGAAGTGATAAGCGATCTGTTCAAGAGTGGAAGGTTCTTTTTGTTTGGAAATGTTTGAAATTGAACCTCTCGATACTTTCCTTACAACTAGTAAGGTTTTTTTTACAACCATACCCAATGTTCCACAACTAACCGCTAACAACTTAGATATTGAGGTGCAGGATGCCACATAGATACTTATCTTTCACTTAGGATGATTTTTATTCCCCGAAACAACGAAAAAAGATATGAAATTATTTTTGTTAGAATTTATTCGTGATTTTGAAGTATGTAGTCAATACAGTTGGAGATCGGCAATTTTAGCGTATCTGTACCGTTCTGGCAGGGGCTCATCACGAAACTTTGACTGTATGCGGATGCTTACTGTTGGTGCAAATTTGAGCATGGGAGAGGCTGCCTATTGTTAAGACACAAGGCATTTTACCATATGTAGCCTTTCCCATGCCCAAATTTGCACTAACAATAAGCATACGCATACGGTCGAAGTTTCGTGATGAGTCTTTTGCACAATGTCCTGTACATATACGCTAAAACTGTCGATCCCCAACTGTATTGACCGCATACTTCAAAATTACGAATAAATTCTAACAAAAATAATTTCATATCTTTCTTCGTTGTTTCGGGAAATAAAAATCCTCCTAATAAGTGAAAGATAAGTATTTTGCACCTCAATATCTGAACCTATTTGTGGTTAGTTGTGGAACATTGGGTACGGCTATAGAAAAAACCTTACTAGTTGTAAGGAAATCATCTAGAGGTTGAATTCCAAAAAAAGAGCCTTTCACTTTTGGACAGACCGCTTATCACTTCCCGTAACTGGTGTCCACCTTCAACCCGAATAACAGTTTAATATCTTGAAGTGTTATGCCCACCTCACCAAAGGGCATGTGAAAGGCGTGGACCTCCGGACGCCAATGCTCTATAAGGGCGGCAATTAATGTGTGGTCTAACTTTATATTGGTGAGGTGAGCGACTCCGTAAAACCCTGCAACACGTAGATAATGTAGCATTTTGGGATGGCGAGCCTCTCAACTTTGTGTCTGCATATCGTACCGATCGACTTTGAGTCGGGCATCATAGTCTCGACTCTCGATTTGTCCATATGGCTCTAGAACGATGCTTATGTTGAAATACTAACAATATTGGGTTATTCGGTCCTGGATGCAATGGCATCTCCATAACTGTAAAGAAAAATTTATTAACAAATTATTACCCACCACTTAATAATAATATTCCAAACTAATACATATAAAAAAATATAATATAAAAAAATGAAAGCAACTACATATCAAATTAAAAAAAATGGAGTTCTACATGCATGGACTCCCAAATCTCTCTCTCTAAATTTTACTCTCATGTGGCAAACACTGATAAGCTACTTTTTAATGTGGCTCCCAATACAAATGTCTACATCAAGATCTTGTGTGGGAATGAAAGTTGGGAGTAGAAAATTGGAGTACATATAGTATTTTCCAAATAAACGTAACATACAAAGTAAAAACATAGTACTATATTTAAAATAAAAAAAATGAATGCAATCCATGCTTCTTAAAAAATAAATGTCTTCCGGAGGTGTGTTCTGATTAAACATATAACATGGCCTTGGTGAGGCCATGTTATGTGAATATAGGTTAAAAAAACACGGAAACTGCCAAACCACATCACTTTATTTTTCAACACATTATTTTAACATATCTCGGCTATTTCTCTTCTCTACCATCAATCCCACCCAAATTTCACATCTTTGATTCAAGATTCTGGATTTATCAATTATCATTCATGTTGATTGCCATAGCAATTGTTTAAAACAACAAATAAGGATGCTTCCAGAAACAAACGGTCACATGTAAATCTTTCCCATTTCTTCAAGCACTTAGGGAGATACTAAAATTTGTACCCCTAACAAAATATGAATGAAGAGCACAATGGGGGTCCAGTACATAGGGTCAAGATAAGCAAGAAATACATGTTTGCAATCCAGGCTTCATTCAACATGAAACCTGCATATTCTTAACCATATTCGTTCAAAGATAGATGGCTGAATGATGGCTGGATGAACGGAAAAGATGGAAGGGAGAACGATCAGGCTGGACGACAATTAAAAGTGCGAAACAATTAGGGTTTAGGGTATTTATAATAGGTAAGTTTTGTATTTATTCATGTGTATTTATTTACCGTATCCTTGTATAATGTACCGTTCTCTGTCTGGGGAAAAATATATAAAAGATAAAAATGCGTTCGTGAGGTGCATGTTGAAAAAAGTAAAAATGCATCTTGCAGTGTTGTTTTTCCTCTGTTTGTATCCCAACAAAAAGTGTCTCATTTTTGTATCCCAAACAAAAAAAAAAACACCTAACTGGCGAAAGCACCCTAGGGAGCTCAATCTGAGTTTGGGGTGATCTTTGGTTGCCTGAGTTGGAACACCCTTTTATTCAGACTCCATGTTTGCCGATGTTGGAGAATATTATGGTGGATTCCTTGATGTTGGAAAATCCTCGCAGATGGGATGTGGAGGTGTTGGATGACTTGTTTTGTGAAAGGGATAAGCAACTTATTCAATCTATCCCTCTTTCGAAGCGTCTGATTCCTGATGGTTTGCAGTGGGTGTATGATCCTAAAGGAATCTATTTGGTTCGGAGGGGGTATCGTCGGTTGACTGGGGAGTGCGAGACGAACAAGTGGATGGGGTGGATCGGAATTTGGGGTCTCCATATCCCTCCTAAAGTGAAGGTGTTTTTTTGGCAACTTTGTAACCAGTGGCTTCCTACTCTAGATAGGTTGATTAAAAAAAGACTAAAAGAGTGGTGGGGAATGATATGTGTATTTTGTGTCAAAAGAGGAGGGAATCAGGTTTCCATTTGTTTGTGGAGTGTGAAGTGATCGGCCGGTGTTGGAGGGAGGTGGGAGTAGATATGCATCAAACTGTTGGGAGTTGTTTGCTGGATTGGGTGGAATTTGTTTTCCATCAGTTTTTTGCTAAGAGTTTAACAATTATTATTGTGATTTGCCGGAGTTCATGGTGTTGTAGGAATGATGTACTTGTGGAATGAGGGTGGCGTTAATGTTGAAGATATTTGCAGGAGGGGAATGGGATTCTTGCATGCATGGCAGCAAGTTAATGAAACCAGAGAGACTACAGTCGGTATCTTGGCTTCTCGGCGCTGGAAATGTCTGGGTAGGGTTTTTTTTGAAGATGAATGTGGATGCTTCTGTGAACGATAGAGGTAATTGTATGGGTTTCGGGTGGGTTTTGAGAGACGAGGGAGGGCAGTTTGTGGTGGTGAAAGTTTGTAAATGGCCAGGTTTTACTCCGAGGAGGCGGAAGAAGTTGGGGAGGCTCTTAGTTGGTTGAAAGGGTTGAGGAAGGATAGTGTGGTGGTAGAAATGGATGCTCATCAAGTTGTAGGTGCAATCAATGGTAGCTCGGGAGGAGGAGTGTTTGGGCAGGTTGTTGATGTGAAGGTGTTGGCTTCCTCCTTCGGAAGTATTCATTTTCGTTTTGTTTATCGGTCAGCTAACCGTGTGGCATATGAACTAGCTAGAGTTGCTCAGTCTAAGTGATGTAACGGAGTGGTTAGCCTCTCCTTTTATTGGATGTTCTTTCTCTTGATGTTTATGAATGAAGTTGCTTTTTGTTTTCAAAAAAAAAGTTTAAATATATTTAATTTTGTGATATTATTATTATTTTTATATTTTTATATTTTTATATCTTTGTGTGACTTAAAGTCAGTACGTGAGAATTTGCATTTAGTAAACTCCATTGGAATTTGCATTTAGTAAACTCCATTGGACTACTGGAGGGTGTCTCCTTTGTAAATATTTTGACATTTTGGATTGTAATACACGCAACATGGAGTCAAGGAGCGAAACGTAAGTGTAATAACTTCAGTGCTATTGGAATAAAGAGGTTCTCTCCTTCTAGGATGATACTAGAAGCTTCTTCGTCTTTCCACATTGATTTTAATCTCTTATCGATGTATTTTTTCTTTGTTTTCTGAGTATATTTAGTCTCATTGTAATTTTATGTTTATTGCTGGCTGTGAGGTTATTTTTCATATGAATAATGTTGATTGTAAGGTGTTCGACAAAATTCCTCAGTGGCCTATCTGGAGAACCGCAAAGCACATTGGCAGCTCTTTTATTTTACTTGCAAAGTTTTCAATCTTTCAATTAGGAAAAAGAAAAACCTCCTCCCTAGTGTTCACTCTACACCGAAAACAAGAATTTGTGAATTAGATGATTCGTTAATTGGAGTAACTTGTGCTTGTGGAATTCTTTTGTGTTGCATTCTGTTATGTGCTCCCGTCATGGGCAAGAAAACATAGGGAAAAAGGAAGAAAGAATAATAGTTGGAAAAGGAAAAGAAGAAGACACTGGGTTTGCTTGAGACCCAAAACTCCCTTAGACCCTTTTTGGGAGTAAATTTCTGCTTGTTATTATTCTGAATAATACTCCCTATTTATAGGGTAAAATACAACTCATAGAATGACTAAATAAGCTAAGTAATATGTTGAAATCTTCTAAATAATTAAACTACCTTAATTAATTTGAAGACTAAGAATAATAAGGTAAATAACTATTTAGTAATTTCTAAATAACTATTTATTAGTTTCTAAATAACTATTTAGTAATTTATTAATATCTCAAATAAGACTTCCTCAAAGCATGTATCATTACACCCCTCCCGGACATCAAGCTTGCCCTCAAGCTTGATAACTTTGTGCATCACGTAGCCAACACTTCCCACGATCAAATGGCCTCACCAAAAGAAGTGCAAATGGAAAAGCCTTTAGTGGCATTCTACTGATCAATGGAGGAGCGAACAGTGGTGATGAAGAACCCAAACTTGGACATCCTTTGAAGGAGTTATTTGGAACAACAACCTGGGATGATGAGGGAGACTCCAAAGATGAAGACTGACCAATATCATAGGACACAACCCTTAAATGAGATGGGGTTGGAGAGAGGTGAAATAACCCTCCCACGCATAGGACAGTTTTTGGAAAGGGCACAATCTCAATTTCAGCAGCCTTTTGTGTTGAAACCACATTAGGCTGATCGGCTGAAACAGTGGCTTGCATTGGCGCTATCTCCACATGTGGGTGATCAACAATGATTGTGAATGATGAATCATCCACGTTGAGTGATGTAACATCGCCATCTGTTTGCTGACTTCCTAAGGAAGTTGGCGTATCGATTTTTGGTGTTTGGTTGAGGAATTTTGTAATACATTGCTTCAGATCATTGGGAAATTCACCCAATTCCCCAAGGCGAAGTCTGCATAGCTCTTTTACTAAGAGTTTCAACTCATTCACTGATTCTTTGAGAGCTTCAAACTCAGACCGAGTGACGCCCATGACGCTGGCAACGGAACCAATGTTATGTGCTCCCGTCATGGGCAAGAAAACATAGGGAAAAAGGAAGAAAGAATAATAGTTGGAAAAGGAAAAGAAGAAGACACTGGGTTTGCTTGAGACCCAAAACTCCCTTAGACCCTTTTTGGGATTAAATTTCTGCTTGTTATTATTCTGAATAATACTCCCTATTTATAGGGTAAAATACAACTCATAGAATGACTAAATAAGCTAAGTAATATGTTGAAATCTTCTAAATAATTAAACTACCTTAATTAATTTGAAGACTAAGAATAATAAGGTAAATAACTATTTAGTAATTTCTAAATAACTATTTATTAGTTTCTAAATAACTATTTAGTAATTTATTAATATCTCAAATAAGACTTCCTCAAAGCATGTATCACATTCCAATCTTGCTAAGAACCAAATCTTATTCGAGAAAGGGTCATCTTTTATCCATTCCTGTAGAAATTGAGTGAAAAGTTACACAAGCTTTTCCTCAGTACTGCTTAGGTTCTAATGTGTTCATGAACAAACTTAACAAACCAAAATATTGTAGGTGTTATGCAGCCAAAACGTTCCTTGTTTAGGTTTACCTATGAAGTAAAAGTTCATTTATTTATCTATAACCAATAAAGGTATTTATTTATCTTTTATTTTCTCAGGTTATTTTTAATTCTAATTGTTCTAGGTTTCTTGTGCCAAAGTAAAATAAGGGTTTTCTTGTGGAAGAATAAAGATGCTTAGTAGGATATGCAGACGTAGCTTCAGTTCTGCTTTTCCTCAACCATGGCTATTTATTGGGCCAATAAAGGGTATTTATTTATTTTTATTTTCTCAGGTTATTTTTAATTCTAATATTTATTTATTTTTATTTTCTCAGGTTATTTTTAATTCTAATTGTTCTAGGTTTCTTGTGCCAAAGTAAAATAAGGGTTTTCTTGTGGAAGAATAAAGATGCTTACTAGGATATGCAGACGTAGCTTCAGCTCTGCTTTTCCTCAACCGTGGCTATTTATTGGGCTGGGCAATCCTGGTGATAAATACAAGGCAACAAGACATAATGTATGTTGCTATTCTGTTGAAAAATCCTGATTGAGTTATGCCTTTTATATAATGTGCAACTTTATTTTCCGGCAGGTTGGATTTGATATGGTAGATGCATTTGCACAGTCAGTTGGCATCCAGATGGATGATGTACATTGCAAAGCTATATTTGGGAAAGGTGACTTTTGCTCAATCACTTTCTTTTTGTTGCTTTTTTATACGAATATTTTTATACTGGTTTGTATGGTTTGTAGTAAGGATTTGTGTCCATGTGCTGATTGGTGTTGGCAAATTGCAATTTCCAGGTTTCCTTAATGGAGTTCCAGTTTTCCTTGCTAAGCCCCAAACTTATATGAATTTGAGTGGTGAATCTGTAAGTTATTAAATTTATATTTAGAGCCAATTGATGCTTTGGAGTTTCAGTATGCCAATTGCCTTGATATCTAGTTTTAGGTCTTTGGTATGGAATTTATTTTACTAATATGATCTTAATTAATGGAACATATTTCTTGATATGGCACTAAACTCTTATACAGTGATATGAGAGACAGTGAAATTCATTGTAGCTATGCTTGCTCACTGGAGTGGGACTTATTTTGGCACTGCCGTAGTGCTTTAATAAATCTTGCTTTGTGGTGTCTAAGTTGATCCCCTTCACTCCACTTTCTATACCCTTGTTTCTCTCCCCTTTTCTTGTTTCTGTTTTCACCTTTCTTTATGTCACAGTGTCCTACTTTTTTCAGTCATGAACTTTGTAATGGTCATGTCAAAATCTTTATTTATAGATGATTGGTTAAAACTCTTAGGGTATTTGATGTTAGTTGTTCATATAATGGATCAGATAGTTGTAATTTGTAACCAATGCACATCTGAGAGCAGACCAATACTTATGTGTCGAGGTCAATCCAAATAGGAATATAAAGATTTGTAAGTTAACCAAATGTCATACTGTAATTTTGACATATTTTTTAATGTCTTGCTCTGTGCCTCGTTTGTTTGTTGGTTGAATTTGAACTTTGCTTAATCATATGGTGATTATGCCAAATAACTTTTGTTCATTTCCTATTAGAGTGGACCACTTGCTGCATATTATAAGCTTCCACTCAACCGCGTGATTGTGGTATAGTCTTTTGGCAATTCAAACTTTTAATTCTTATTTGGAATTGACTAAATACTGTGCGACACTTGGACAATAATATTTTAATGTTTTTCTTTTAAATTTTTAATTTTTAATTTTTTTTTATTGTAGTTTCATGATGATATGAATTTGCCATGTGGGGTACTTCGTCTTCACCCTAAAGGAGGTCATCATAGTCACAATGGGTATGACCATTATGTCTAAATTTACTCACAGAATAACTAACATGATATGTGCATAGTTGCATACTTGGGTCCTCATAGCTAATTTCAAGTCTTTGATTTTTATTTATTTATTTATTTTTTTTGCTCAAAGTATTTTCTAATCTTTCAACAAGGTGTGTGTTCTTATCTCTTCATCCTGCCCAAATGGAACCTGATAGTCGCTAAAATCTTCCAATGGCAATAAATCAGAACTTTGAGTTTCCTGTTTAATAGTGCTACTAATTGGTCATTGGTGGCATTTGTTTTATGTTCATTAACAGCTACCTCGTGGGCTAGGGACATGGATGGATATGATGTAGGAAGGCAATAATGCTTTTATCAATTATTTAATATATGTTTTAGTTAGATTAGAGTTGCTTAATACTTGGTGTTCCCGATATTTGATTCAATTAGAAGTCCTTGTCTTAATTAGCTATTTAGTCTTATCTAGTCTTAAAGTGATTATTAGTTATTGCATTCTTGTATGAATTCATTGGATCAATGGGAAAGCGGACTAAGGGAGTTTTGGGATCTCAAGCAAACCCAAGCCTTGAAGTGTGGCAAAACACTTCTTCTGCCCGTGGGTCCGTGACTTAAACCATAACGTTTGGTTTGGTTCCGTTGCCGGGGTCATGAGCGACACACTTTTGGACAATCCAGAATTCAACACTCTTAAAGAATCGGTGAATGAGTTGAAGCTATTAATGAAAGAGTGCTGCATACATTGTCTTGGAGAGTTAGGTGAAGATGGCAGCAAACTAAAGCAGTGGATAACTAAATTCCTACTCCTTGAAGGCCAAAGACAAAACACCAAAACTTCCTAAAAAATTCAGCAAATAGAGGGTGATGTATTTCACTCAAAATGGATTATTCATCCTCCACAATTACTGATCACCCATATTTTTGGAAAATCAGCAATCCTCCATGTTGAATTATCACCCACATGAGGTTGATCGACCGAAACACTAGCTTGTATTTGAGCTATCCCAAAATATGGGTGATCACTAATTGTGGAGAATGAATCATCCATTTTAAGTGAAATAACATCAACCCTCTGCTTGCTGAATTTTTGAGGGAGTTGGTGTATGGTTTTTGGTGTTTTCTCTTGGCCTTCGAGGAATTTAGTTATCCCTTCATTGTCATTTTCACCTAATTATCCGAGAAGACCTATGCAGTACTCTTTCAATTCTTGAAGAGTGTTGAATCCCCGGCAACGGAACCAAATGTTATGGTCTAAGTCGTAGGCGGAAGAAGGAATTAGATGTGTTTTGCCACACTGTCTGCTTGAGATCCCAAATTTCCCTTAGTCCCCTTTTGGGATTTAAAATTCTACTCCCCATTAATCCATGGAATTCTTCCTTTTTATAATAGGGAAAATACAAGACTCCAATAACTAATAATCACTTAACTAATTCAGACAAAGACTTCTAATTGAATCAAATAACTAGAATTAGACAACCAAGTATTAAGCAATTATAATCTAATTAAAAATCTATTAAATAATTGATAAAAATATTGTTGCCTTCTTGCATCATATCCATATCCTCATCCTCATTATTATTGTTATTGTTACTGTTACTATTACTGTTACTTTGCTATATGGCTTGTTCATGCTCCTTGCTAGAAGACCAAAAGGTGAACCTACATCTTTTAGGAGTGACATACATCTTATGAAACTGCCGGTTAAAAGCATCATAGCAAGCTAAGAAGTGAACAGAACTAGGATACATAGTATACTTGGGTATGTCGGTATGCTTTATTTTTAGCATAGATGGTTTATATCTTGTTTAGGAAACACCTTTTAATCTGCATTTTAAAGTTTTGTATCTTACCAATTTACCAAGCCACTCATTATGTGATTAATCTCTTGGTGTTTGTTTTCTTACGCTTTGGATTGCTATGTTTTACCAGCATAAACTCCTGATTTCTGGTAATTTCATGGATATTTAGGAAATTCATTGCCCATATCTCTACTGGTTCTTGTGTATCGCTTAGTAATAGCTTTGAGAAATAAAAAATTCTCACATATCCGTATGTTTGGTATAAATTTCTGGCCAGTACATAAAATACTAACAATAGGTATAGGAATGCTTCTTTGAAGATCTCTAACACTGTTTTTCTTTCTATATACTTTTTAGATTAAAGAGTGTGATTTATCATTTTCGCGGAAACAAAGAGTTCCCTCGATTAAGAATAGGTTGGTGACTTGGTGGAACCTTGGATCTCTTTATTTATTTATTTTTTAATTTGATTGCTTTTAGCTTTCTCTTGTATGTCCAATAATTCTTATTTCTTCTGTTAGGCATTGGAAGACCTCCTGGTCAAATGGATCCGAAGGCATTCTTACTTCAAAAGTTCAATGCAACTGCTCGAGAACGGGTATACTCATCTTTGTTAGATTCTACTTTGTAAACTTAGTTTAGATGCCTCTCGGACATCTCGTCCATAATCGGTACATAGAAAACTTTGAGGCATCTAAACTGCTCGAGAACGGGTTGTCTTAGTTTAGACTTTAGATGCCTCAAAGTTTTCTATGCTCCATATTATCTTCCCAACAGAATACAGTTTTGGAGGAGTATTGATCGATCTACTTTTTGACAGGTTGATGTTGCTTTACAAGAAGGGGTTGATGCGCTGAAACAGCTCTTATCCAAAGGCTTAACAGAATCTTCTCGGTGTTTTAACACTGAACAAAAGTACAAGCATATAAGATTACAGACAATCCCAACATGATCATGATTCAAGCCTTCAAGGTTTCTAGCTAGCTAGAACCATACTGCTGCTGCATAAATTGATTTCATTTCTAGGTGCCAAGGCACTTGATTTATGAGTAAACACACTTGAATGGTTTCAAATAACTGTATTTGCCCTATTTGGAACCAATTTAGCTTTCTCTTTGTTGCTCTCTCATCAAAGAGTTTCAATTCTTGAAAGACATTCACTTGAAAATGAGTAAATGACCATTGGGCATTGGTCTTTTAACACCTTTTACTATAATTAACAACTATCATAGCTTGAAGTTTGAACTGATTGCTTGTTACTGTTAGCGAATTCCTATATATATATATATATATATATATATATATATATATATTCAGTTATGAATGCTGTCCGAGATGCAGTTTTGAAGAGATTATGGTAGTTAAACCGAGTATACAAATGAAGAAAGGTACTCACCGGGAAAACCACCTTAAAATGCAGCCCTATATCTCCCACTTCAACAGGATTGAGATTAGGCCGGGTTTTTCAATCTTTGCTTGCATTACACACACAGTTAACTAATAAGATTCTGGAAAAACATATCAAATATTATAATAAACAGAGGATTAAAACTCTTTTTTGTTACTATTTTACAAAAAAAAAAAAGTATTTTACATGTTTGGTAGGAGGGTGTAATTGGAATGATAATCAATATTGATGTTTGGTTATGTATGACTATATAATGTGAATACAGATTTTAAAAATACAAAAATAAAAATTTAAGACAATTGATCCTAATATAAAGACATTAAAAACAAAAATATGAACAATAAAAAAATTAAAATAAAAATCTAAAAATACTAATTTAAACTTAAAAATTAGATTACTAATAAAATGGAATGATACACATTTTTAATTAGGGAATAAGGTTTTTAATTGAAGTGTAATCAAATTTCATAATTGTGTTTTACAAAGTTGTTAACCAAACATTAATTATGATTTCAATTCTCATTCCTCCTAGTTAAATCCATGAACAAACGCACACTTAATCTTTTTTTTTTTTTTTTTTTTTTTTTTTTATAGTGTAAATATATTAATTATTTTTAGTTAGACAAATACTATATTTTTTAAAATAATGTTTTTTTTTTTGGAAATTTTTTTTTTTAAAAATGTTTTTTTTTTTTTTTTTTTTTTTTTTTTTTTTGTCTTTTGACATGAATAATAAAAACGGTCACTTCAAGCATAACTATATAGGAATTGATATTAACATGATAATAAAATGAGGCAAAGACCATTTAAAAAAAACATACATGACATATGATTCACAAAATAAAAATAAATAAAATAGGAATTATATTTCAAAATGACAGGAAAATATGATTATTTTGTTATTTGAAAGTTGATTTTTTTTTTTTTTTTTTTTTTTCATTTTAAACCAACCAAAACTAGAATATCATTTGTTAGTACCATATATCAGTACTGATAAATGATACTAAGAGTGTGTTTGGTTCGCACATGGGAATTGGAATCGGAATCAGAATCGAAATGAGTATCAAATACTTGGTAATGGGTTTTGGTGAAAGTATTTAATATGTTTGGTAGTAGGGTGGAATGAGAATGGATACTAATGTTGGGAAACATTCTCGGCAAAGGCTTCAAGTGAGATCCCTATTTTAGTGGATCATCTTTTAATTTGTCTTAACAAATTAATCAAACAAATTAAGTGGCCAGCATTGGTTGCATGATGCTTGGCCATACAAAGCCTAATCTCATGCTGATTGTCCACACACGGCCTACAATGGTGGTAAGGTGTAAGAAGTGCACAAGCCATTATAAATAAAGCTTTGGCAGTGTCACTTAATGCAGAACAAGGAAACAATTTACTCCAACACAAAATTCCTAGTCCTTAAGTTCTGAAATTAAGCTGTTTATTTGTTTCTGTGCTATCACTCGAAGATATAACGATACCTTGGTCGTTAAATATCTTTAAGATAGTGTTGCCAAACACGACACAGAACGCTGCCGGTTTCCTGTCCCGAAGCAACAACACGTCGCAAATATCCATTCCAGGTATTCATCGCACCTATTTTACCCAACAGTTAAAGGTATTTAAAATCAGGGAGGCGATGTATACTGCAACGAAGCCAGCTTCTGATGTCACACCCATCGAAATTCTCACCGGCGGTATGAACTACAAACGATGGGCTGCAAGGATCATCATGCTGCTGGAAGAAAAGGATGTTGACTACGTGATTTATGATGATCCCACCACCTTCATCTACGACCGCGGCCACAACTGCGACCGCCACTACTGCCACAACTGAGGCAGCTGACAAGTCTGACAAGACAGCTGACCAATCGGACAAGGCAGCTGATCAAGTTCCTGCATCGAGGCCTGTACAAAGCACGTCGCAGGTCTGTCCAAAATATGTGAAAGACAACAAAACTGCGCGGTCCTCCATTCTTCAACGGGTAACAAATTCTATTTTTGACATGTTTTCTGGGGAAAAATCTGCAAAAGCTATCTGGGAACAATTGCAAGAAAAATATGGTTCCGATGACACTGATAGGAGGAAGTACGTCGTGGGACGATGGCTGCATTTTCAGATGACCGAATCCAAACCGTGGTGGAACAGGTACATGACTTCGAAAATATGGTTTCTGATATGCGAACTGAAGGTGCTCAAGTCAACGATGCATTCCTAGTCGAAGCACTTGTTGATAAATTGCCCGGGTCGTGGGTAGACTTCAAAAGTAAAATGAAACACGAGCGACGCAACTACACCCTTCAAGAACTTATCAGTAACATCAACATTGAAGAGGAAAATCGCACGGTACAAAAATATGAATCCTTTTCTTTCGACTCAAAGGCTAACATTGTTGAGACTACAGGAAAAGATGATAGGCATAAAAAAGGTGATCAAAATAAAAATCAAAAAAGGAATGCGAAAAATAACAACAATCGCATAAAAAATGGAAAAATTCAGAAAAAGGGCAAGGGCGACGAGTGCTATGTTTGTGGGAAATGTGGACACCGAGCTGCACAGTGCTATCATCGCAAAGGGTCCACAAATAAAAATTCAGAGAAGGACGAATCCAAAAATCAAGCAAATGTGGTAGAAACCACGGAGGATGACGAGGCCGTAGCAGCAGTGATTACTGAGATTAACATGGTCGGAGACCCAGACGAGTGGGTCGTGGACACGGGGGCATCTCGCCACTTCTGCAACAACAAGTCTTTTTTCAAGGTGTTCGAGCCCGTCACTGGAGGAGAACAAGTCTTCATGGGCAACTCCAGCATTTCTGAGGTAAGTGGTAGAGGAAAAGTAGAGTTATTGCTTAATTCTGGCAAGAAGTTATTACTGAACAATGTGTTGTATGTTCCCTCTCTGTGTAGAAACTTAATTTCCGGGGGCCTACTTAATAAGGCCGGGATCAAAATTGTCCTTGAGTCAGACCGATTGGTTATGACTCGGTGTGGGACTTTTCTCGGAAAAAGGGTATCTACGGGGGGGGATTATTTGTGTTAGACATATCTGTAATTGGACCAGAATCTATCAATAAGAATAATGCTTCCCCTTTGGCTTATATTACTGTTTCAATTAATTTGTGGTATGGTAGATTACGACATGTTGGCTCAAAGTGCTTAAATAGATTAAAAAGCCTGAATATGTTGCCAAACTTGTCTAATGATGCATGCTCCCAATGTGAAACTTGTGCTGAAGCAAAATTTGCTAGGAAGCCATTTTCTGCGGTAACTCATAGAACTTCATCTATACTTGAATTGATTCACTCTAATCTAGCGGATTTTAAAACCACTGAAAGTAAAGGTGGAAAACGGTATTATATAACTTTTATAGATGACTATTCTCGTTTTACAAACCTATACTTCTTGAGAACAAAAGATGAAGCTGAACACAAATTTGTGATTTTTAAAACTGAGGTAGAAAATCAGTTAAACTTGAAAATAAAGAGGCTTCGTTCTGACAGAGGTGGAGAGTATGAATCTTTATCGCTAAAAACCTTATGTGAAACTTCGGATATAATCCATGAAGTAACTGCACCTTACTCTCCCCAACAAAATGACATCGCTGAAAGGAAAAATAGAACCCTTAAAGACATAATTAACGCAATGTTGATCAGTTCTGGGGCACCAGACTCTATGTGGGGGGAAGCTGTTCTAACGGCGAACCACATTTTAAATAGAGTCCCACATAAAGGGTTCGAAAAAACCCCTTATGAGATGTGGAAAGGGCACGCCCCGAACCTGAAACACTTTAAGGTGTGGGGATGCTTGGCTAAGGTGGGTCTACCATCCCTGAAAAGGTCCAACATAGGACCCAAAACCTTTGATGCTATTTTTGTTGGATATGCCGAGAATAGTGCAGCATATAGGTTTATGTGTCTAGAAAACCGTTCTATGTGTGAATCAAGAAATGCAATATTCTTTGAACATATCTTTCCTTTAAAAAATGCTTATGTCTCACCAGTTGATACTCTGTGTCAAAATGATAATGCCAATTTTCCTCGCATTACTAACGATTTGGATGAGCCCAGAAGAAGCAAAAGACCCAGGATAGAGAAGAATTTTGGTCCTGACTTCATAACATATGTCACAGAACTAAAAGATTTAAACGAACTGTGTGATCAGTTTGTGTGCCAATTAGTATTGGAAGAAGAACCAAAAACGTTTAAAGAAGCGATGCAGTCAGTCGACTCCATTATGTGGAAAGAAGCAATCAAAAGTGAATTGGACTCTATTCAGTCCAACCACACCTGGGAGTTGGTAGAACTACCCAAAGGGTGCAAGCCAATTGGTTGCAAATGGATCTTCAAAAGAAAACTTAGACCAGATGGGTTTATTAAAAGGTTCAAAGCCAGGCTAGTAGCCAAAGGCTTTACGCAGAGATTCGGTGATGATTATTTTTACACATACTCACCAGTGACAAAAGTGGGAACCATTCGAGTTCTATTTGCATTGGCTTCTTTACACAATTGGATAGTTCACCAAATGGACGTAAAAACTGCATTCCTCAATGGTGAATTAGAAGAAGAGATCTACATGGAACAACCACCTGGTTGTGTTGATCCAGGGCAAGAAGGAAAGGTATGTAAATTAAAAAGATCTCTTTATGGACTAAAACAGGCCCCCAAGCAGTGGAATGAAAAATTTCACAAGACCTTAATGGACCTAGGCTACACGACTAACCGGTCAGATGCCTGTTTGTACTCAAAGGAGGTCCAATCCAGCATTGTAATAATATGTCTCTATGTGGATGACATGTTGATTTTTAGCTCAAGTATTGAGGCTATAAATGAAACCAAACGAACTCTTTGTCAACAGTTTGAAATGAAGGATCTAGGAGAAGCCGATGTTATACTTGAGATAAAAGTCACAAAAACCAATACAGGTTACCTTCTATCCCAAGGTCACTACACAGAAAAACTTCTGAAGAAGTTTGACAGTTATGATATTGTTCTGGCTAAGACTCCTTACGATCCTAGTGTCAAACTACTGAAAAATATGGAGTCAGGTATGTTTCAAGAAAAATATGCAAAAGTAATTGGGAGTCTAATGTTCTTGATGAACTATACACGTCCCGACATTGCATTTGCCGTGAATAAACTTAGTCGTTTCACTCATAACCCTGGTGGCCCTCACTGGGACGCACTAAAAAGGATACTCCAGTATCTTAGAGGCACGTTAGACTGGGGTCTCAACTTCAAAGGATACCCAGCTGTGCTAGAAGGGTTCTGTGATGCGAACTGGGTAAACGACAGTGATGATGTCAGCTCCACAAGTGGATATGTGTTCACACTATGTGGGGCTGCTGTGTCATGGAAATCAACCAAACAATCGTGCATAGCCAGATCAACTATGGAAGCAGAGTTCATAGCTTTAGATCTGGCTAGCCAAGAGGCCGAATGGCTAAGAAATCTGTTGGCAGACATGCCGCTGTGGGGGAGTCCTGCTCCCGCCGTACCCATTCATTGTGATTCTCAAACTGCTATTTGTGTGGCACAAAACAGTGTCTACAATGGAAAGAGAAGACACATTAGAGTCAGACATGAGTCTGTACGGCAGTTAATATTGAATGGGGTAATCACAATGGAGTTTATGAGATCTGAAAGGAATATAGCTGATCCTTTCACGAAAGGCCTAAATCGAAAGGCTATCCTTGATACATCAAGGGAGATGGGCTTAAAAGCCAATGAGGTGAGAAATTCATGATGGATACCACCTCGGTGGTCAAACGAAATCATGGAAAGACTCGCATTTATAAGCAGACTGTAAATCAGTCCGCACGCCGTTGGTAGTCAACGGTAAAGTACACTCGGTGGAGTGGAATGTCTGTGCTGAGACAGACAAAACAGGGTTAATACATGGTTATCCAAATAACTATACAAAGTGTACAACAAATGAAGCTAACGAGGTGCACATAAGTTCAAAATTCAACTAGCCGAAGAGTTCAAGACTCTGTTCACTCTTGGATAGTGGATTACTTAGTGCCACCACTTGTCAGTTCAAGTTTAACACACTGACATGAAAGCTAGCTCTTATTTGTTACGCTCAGCTGCTTTCCGTTAAGCCTTACACCTTCGAATGTGTGGGGGATTGTTGGGAAACATTCTCGGCAAAGGCTTCAAGTGAGATCCCTATTTTAGTGGATCATCTTTTAATTTGTCTTAACAAATTAATCAAACAAATTAAGTGGCCGGCATTGGTTGCATGATGCTTGGCCATACAAAGCCCTAATCTCATGCTGATTGTCCACACACTGCCTACAATGGTGGTAAGGTGTAAGAAGTGCACAAGCCATTATAAATAAAGCTTTGACAGTGTCACTTAATGCAGAACAAGGAAACAATTTACTCAAACACAAAATTCCTAGTCCCTAAGTTTTGAAATTAAGCTGTTTATTTGTTTCTGTGCTATCAGTCGAAGATATAACGATACCCTGGTCGTTAAATATCTTTAAGATAGTGTTGCCAAACACGACACACAACGCTGCCGGTTTCCTGTCCCGAAGCAACAACACGTCGCAAATATCCATTCCAGGTATTCATCGCACCTATTTTACCCAACAACCCCAGTATTTAATATGTTTGGTAGTCGGGTGGAATGAGAATGGATACTAATAGTAGTGCTTGAGAATGAATAAGGGAATGAAACCCTTATTTTATTTGGGTATGAGTTTTTCAACTGATGGGTTATTCGAAACACATAGTAGTGTTCTAAAAACCTATCAACCAAACAATAACAATCACTTCCATACCCATTCCTACGAGCAAAACCCATCAACCAAACACACCCTAATTAACATTGTATAAATGTGTTACTTGTTTTTCAAATATGTTTGCTGCGAAAGAATGTAGATAGAGCACCAATTAAGAATGGTCATCCTGCTGCCGGAAGACAAAGATTGCGAATTATTTGGGTGGAAAGTGGATTGGTTTACTACAAATTAAAGGTATGACGATAAAGAAAAAGGTTTTAAACATAGTGGTGTTGTTTTGCAGGATATGAGTTTACCTGGGAGGCGGGAGCTCAAGAGGACAGAAGAAGTTTATGTGCAAACATTAATGAAGCATTGAGGGATGAATGGAATAGTTTGATGATTAATCTCCAAAACCATAACCAAGTTCCAGCTCTGCACGGAGTTTGCACAACTACTTTGCCTGGAAATTATTTTTTTTTGGATATACTCAGGGTTTCCACTATCGAACACATTAACTAATCCCTTCGCTGAAAATGAATTAAGTTTTTTTTTTAATGCCATATTGATGACATTGATGAGTCTGTAAAAATTAAATTACTTTTTTTTTTTTTTTAAAGATGACATGATTATAATAGACTTACTGATATTGTCGAAGAGTAACTGAGGAGCTATATAATAAAGTTATAATGTACGAATTCATAGGTTTTCCTTGTGCATGTATATGTGAGACCTCAATAGTCATTGTGAACTTCCTCTTGCAAATTCTTAATGATATTTTGAAATATGATTTTTTTTTTTCAATAAGATTATGCATATATAATTTATACAAAATTTGAGATTGAGTAGGTGAGCTTTTAATCTCAAAGATATTTTTAATGGTAAAATTCCATGCAGTTCAAGTATATTTATTGGTACCCCTAACTCTAATTCTAATGGCCTTTGTCTTTAAAATATTACCTAAAAATAATATGAAAATCAATACAATAATTCATCCAAAAAAGTTTAACTACTTACTTATTTTCTATAATGTCTTTATTAATTGAGTATATATATATTTTTAAAATTAATACACTAGTAAAATATATGATTACCTGTCAATGACCTGTTAATATAATTTAATTATTAAGAAGGAGCCTTATTGACTAAGACTAGTGAAGTAATAGATGAAGCAAGAGCAAATTAAAATGATTGATAATATGAACCTGACTCACCATAGGTGAAATCTTTACCTCTAAACCTAATTTGCATATAACGAATGACAGAGTAGATGAAGAAAAGTGTCGAATCAGACGTAGAGGATGACAAATTAATACAATACATACATCACACAAGCATATTGCATAATTTTTCAATTATGGCAAGAGTACATACATAAATTACTCAAACCCAGAACAAAAAAGACCCAAAATTTGAAGTGTTTCACAATTATTTGATTTTTTCAAGAAATTTATGAAGCAAATCCATAATATTAATAGTGGATCTAAGGGATTTCAATGACTACTTGAAACAAATACTAACAATAGAGAGCTAAGGGCATCCCCAAAAGGGGATTTTAGAACAGTAAAATGGATTTTCACAAATGGGAAGGTAAGTTCTTTTAGGAGATTTTATTATTGCAAATTAGGGTTCTTTGGGGGCCCACTTGGAGAGATAAAAGGAAGAAGGAGAAGCTGCAGGCACACCTGAGGCGCACCTGCTGTGCCCAGCTGGCGCGTGCACTGGACGCGCCAGCTGGGCGCGTAAATAGCCTGTTCTATTTTTTTTTTTATTTTAATTTTTCATGTTAGACTTTTTTTTTTTGCTTTTTTTTTCTTCCCTTTTTCTCTTCCCTCTACCCTCTCTTTCCTACATGGCTATGACAAAATCCCTTAAAAAATGCCTCACTATTGAGGTTGCCCTAAGGATGAAGGTAAATGATGTGATACTTAGCTCAATAAGTGAGCAAAGCTCTAGGTAGAAGGAAGCTATGGAAGTATGGAGTCATGGAGTCTTCAGAGTAGTGATGAAGTGAGTAGTAATGAAGCGTCGAGAGATGTAGTGAGGATGCGACAAATGAGTAGGAAATAGATGGAGAGGGATAAGATAGAATGATACTCGTTTTTAATTAGATAAATGATTTTTTAATTAAAAGAGTAATCAAATCTTATAGTTGAGTGCTAAGACCTTGTGGTCTAATGGCAACAATGTTGTACTTTTATGTGGGAGGTTGTGGGTTTAAGTCTCAATGAAGGTGACATTGATTTTTTTTTTTTTTTGTGTTTTAGTAGGATACTACATTGTAATAGAATCATTAGGATGAACCAAACACATGCTAAGTGATGACATAATTTGCAACAATGTAAATATACAAATATGTAACCCTAATAGGTTTTGTGTATGTATGAATAATGTAATATACATTAAAACTATCAATCAATAAATTTGTAATTTAATGTTATATAAATTTAATTACTTTAGCTTTTACTAATTGACAATTTAAGAAAATAAGTGATTTGTACTATTTTTATATTTATAGACAAATTCAATGCACTTAGGAATCCTTCAATAGTTCAATTCATTCAAAATTAATTTTCACCAAGAACGTTTTACCATCCAGATTCAATCAAATACTAGCATGGAGAAAAATATAGCATTGGTAAACATATTAGCAAAACTTAAAATATTTTTGACCTTGGGTACTTTTTGAAGAATTATGCGGTCATGTACAACGTAGTATGCTAATCTTTTATTTTATTTTGAATTAATTTGAATCTAAATCTTTTCATTGAAAAAAAAAAATACTATTTTCAATTATTTTTTACTATATCAAGAGAATTAACCAAATACAAATATTTATTCCAATCTAGCATAGTGTCTCCCATCTTATCTTATATATATATATATATATATATATATATATATATATATATATATATATATATATATATATATATATATAGAGAGAGAGAGAGAGAGATAGAGAGAGAGAGAGAGAAGGGGTTAGATGCGGGTATAGCTTCCTGTGCGGTTGTGCGGCTTGATGCACTTTAAGTACACAAACCATGCACCTTAAGAACACAAATCACGCGCACCTAAAGCTTTAGGCTGACGCACCTTAAGTACACAAACCATGCACCTTAAGTACACAAACATGCACGTTAAGTACACAAACCATGCACCTTAAGAACACAAACCACGCACAGGGTTGGCCACTGGGGGGTTGGGTATTATTTTTTAACAGTGTGAGCGATGTGTGCAGTCATTGTTCATCAATATATAGCGAAGCATATATTTAGTCACGCATATACTGTAGCATGACGGTTGTCACTCTAGTCCAATGTGAGATTGTGTTAAATTAATTAGAACGTGAGTGCAACAATGTAATAAAGTATGCGATACTGATTGAAGTATCTCTGGGTGAGTGTTAAAGGTAACAATGCTGTACAAAACATAGACGTCATGTGTAGAGACTAATGAATGATTAGTGGTGTATTAATTAGTATGTGTCTGCAGGGGTGGGGTTAAGTGTGTGCAAGCTAATGATTGTTGATTGAGTGAAGTTAAATATGCGCACTTGTGTATGGATGAGTTTGGGGAGTTTATGTGTTTTTATCCTTCACAAATGCAGGACCCAACAAAGAACATGAAGATGGATAGAGTTGTGTTATGGATATATCTCCAGGGTGTTCAAAGTATTGGTTAATAGTATGTGATCAATCCCTCATACCAAACGTTGGACATCGATTTGATAAATTAGAAGCTGGAATTGAATTCTATTTGAAGTATGCTTCAGTTGCCGGGTTTGATGTGCGACGCAGTATTGATAAAAAGAACAAACATGGTGCCATCCTGAAAAAGTATTTGGTTTATTCTTGCCAAGGGTATAAGGAGCCAACTGATACATAAACAGTGGTAAGTAAAACCACAGAGCAACCCAAGCACCGACGTACTTCTAACAGAGTTGGTTGCATCACTAAGATCATATTCAAACTAAACAATGGTGTGGGGTATGAAGTGGTGTCATTTGAAGAAAGACACACGCATTGTTTGTGCGAGGACAGTTACAAAACGTTCATGAAAGTGAATCAGAAATTAGACATTGGGCATCAACATTTCATAGCAAACTGTGCAAAAGCTAAGATTGGGCCGGGCCAACAAAGAGTTTTAACCTCTATGCAAAAATGGTGGGTGGAGTCGAGAATGTGAGTGCTACGCATCAAGATTTCAAGAACTACAAGAGAGAGATCTTGGCATATATGAAAGGGGGAGATGCACAGATGGTGTTGTCCAACTACCTAGAAAAAAAGGTGGATTTTGAGGATATTTACTTTGAATAAGAATTGTATTCATGGTAGGATTGAATCCAAAATTAATTATCTTTTCAGAAAAATATTTGTCAATATTTAAACTAAATATTGACGAATTATTTGCCTGCACGCATGAACATATGCGAAGGCTTAACGCGAGCTGAAATATCGGGGATGTGAGTGCAACGTTGTAGAACACAGTGTGCGTCTCTCAAAGCATAATGGTAATTAACAGTTTTTTTTTTTTTTTTTTCCGTGTTTGTTTGTTTTTTTTTTTTTTTTTTTTTTTTTTTTTTTTTTTTTTTTTTAGTGTGTGTTAGCTAGAGTTTCTGAGAACATGGTTCACAAGCTCGACATGCATACGTTTATGGATTCGACAGAATAAATTTGCAACAGGTTAGTATAGTATAGAACCACCCAAAGAAGTATGCATATCTGTGTGCGAGCGTGTGTTTAAGTTGGTGCGTCATCAAATTCACCATAGACGCGAGAGCCAACATAAGCGCACACACTTCTGACGTAAAATGCAAACACAGAAGCTAAACAAACGAACAAAAATTGGGTAAATGCAAACACCATACAACTGCAAAGCATAGTCTTAAAATCCCACCCTCCCATCCATCACCTACACAGAAACGACGCAACATATAGAAATGCACACACTGGCCAGTGGAGTTGCACAAATGTTGGCATGTGCGTTACTGTGGGTAAGTGTGTGCTTGTTCAGTAACAGATAGTGCATGTTATTACCCAAATGTTGGCGTTTGCATCTTAGTCGAAGTGCTTCACGCTTGTGCTTGTTTATAATGACAAAAAAGTGTAGCCTCGTAGCACACAGCATGTGTATTTAAGCTACAGTTGGTCACATAGGCATCTTTAAAATTAAGTATACCGATAAGAGTGAATATTGGTTAGTGTTTTAGAGCACATCTTTCAATCGATACAATGCATCTGCGTTGTACGATACAACTTTTCATCTGGAAGCCTGTGGATGTTATTGCATAAACATGTGAAAATCATGGTAGTACAGAAAAGTGTCCAACACTAATTCGACCAAGTAATTTTGGTTCAAGTTTGATTGGAATATGGATGCCCAAAACAATATGAATAGCGGTGTCCAATATGATGCGTCGTCACCAGGGGCGGAGGCAAAGGTATGCCAAGGGGGGGGGGGGGGGGGGGGGGGGGGGCTTGGTTACTCCCCCCACCCCCCAATTTTTTTAAAATATTAAATATAATATTAATTTTTTTCTAAAAATATTATATAGAATATTAAAATTTTGTTGTTCCTTCAAAATATTTGGCCCCCTTCCCACTTAAATTAATCCTACAAGCTAAGTTATAAACTTCTTCATCTTCTCAACATCTCTCGTTGTCTCCAATATCAAATTATGTATTCACTATATTGTTGACTCACATTCAAATTAAACCTCATTTAACCTACCTACTAGTTTCTCTCTCTAGAACCATACATATATGCGGTATATATACTATAACAAAATAATTTGTCATTAAAATCTATGCATATTTCAAGTTAATTTCTGTTTTGTTTTGTTTTGTTTTGATTTTTTTTTCTAACTACATGTTTGGTTAATTTTTGTTTCATATTATATTGTTTATTTTAAATATTGGTTTTGTTTTATTCAAAAAAATTGATATGAAGGTGCATTTGTTTGGTTAATTATGCCGATTTGTGGTTACGTGATAAATATTGTATTTAATTTAACACGCATAATAATGTAAAAATTGTGTAGTATTTGTATTTAAGAAAACAATTGCTATTATGTTATGTTGTGAAGATGGTAGTTTTCAAGAATAATCAATGGTCTTTTTAAAACATGCGTGAATGTTTTCATTTTTTCAACCGTACAAAGCAATGTGCATTGAAAAGCATATTAAAAAATAATTTAATATAGAATCAATTATAAATTATTTATTCTAAACTTTATTAAATTTGTAATGTAATTATTATTTTGAAATATGTTAACTGGATATCAATGTATTTGATTTATTATTTCAACCGTAGTTGGCCCCCCGCGGCTCCGTCCCTGGTCGTCACTGGGAACATGCATCATGTGCACATTACGAATTAAATGTGTGCGGACCTAATTTGCCTGAAATACTAACCAATCTCGAATCCACACATGCTTAGCATAAACAACACAATATACCAAAATATAACTTAAATACTGTAGGAAATGAACAAGTCAATTTTACAATATATATATATATATATATATATATATATATATATATATATATATATATATATATATATAGGGTTACGTTTCACATGAGGATAACAATATATAGAAGACTGTGCGGATAGATAGTGGGCACACGAACACAATTTAATACACAATGACACACTAGCATACATGTAAACATCAGGTTTCGAACTCAGGCTCTATTAATTAAGAAACATAAGCACACGACATACAGACTAATAACACACGACTACATGTGTCCTCACACTCCTCTATAATATAGTTGTCCTCATTTAAAAACACTTATATATATATATATATATATATATATATATATATATATATATATATATATATATATAAACAAGGGATTTATTGTTTAAAATATAATCCTACTTACTTAATAACTGATAAGACATGAAGGATCGAAGACGAGCCTCCAACCACAGGGACGAATGGATATTGCGGGTAGGTGGTTAGTACGAGTTGAGCGAAATACTCTTTCCATAAAACCTTTTTGACGTCTCCCAAAGGTGCTAGGAACGTTACGACCTAGGTTTCCCAGGATAAAACGTACTACGATTCCAAGTTTGAGCACTCAAACAGTGGAACCTGCGCGAACTAGAGCATGGGATGAACACAACGTTGGCTAAGAAAGGATTAGAAGTAGAGTTTCGAGAGAGAAAAGATGATTTTTCTTATTGTTAAAAATTTGATGCTCTACAATCAACTTATATAGCAGTGGGTGGTGTAAATAGCATTCATTTGTGACATTAAACTTTGGTTTTAAATTAGATTGTAACCTTCAAAATTGACATTTTAACCTGGAGATTAATTTTGGAAATTAATATGGAATTAACTCCATAACAGCTAAATTAATCCTCCAAAAGATCACTGGAACGGTACTTCCGGAAGAAGACTCTTACATTCCAGAAGAAAACTCTGAAAGGTAACGTACTACCCCGGAAGAAGATTTCGTACCGCCGTTCCATTCCGAAAGAGTACTCCGTACTACTCCGGAAGAAGACTTCGGAAGGTGACTCTTCAGTAGCTAAAATGTTGAAAAATATTTTTCAAAAAGTTAACATAACTTAGCCCGCAAGGCCAGCCAATTTTCAAGACGACATTCGTGTCTGTACACGAGTCAAGCCTTTTTAGACTCATTTTAGAATTTGATTTGCACCACCGCGCAACAACTAAGTAACTATAATACGTATAGAAAAAAGGAAATGCGTCTGACTGAGGAGGTTTTTTATCCAACGTTGTTTGCAAATTCAGCTGCGAACTTGATGTTCCTAGCCTGATGGACATTTGTACAATTGTTATATCGTGGATCAGGGTTCACAGTGCACTATAGATCCTGATCCAATACATAGAATAATTCATGTTCATAATGCACAGAATTCATGTTCATAATGCACAGAATTCATGTTCATAATACACATACACATAAACATGATATAATTAACATGAATTTTGTGTATTATGAACATGAATCCTATACATTATATAGATGAGGACACATAAACACTTAACATAATACACATAATTCATGTTCATAATGCACAAAATTCATGTTCATAATACACAGAATTCATGGTCATTATATTGTGTTTATGTGTATGTGTATTATGAACATGAATTCTGTGCATTGTACGTTAACATTAATTATGTGCATTGTGAACATGAATTTTGTATCTTATGAAGTCAAATTCTGTATATTGGTCCCCGCGAGGAATTTGGTAGGGACGGGGTATCCCCGCCTCCGGTGAATTTTTAGTCAAAATATTAAATTAATGTAGTTTTTAATTTAAATTATATATATATATATATATATATATATATATATATATATATATATATATATATTTATTTATTTATTTATAATATAATAATTATTCCATGTATGTTAGGTTTCACATTACTTCCATAATAAAGAATAATAGTTTTCAATAATTCGGATTATTGGGCTAGCCCTTTTAATTTTAGGATAACCCTATCGGACCATCGAATTTATTGGTTTCAACCTCATTAGGTTAATGCTTTTTATCAAGCTAGCTCTCTCTCTCTCTCTCTCTCTCTCTATATATATATATATATATATATATATATATATATAGAGTTGCACTTGGGTGCGAACGGCTCGCCCAGGCGCGAAATAGGAATGGATTCTGTTCGTCCACGTGTCCAGATCTAATGGATGAGAAACACTGATTTTTTAAAAAAACGCGGTGGCATTTTCGTAAATAATTGAACATCGAAGTGCAAGTAAAATGTATTACAAGTGCATGTAAAATGTATTATAGGTGCAAGTAAAAATTTACACTGAGCATCAATACTTAGTTGCACTTATAGTTCTAAGTAGTTGCACACATAGGTATAAGTAGTTGCATCTAGGTGTATGAATGTTTGCGAGTGGTTTTTAGGAGTATTACTACCCGCTGAACTCAGATCAATGAATGTTAACAAGACAAAATTACATGCACTTATAGGTGAAAGTAGGTGCACATATAGTTATAAGTAGTTGCACCTATAGTTATAAATAGTTGCACATATAGTTATAAGCACACCCAGGTGCATGAATGGTTGCGGAAAGTGAATGCTAACAAGGCAAAATTACATGCACTTATAAGTGAAAATATGTGCACTTATAAGAGATTTTACTTGCACTTCGATGTTCAATTATTTACGAAAATGCCACCGCGTTTTTTTTTAAGTTATTAGATCTGGACACGTGTCACGCGCTGATTCGTTCGCATTTCCTTCCTGGGCACTTATTCGCACCTGAGTGCGTCCATATATATATATATATATATATATATATATATATATATATAATAATTATTCCATGTATGTTAGGTTTCACATTACTTTTATAATAAAGAATAATAGTTTTCAATAATTCGAATTATTGGGCTAGCTCTTTTAATTTTGGGCTAACCCTATCGGACATCATATCAAATTTATCGGTTTCATCCTCATTCGGTTAATGCTTTTTATCAGGCTAGCTCGTTCGAGCCATAGCCCTGTCGATTTCTGTTTTATCCGGCCAAATTGACACCCATACATTTCTCACACGTAACCCCCCCTCTCTCTCTCTCGCGCTCTCTCTCTCTATCTCTCTCTCTCCTTTTTCAGTTTTGAGACCAAAAAGCTTTCCTTTGTTTTCTTCTCTTGGCAGTCGACTGTAGCATTCATGGCAGACCTCGGTGGCCGATGGCGAACTAAACAGGCTGGACACACGTCAGAGCCGCCGAGACGAGGTAGGGGGCTTCGTCCATTTTTTTTTTTTTTTTTTTTTTTTCTTTTTTGCGTTTTTGCTGTTATGCATAGTTGTATATGGTTGCATGTGTGCTATTGCTTATTGTTAGTCTATAATTTTGTTAGCGTTTTTCGTTGGGGAATTTTGGGTGGTCAAATTTTGTTTATTTTGGAGTGAAGTCAGTGTATTACGGTAGCATTCATGGCGCGCAGTTTTTTTGTTTTGTTTTGTTTTGTTTTTTGTTTTTATTTTTTGTTTTTATTTTTAATTTTTGGTTTGTGTTTGGAATGTCGTTTTTTTAGTAAAAAATATTCTATTTTGCGTGGGGTTTTTGTTTATTTGTTTGTTTTTTTTTTTTTTTTTTTCAGTGTGTTGTTTTTTTTTTTTTTTTCAATTAATTTGTGAATTAGTTCTTGCATTTTTTTGTTCAATTAATTACGATAAACACTAGGACTTCGTGAGAATTTCATCTTTTCTACCTAGTCATCTACTCTCATTTGTAATATTTGCATTTATGTAATTTTCATATTCAAAAAGTAATTAATTTATCCTATTTTAGCTATATGAATTTTAAGTGTTGTATGAATTAGAGTACAAGGCAGTTACAAGATCATCCGTACTCATGCTAATTTTTTCTCTGTTCTATCAGCGCGATTATGTAATGCAATTTTTAGTTCTTGTATTTGTTTAATGGTCAGTGTGTATTATAGTGAACTCAATTTGTTAGGTTTTTTTTTTTTTTTTTTTTTTTTTTTTTTTTTTTAATTTCTATTTCTATGCAATGGTCTGTTTGGGTTTTCCTTGAAGTGCACCATTGGAGCCTCAAATGTGCATTTTTCTCTTATTGTTTATGTTGGTGTGGTTGGCAACTAAAATGGCTAGGGATGTTCCTTCGGAGGGGTGTTCGTCCCAATTGTCTAATGATGACGATGAGTTTGTTGATCGTCTGGCTGCTTTACTAAATCGGCTGCGGAAGGACACTCTATGGGATGCTCCGGATACTGATCTAACCACAGAGGAGCGGCTGCGGTTTCCGAGTGCAAGAATTTGGGTGCCGCCTTGGGAGAACATTGGAAGACCTTACTGCACAGCAGATGAAGGATACTGGTGACCTTGGGTTTGGTGTAGTTCTTGAGCTCAAGATTAAGGAAATGCCTCTCCGCTTGGGTCGTTGGTTGCTTTCAAATTTTGACGCTCAGAGAATGTGTGTTCAAATTTTGACATTTTTGTTTTGGCCATGCCTTGTTTTCGTATATTTTTTGATGGCCAACTATGATATATATCTTTTAACATTGTTTAGATGGTCCTTTTTTTTTGTAGTTTTATCACTTTAAAATATAATTTTATTTTTATAGACTCATCAAGGTGACAATGTCATTTATATCACATTAAGAAAACTTAATTCATTTTAATATGAAATTTGTTAGGATATGATTTTTATTTTTGATTACACCTATCTACAACAATATTCATCTTTACTATTACTTTGATAACTAAAAATACTCATTTTGATTATATTAAAAATAATTATTTTTATTTTATCTTATTTAACTTTCATATTTAATTTCAACACTTTTTCAAGGCTAAAGTTTTACTAGGATCATGTATAGTGTTTCCGGGCAAAGCAGTTGTGCAGACTCCGTGCAGAGCTGGAACTTGGTTATGATTTTGGAGATTAATGAGAAAATTGTAATTTATGACCCTCCATAATATGTCAATTATCAATGTCACTCCTGAATTATTAGTGGTGTAAATGTTTCCCTTCAATTTTCAAAACAGTACATATGTTTTCAAAATGTAACAAAAGATCTCCTCCTAATTCTTTTGCAAATGCATTTGGAGACGCTGTGGTGCCTTCCCACGCCACGATCCACGCGCGTGGATCGGTTACGTACTCCAGGTCTTGCCTCCTCCCACGCACGTGGAGGAGGTGCATGAAGCTTTCTGTTTTGCTTCCACGTACACTCCCACGCATGTGGGCCTCTGCGTGGATCTTACTGTCTCGTTTCCACGCAGGGTACCACGCGCGTGGCTGGTCCTAGCACGGCTCTAGTTTTTCCCTCTCCTTGCAATGCTCGTTTCATGTCCATACGCCTCTGTTCCAAGCTTAAAACCTTCATAAATCATATAAACATAAAGTAGAGTGGTGTTTTGCGGCACATTAGCAATAACAAGCATAAACAACCATAAATCACGCACAAAGGATATCAAATGGATATAATATGCCCTCTTCAAGACCCTAAAAATGCGTGTCTTTGGCACTTATCATATTTATAGCTAGCAGGTAAGGGGTGGGGGGATTTGCTCAGGATGTTTCGCATAATTCTTTGCCCTATACTGTTATTGGAGTACAAGGTTATTCGCATGAAAAGATGGCAAGGTCTTTTCAATCAAGTTCGTGTAAAAAACGTCCTTCTTGCACATTAAGTTGGGACACAATTTTGTGTAAAGCCGAATTATAATAAGTCACTGACTTTAAAATCTCGAAATCTCAAGTTAAGTCCGTCAAATTGTGTTTGAGAAAGGGTTAGCAATATTTGCTGGTCAAAACGATCCTTGAGGGATTTCCATAAGACATAGGGGTCCTTGTCAATAAGGTATTCTATTTCAGGTCATGGTTAACATGGTGGTGAGAGAAAAAAATTAAGGCTTCTGCTTTTTAGGCCGTATCGCTCATGGACTGCTTAACGATGGTGTCTTCAAGTTGCGTAGATGTGAGGTAAATCTCAACATCAATATCACATGTTAAATAATTGCTCCCGTCCAAGATAAGTTCGGTAAATTCATATTCGGTGATAGTCGACAAGATATAGATTTTTCAAAAAAATCTATATATACCGAGTCTTGCTAAAATCGAGGGTCTACTTCTAAAGAGTAATTTATAATCCGCATAATAAAAATTATGCTAATATGATAGAATATGCATATGTACTCATATTTAGCAAATAAATTTCATAATAATAACAATTTAATATATGAGCATATTCAATAATAAAAATTCAAATAATAGGCCGAAAACAATTTATACATGTATATGTATATCATTGGCAATTTATATCCTGCACCACGGCGCGCGTTGCATTGTGCGCCCAGATGCAAAACGACGTCGTTTCGATTTTTTTTTTTAAATTTCGCTACCCAGTGTTTGACAGTTAATTTTCCTTAAAAAATCACATGTTCAAAAATGTACATAATGTTATAATAGAATACACATAATTGTATACATGAATGTACAATTATATAACAAAATACACATACTCTTTTTTAAAAGATAATACACATAATCTAACATAATACATAATAAACATAACCTTTTAACATAATACACATCAACTCTTAACATAATACACAAAAATTTCCTGATTCGGATATACATAATTATATAAAAAAAAGTACATAATTGACTAATTGTATAAAAAATATACATAATTTTATAAACAAATATACATAATCATGTCAACTTTATACCGCGCCTCCCAAAACGACGTCGTTTTGAGAGGCGCGGGGTGCACAGTATACTGTGCGCCGTGGTGTAGGGTATAACGATTGTATATCATTAAGGATTTAAATAATCATAGGCCCAAAGTAAAATAATAACATGAAACTGGATCCAAAACCAAATAGAAAGGCCCAAGACACATACATTTTTGTTTTAATAAATAGGATTAGACAAAAAAAAAAAACACAAACTGTGGCCCAATTTTTTTTTTTTTTTTAAATATTAGGGTGCATGGTGCACACAGTTGCAAAAACGACGTCGTTTTGACGTCTGACTTAAAAAAAAATTAGAATTGCATAACTACACATCTATAACTTCATAACTATACATCCAGAATTGCATAACTACACATCCGTAACTACATAACTATAAATCCAGAATTGCATAACTTCATAACTATACTTCCAGAATTGTATAACTATACATCCATAACTTCATAACTATAAATCCAGAATTGCATAACTACACATCCATAACTTCATAACTATACATTCAGATTTGTATAACTACACATCCATAACTTCATAACTATAAATCCAGAATTGCATAACTACACATTCATAACTTCATAACTATACATTCAGAATTGCATGCATAACGGCACATCCATAACTTCATAACTATACATTCAGAATTGCATGCATAATTACACATCCATAACTTCATAACTATAAATCCAGAATTGCATAACTACACATCCATAATTTCATAACTATAAATTCAGAATGTGAAATTATAAAATTATGAACATATATTTACGTAACTAATGACAATCGAAAATGATTTTTTTTTAATTTAAGTAAAACGACGCCGTTTTTGCATCCGTGTGCACTATGTGTGCACCATACATGGTGCACACGGATGCACAACATAATTTGTCAAATATTAGGATCTAGGCCAAAAGTCCCAACCCGGATCCATCTAAAATAAAGAAGATGAAAACAAGGGTGAAAAAACTTATTCTCAATCAATCCTGCTCTACGTCGCGGTGACAATAGGCCGATCGATAATGAACCTGCGATCCCGACGAAGCGAACGACAACAACGAAGATTGTTGGTGTCGCCTCCCTTCGCCAGAGTTCCTTGCATCCACTGTCGTCGTTGCCTCCCTGTGCCAGAACTTTATGACCGGTAGTGGCATCCTCACTTCAAAGTGCTGACGAGACGGCCAACGCCGCCACCACCGATTTTTGGCAAACAAAAACTGCCCTAAGGCACTCCGCCGTCACCTTCCCATTCCGTTCAATAGCCATTGAAATGGGCGGCAGGCAGGAGGACGCTACGCCGGCGGCAATGACGGGAACAACGGCGGAGCTGCTATGGGGGTAGTAGGGGTAGTTGCCCCCACTTCCCAAAATTAAAAAGCTCCAACACGATGTCATTTTGGGGTGTGTATATATATATATATATATATATATATATATATATATATATATATATATATATATATATATATATATATATATATATATATATATATATATATAATTAAGTTCCAGTGCTGGTAAGTATCTCCCATGCAGTTGTGCGGGTGATTAATGTGCGTGAGTTTTGTACTTAAGGTGCGTGAGTCTTGTGCGTAAGATGCGTGAGGTTTGTGCTTAATGTACGTGAGTGTGTACTGAGTTTTGTGCTTAATGTGCGTGAGTTTTGTACTTAAGGTGCGTGAGTCTTGTGCTTAAGGTGCGTGAGTTTTGTGCTTAATGTGCGTGAGTGTGTACTTAATGTGAGTTGTTGTTGAAACTTTAAGGTGCATGAGTTTTGGGCTTAATGTGCGAGAGTTTTGTGCTTAAGGTGCATTAGGTTTGTTGTGACACCTCGAAAATCCAATTCTTAAATAGAATTAATTACACATAATTAATTCTAAATCTTTCTTATGAATTTTCCTACCAACTTCTCAAATTATAAAGTCGGAGGACTTAAATTGACCAATTCCTTGGTCAATTGGTTTAGTCAATAAAAAGGACTTTGAGCTTTATATGTTGTACCTAGCCTTTTAGGTGTTCCTAACCTTTTTGAGAAAGTAAAGCGTATTCTAGCCTTTTCACCCTTGTTTGGCATTCAAGCTTCACCCTAGCAAGAACACATTTCATTTCCTAACTTGACAAGAAAAACATTAGACACTCTATCTTCTCTCTAGAAAGGCTAGCTTTCTCTCCAAGCCAAGTAAAATCCACCTTCATCCTTGCAAGAGAACTCTCCAAGATTCCACATTTCCACCATTAAAGCATTACGAAGGGTAAGATCTTAGCTTAGTTGGTGTTTTTGAGTAGCTTTGCCTAGTCTTTATCTAAGTTGTGGTTTTGCTTTGTGTGTTTGGTTGTGTTGAGAAGATTTGGTTGAGGAGGAACTTCAAGGAGAAGTCTAGGGGCTAGAAAGGAAGTGTATCTTGGTCTACAAAGGTAACCTATGCTTTACAAAACCTATTTTGAACTTGTTATGATGATTCTTGACATTCTATTTGATGTTCTTGATGTTCTTGTGAGATTTGATGCATAATCTTGTGTTTATGCATGGTAGAGCTTGTATCTAGGGTTCTCAAAAACTATCTTTTGAGCTATTCATGTGTTCAAGTCATTTCCTTGTTGAATGTGAGGTTTTGGGTATTTTGGACTTGAACTTGGTGTTGTTGATGTTTTTCCCCGAAGGGAAATTATTGTTGGTTCAGGGGAGGCAGCGGGCGGAACAGCGGGTAGGGCCCCTACCGCCGTTCCACCCGCTGTGGAGGTGTGCTGTGCCGGCGGGCAGAGCCGCGGGTGGAGGCCCACTCGTGGTTCCACCCGCTGGTACAGGCGGGTAGGAGGTGGCGGGTGGTTGTCCACCTGTGGTTCCACCCACTGGTACGTGATGCTTTGGCCTCCGTTTTGTTGAATCGTTGTGCACTTGTGTGTCTCATTTGATGTTTTGTACGTCTAGAACAGTGTCCTAAGTATCCATGATAGGATTATGAGTCTTGAATCGTGCTTATGGTCCAACATTGTGATTCGTTGGATTTATGTGAAGTCATTGAGGTTCGGATGAACCGTTATGTTTCTCCTTTTGATGTACATGCTAGTCCTAATGTTGTTGATGCTAGTATGTGTTGTTCGTTTGTTCTTAATAAGGATTGGTAACTTGTGTTGCCAATCATGATAGTCTTTGGATTAAAGCCTATCATTGATGAATCGTTGTTTGATGGTCTATTCATGCCTTTCATTGAAATCTATTGGTTGTATTCCTTGATGTAATCTTGTACATGTGATGTACCCGTTTATTGATACTTGAGTGAGATATTGATGAGCCTCAATCATCTATGATGATGACATATGTATTGTTATATGATTGGTGGGCAATAATGAAATGAGATATACTATCACGTGATTAGTACTATTCTACATGACTATTGACACTACGAGTGTCCCCGTTTGGCGGTTAAAGCTGGCGGATGCAGGCTGGGGGCGGATCGCTCTGGAGGAATAAGGTTGGACTCGGTGTACAGGGTTGCACTAGGAGGTAAAGGTTGGAACTATAATAAGGTTGGCCTGGAGAAAATGGTTGGAACAGGGCATAAGGTTGGAACTTGGTACTCATCTTTGATTATGATTCTTATTTCTCATGGTTCATGAGAAGTGACTTATGATTGTCTCTTGATTGATTATCGTTTAATATGTCTTGTTGTTGAGCAGGTTGCTTTTGTCGTTCTTGTTGATTATTGAGTAATCTGTTGGGATTGGTATTTGATTGAGAATGACTTTGTGATGAGTCTTATGTTGTTCTTTCCTCGTTTTTAAAAGGATTATATATTGTATTCCAAAGTCTCAAATGATTTTCTCTATCTCTATATTATATGTTACTCAACGCGTAATGGTGGGTTACCAGCTTTATTCGCTGACGGGTGCTATCCGTTATGTTTTAAAGGTTTTGAGTAGATCTAGGAGAGTGCGCTAGTGGACGAGTTAGATAGTGTAGCTTCTTTCTGTAGTTCTAGACTGTGGCCTGTGAGCCTAGACTTATGAATGCTTAACTGTTGTTTGGTTTTGACTTTAGATTTCTAGCATGTGCACCTATGGTTAGATAGATGTGGCGTGACATTCCCATACTTGGTTTTGGCTTCAACATGGTTTTAATGAATGATTAGTTTTATCCTTACAGTTAAGTTTTGAAATTTTATGCTTTAAAATCGGGGGTGTTACATTTGTGCTTAACATGAGTGAGTTTTGTGCTTAACGTGCGTGGGTTTGTGCTTAATGTGAGTAGTTGTTGAAACTTAAAAGGTGCCTGAGTTCTGTGCTTAAGGTGCATGAAGCTTGTGCTTAACATGCGTGAGGCTTGTGCTTAACGTGCGTGAGTTTGTGTTCTTAAGGTGTTTTGTTTGTGTGCTTAATGTGCATGTGTTTTGTACTTTAAGTGCGTTAGAGTAATGCTTAACGTGAGTCCACCCGCACAACCACACGGGAAGCCCCACCCGCACCTGATCCCTTCCACATATATATATATATATATATATATATATATATATATATATATATATATATATATATATATATATATATATATATATATAGACTTGCACTCGGGTGCGAACTGCTCGCCCAGGCGCGAAATAGGAATGGATTCTGTTCGTCCACGTGTCCAGATCTAATGGATGAGAAACACTGATTTTAAAAAAAAACGCGGTGGCATTTTCGTAAATAATTGAACATCGAGGTGCAAGTAAAATGTATTACAAGTGCATGTAAAATGTATCATAGGTGCAAGTAAAAATTTACACTGAGCATCAATACTTAGTTGCACTTATAGTTCTAAGTAGTTGCACCAATAGTTCTAAGTAGTTGCACACATAGGTATAAGTAGTTGCATCTAGATGTATGAATGTTTGCGAGTGATTTTCAGGAGTATTACTACCCGCGAACTCAGATCAATGAATGTTAACAAGGCAAAATTACATGCACTTATAGGTGAAAGTAGGTGCACATCTAGTTATATAGTTGCACCTATAGTTATAAATAGTTGCACATATAGTTATAAGCACACCCAGGTGCATGAATGGTTGGGGAAAGTGAATGCTAACAAGGCAAAATTACATGCACTAATAGGTGAAAATAGGTGCACTTATAAGAGATTTTACTTGCACTTCGATGTTCAATTATTTACGAAAATGCCACCGCGTTTTTTTTTTTAAGTTATTAGATCTGGACACGTGTCGCGCGCTGATTCGTTCACATTTCCTTCCTGGGCACTTATTCGCACCTGAGTGCGTCCCTATATATATATATATATATATATATATATATATATATATATATATATATATATATATATATATATATATATATATATATATATATATATATATATATATATATATATATATATAGTTGAGTTCAGGTGCGGTCGCACCACTTGTTATACAAATATACACCATCCATGTTAGGAAACACACAACAAAAAACATGCACAAATTAGGTACGCATCACCAAAAACACACTATTAGGTATGAATAAAAACATCGCACATTGTTCAGAAATACATCATTTGGGATTGGGAGTTATATGGTGCATTTTTTGAGGTGTGTTGTGTATTTTTTAGTGTATTTTTGCATCTTATTGTTGTGCTTTTTCCTAACACTATTGATGTATTTTGTCAAGCGGTCGGACGACCACATTTGAACAAAAGTATATATATATATATATATATATATATATATATATATATATATATATATATATATATATATATATATATATATATAGAATCGCACTCAGGTGCGAATGCTTCGCTCAGGAGCGAAATAGGAATTGATTCTGTATGTCCACGTGTCCAGATCTAATGGATGAGAAACACTGATTATTTAAAAAGCGCGGTGGCATTTTCGTAAATAATTGAACATCGAAGTGCAAGTAAAATGTATTACAAGTGCATGTAAAATGTATTATAGGTGCAAGTAAAAATTTACACTGAGCATCAATACTAAGTGCACCTATAGTTATAAGTAGTTGCACATATAGTTCTAAGTAGTTACACACATAGTTATAAGTAGTTGCACCTAGGTGCATGAATGTTTGCGAGTGGTTTTTAAGGGTATTACTACCCGCTGAACTCAGATCAATGAATGTTAACAAGACAAAATTACATGCATTTATACGTGAAAGTAGGTGCACCTATAGTTATAAGTAGTTGCACCTATAGTTATAAATAGTTGCACCTATAGTTATAAGCACACCCAGGTGCATGAATGTTTGCGGGAAGTGAATGCTAACAAGGCAAAATTACATGCACTTATAGGTGAAAGTAGGTGCATTTGTAAGTGATTTTACTTGCACTTCGATGTTCAATTATTTACAAAAATACCATCGCATTTTTTTAAGCTATTCGATCTGGACACGTGTCGCGTGCTGATTCGTTCACATATTCCTTCCTGGGCACTTATTCGCACCTGAGTGCATCCATATATATATATATATATATATATATATATATATATATATATATATATATATCTGTGTGTGTGTGTGTGTTTTTTTTTTTCTAATCAGTGACCCACGTTCTCTGCTCTCGCTTCTGTGGCTGCTTCGCCATCGCCCACCACTCGCCACCACCAATCCACCATAGACCAAACGATGCCTCTTCCTCGCCAATCGCCACCACCTCTGCCTCGCTAGTCGCTAGTCATCATCGTCTTCTGCCTCAGGCCTCACCGCCCCTGCCTTGATGAAATAAGGCAGGACCCAAAACAAAGGCTAGAAGCATTTAGAGTATTGAAGAATGTCTTATAATTTGATCTTGTGTTCTTGTTGCACTTAATGAACGATTTTTTGGAACTACCAATGACTTGTATATATATATATATATATATATATATATATATATATATATATATATATATATATATATATGTTAGGAATAAATTGTAATAGATTTTGATATGCCATATTGTAAATCGTAGATCCCCAATTTTATTTTGGTTAGACTAGTCAAGTCATAGACCAAGAAAGGGAAAAATAAATTCATTAGTTGAGGAAATGGATGAAGAAGAGGTAAAACCAAAAATAAAGAATTTGCCTAGAGAAAATGGCAAACAAAAGAGGAAGATGTATGCGTATGATATTCAAGAAGAAATCCCTCAAGAAATCCCGAAGACGAAAGAACGTGTCTTAAAGTTTGCATGAAGCTATCTTGAAGATCAAGCATCTATGAAAAGAAAGGAGTACACCAAGTGAAACAAAAAAAATAACCAAAAGGTTGTACGGATGAGATGGTAGAAGCTTGAAATATTATGTAGGTTTGAATCTCATATCTCACATATTTTAAAGAAGCCGAGTTTAAATTCCATCAGATAAAGTATGAGGCGATGGGATGAGATTTGATGGGATGCAATTTGCAAAGTCAATGGGATGAGATTTCCATATTGACTAACGGATGAAGTTTATCCCGAAATTGATATCATCTGAAGGGAAGGCAAAATTGATACAGGGAAAGCAATTTCAATTCAATAGGGATGAGATTTACAAAGGCATCAATTCAATTGGAGATATAAATAGCAAGGGATGAGATTGCAAGTCCAAAACAAGTAAGAGATGAGATTTCAATTGACAAATCTAGCAAGGGATAGAGATTTCATTTCCAAAAATAGCAAGGGATTGGAGATATAAATAGCAAGGGATGAGATTGCAAGTCCAAAACAAGTATGCAAGTCCAAAACAAGTAAGGGATGAGATTTCAATTGACAAATCTAGCAAGGGATAGAGATTTCATTTCCAAAAATAGCAAGGGATGAAGTTTCACATGGGAAGAGATTTCCCAAGTCAATTGAAGAGATGAAGTCTGGAAGCAGTATACAGACCCAGACGTGCAGTACAGAGGAAAATATGAGAAGAAGTTAGGGATTAAATTGGAGGGCATGATCTACACCAGATGAAGATTTATGGGACGCCATTTTTGCGAGAACTTCTACCTCAACTTGCAGAGAATCTCTGACATATCTGCAACGTTATCTTATCCTCTGACAAGGCTATACAGCTAGATGAAATTCAAAAATGAGAACGTTTCTTTCCAACAGACGGATTCTCATTACCAGCTATAAAAGGATGAAGATTGAAGCTTTGGAAAGCAGGGGTGAAAGAAGCAAGAATACAAAGAGCAAAGAACAGAGCTAAACAGAGCATACAAAATTCAAAGAAAGCTTTCCATCTCAGGAGCTTAAATTGATATATTCTTTGTGAGATAAACACTCAGAGTGATACATAGCTTACAAAAGAAATATCCAAGAGTGTTAAAATCTTCATCAACTTCAAGAGACTCAGCGCACCATTGAAGATCATCTACAGAGTCTCAAAGTTGGAAACAAGGCAAAACTTGTTTTGGAGCAAAACAAGGGAAAGGAGGAAAGTAACACGGAGTTGTGAAATCCTGGATTGTCACACGAAGCTGTGAGATCCGAAGCAGCAGTGTCGGAAGACATTGGGCGTGATTAGTGCGGGCTTTGTGATCAAAGCACTAGATCACGGAAGATACGTTTCTACCGGATCGTAGAAGACGGGGGGGAAAGTAACGCGGAGTCGTGAAATCCTGGGAAAGTAACGCGGTGACGTGAAACCCGAAGCAGCAGTGTTGGTGACACTGGGCGTGATTAGTGTGGGCTTGGTGATCAAAGCACTAGATCACGGAATTCATTGTATCTTGGAACCAAGAATTGGTGGATATAGTGAATTGCTCTTGGAGATAAGAGCAAGTGGAGTAGGAAGATTACACCACCTCGCGAACCACTATAAATTGCCTTGTGTTCTTTACTGCTTTCTTTACTTACTGCTCTTGCTTGCTTCTCACGAGAATAATCTTGACACAATCTACACAAACACCATATCGTTTATTAATTTCCGCTGTGCACCATACTCTAACAATTTAGTTAAGAGTTTTGGTTTATCTCTGGCTTAGCAATTGTGGTACTGTGCTAAAAAGTTTGAAAGTCTATTCACCCCCCCCCCCCCCCCCCCCCCCCCCCCCCCCCCCCCCCCTCTAGACTTTCACCTTACCTCATTTGGGACCAACAACATATATATATATATATATATATATATATATATATATATATATATATATATATATATATATATATATATATATATATATATATATATATATATATATGTCTGTGTGTGTGTGTGTGCGTGTGTTTTTTTTTTTCTAATCTGTGACCCACGTTCTCTGCTCTCGCTTCTGTGGCTGCTTCGTCATCGCCCACCACTCGCCACCACCAGTCCACCATAGACCAAACGGCGCCTCTTCCTCGCCAGTCGCCACCACCTCTGCCTCGCTAGTCGCTAGTCCTCATTGTGTTCTGCCTCAGGCCTCACCGCCTCTGCCTTGATGAAATAAGGCAGGACCCAAAACAAAGGCTAGAAGCATTTAGAGTATTGAAGAATGTCTTATGATTTGATCTTGTGTTCTTGTTGCACCTAATGAAGGATGTTTTTGGAATTACCAATGACTTGTCACATGCATTATAGAAGAAATATCAAAACATTGTGAATGCCATGAGACTAGTTGATGTCTAAAAAAAAAAAGAATGCAAATGATGAGAGATGATGGGTGGGAAGCTCTTTTACAAGAAGTTTCACTCTTTTGCAACAAGCATTCAATTCCCATACCTAATTTGGGCAACGTTTAAGTAGTTCTAGGAAGACCTCGTCATAAAGTTGAAGAAATGACTAATCTTCATAGGTACCGTGTTGAAAGGTTTTATGTGGTCTTAGATCTACAACTCCAAGAGCTAAACAATCGTTTCAATGAGAATAATACATAGTTTCTCTTATGCGTGGCATGTTTTGATCCAACAAAATTTATTTGCTAGGTTTGATAAATTAAAGGATAAATTAGTTCGATTGACATAGTTCTATGCAAATGATTTTTTTGATATTGAACTTGAATTACTTGATAACCAACTCTAGACTTATTTTGCAATGTTTAAAAAATTGTTAGGCACCTGGGGACCGCCTAGGGTGCCTAGTGCGCCTAGGCGGGCTCCTAGAGCGCCTAGGAGGCCGACAACCTAGTGCCTAGGTGTCGATTAATCGACGCCTAAGCGTAATTTTTGCAACACTGTTATTTTGTTGATGTAAATTTTGATCCCGCTTTCTCTAAATTGGATGGTATTGATGAATTAGCTCAAAAAATGGTGGAAACGGGAAGACATTTTCTGTAACACCGCGAAAATTTTAAAACTTTTTGATCTTATAATACGAAACCAATTCTATTAAATAGATATCAAATGAAGAATTCTAAACACAGAGTCGGGGGCGTTATGCCACATCTGAGCTGGAGAGCTCAGATGCACATGTTATTCTAACTAACTATCCTCAAATATTGTCATTACATCATCAAGGCACGCAGGCCGAAAGGAAAGACTAACTATCTAATCCGAGTTCTTCTAGCGCGCTCCAAAAGCTAATCATCTGTGCCTGAAAGCCAAATATATCTGTTCAGCGAATGATGCTGGTAACCCATTCTAACGCGTTAAAATACAATATAGGTAAGTATATATATATATATATATATATATATATATATATATATATATATATATATATATATATATATATATATAGTAAAACCATTTTGAAACAGGAAGATATATACTTAGGAGACTCTAGCTTTAAAACCAGGATTGGACTCGACAGATAGGGATAAACACATTCAACAATGATAATCAATTATATAGAGACAACATCATAAAAACACGTATATAAGGTCACAGTTCACTTTCAAATCATTCACATCATCATTCAGAATTGTGAGAGGAACCTGGGATCTCTATCGGACACAAGTTTAGGGGGACTCCGTGGTACTTCACTACTCGGTTTAGGTAGGCCTTAGCTAGTTGTGTCATTGTCCATGTCTCTTTCATGGCAATGAACCGTGCTGTCTTGGTTAGCCGGTCCACTATTACCCAGATTTTATCCTTACCTGTTGGTGTTGTGGGTAATCCTTCAACGAAATCCATGGATATGGAGTCCCATTTTCCTTGTGGTATCTCGAGGGGTTATACGAGTCCCTTGGGCTTGCATCGTTCGGCTTTTACCCTTTGGCAGTTCAGACATTTGCTCACGAAGTCTGCAATTTCCTTTTTCATGTTGGGCCACCAAAACATCTTTTTCACGTCTTGGTATAATTGTCGCCTCCGGGGTGCACCGAGTATGGTGAGCTGTGCCCTTCTTCCAAGATTTGTTGCTTTAGGTGGGGGCGTGTCGTGGGTACGCACCATCTTCCTAGATAGCGGAGGCTACCATCTTCACATATTTTGAATGGTCCGTCCTTACCCTGAGTCAGGTCGAGCCGTATTTTATCTAGCTCTGGGTCTTGTTGCTGCTCGGCTTTGATTTCCTCGAGTAGTGTGGGTATGATTCTGACATTGAATAGGTGGATTTCATAATTTGTTTGTCCTTGCTCTACTACCTCCAAATCCAACCTTTGGAAGTCCTTGCATAGCTCGTCTGACAGGACCCAAGTGGTGTTGAGGGAGTGGTTAGACTTTCGGCTTAGGGCGTCTGCCACGACGTTAGCCTTCTCCTCGTGGTACTGAATATCTAGGTCATAATCCTTTATAAGTTCTAACCATCTTCGTTGTCGCATGTTTAGATCCTTCTGAGTGAAGATGTACTTCAGGCTTTTATGGTCTGTATAGATTTTGCATTGTACTCCGTATAGGTAATGCCTCCAAATTTTTAGGGCGAACACGATGACAGCTAGCTCGAGGTCGTGTGTGGGGTAGTTTTCTTTGTGGGTTTTGAGTTGCCTGGATGTGTATGCTATTACCTTGCCCTTTTGCATTAGTACGCATCCTAGTCCCTTTTTGGAAGCATCGCTGAAAACTTCGAATCCTTCCACTCCAGAGGGAAGGGTCAGGACGGGTGCTGTGGTAAGTTTTTCTTTCAATTCCTGAAAGGCTGAGGTGCAGTTGTTGTCCCATCGAAAGGGGGTTTCCTTCTTCATGAGCTTGGTGAGGGGTTGGGCTATCTTGGTAAAATCGGGTACGAACCTTCAATAATAGCCTGCTAACCCTAGGAAGCTTCTGACCTCTGAAAGTGATTTCGGTGTGGGCCATTCCTTGACGGCGTGGATTTTGGTTGGGTCCACCCTAATCCCCTCTTTGGTTATCACGTGTCCTAGGAATGCCACGTTGTCCTTCCAAAATTCGCACTTGGAGAATTTGGCGTATAGCTGGTGTTCCCTCAGGGTTTGCAAGGTTGTGCGGAGGTGTTTTTCATGTTCCTCTTTGTCTCGTGAGTAGACCAGGATGTCGTCGATGAACACGATGACGAAGTCATCTAGGTAGGGCCGGAATACTCGGTTCATGAGGTCCATGAATATAGCGGGTGCATTGGTGAGTCCGAAGGGCATTACCGTGAATTCGTAGTGACCGTAGCGGGTTCGAAAGGCCGTTTTCTGAATATCTGGGTCGGCCACTTTTATCTGATGGTATCCGGATCTTAAATCGAGTTTTGAGAACACCTCTGCTCCTTTAAGTTGGTCGAACAAGTCATCAATTCGGGGAAGAGGATACTTATTCTTTACTGTAACTTGATTTAGTTCTCTGTAGTCGATGCATAGACGCATGCTTCCATTCTTCTTCTTGACGAATAGTACTGGTACTCCCCATGGTGAGGTACTGGGGCGTATGTATCCTTTATCTAGTAATTCCTGTAGTTGTGTTATTAGTTCCTTCATTTCCTTTGGCGCCAACCTGTAAGGTGACTTCAAGATTGGGGCAGCACTAGGCACTAAGTCTATGGTGAATTCTACTTCTCTGGTTGGGGGTGCCCCAGGTATTTCGTCTGGGAAGACATCGGTGAATTCATTTACCACTGGAATGGTATGGAGCTCGGCTGTTTTGGTGTAGAGATCTTTGACTGGGTCAGATATCTCTTCATTTTCATCATGTTTACTAATTTGATTTCCGGGTTCTTGTGGGCCCCGTGGTAGGATACCCGTTTGCCGTTTGGTCCACGCAAGACCACTTTTTGTTCACCGCATAGGATTTGTGCTCGGAATTTCCCTAGCCAGTCCATGCCCAATATCACTTGTATCCCATCTAGCCTGAATTGTATCAGGTTGCTAGGGAATTCTACTCCTTCGATGGTGATCATTATATCCTTGTGCATGCGGTCACATTTTATGATTTCGCCGGATGCCACCTTGACTTACAGTTGTACTCTTGTGTTGGTGTTCAGATCGAGTTGCGCGGCGAATTCGGCTACTATAAATGAGTTGGTGGCTCCTGAGTCAAATAGTACGGTGGCGGGGGTGGCGTGTACGAGGAAGGTTCCGGAGACTATGTTGCTATCTTCGATTCTGGCTTTGCTTATGGTAAGGATCCTTCCTTGAGTGATTCCCACTTTCCTTGTAGGGGCCGGTGTTATGGCTTTGTGGGGCGAGGTGGCCCTGGCGGTCTTTGGTTTTCGAAGGGAGTTTGTGTGATTTTCTCCGAATGCTAACATCATACTACGCAAGAAGGGCCACTCCATTCGATCATAGGCCTTTGCCATATCCAGTTTCAAAGCCCCCCATCCTGTGATTCCACATTGTTTTCTGTTCAAAAAATGTCCAACCTCTGCAGCAATCAAAATATTATCTGTTATCAGCCTGTCAGAGATAAATGCACTTTGGGTGTCAGATATAATATCTCCCATAAGCGGTTTCATCCTGGCAGTTATAACCTTAGCCATAATCCTGTACACCACGTTACTCAGTGCTATAGGTCTATAATCCGAGACCATCTCAGGAGTCTTCTTTTTAGGGATCAATATTATATTCGTATCATTCAGGCGAGCTGGAAACGAGCGAGTATTAAGACAATTCACAATATAGGCCGATACATCACCACCCACTACATCCCAGAATTACTGGTAGAAACCCGGGTTCATTCCATCCGGTCCTGGTGCTTTGTTAGGACACATTGAAAATAGAGCACTCTTGACCTCACTAGCATCAAAGGGCTACAAGAGCAACTCATTATGTACTTGTGTTACCCGAGAGGCTATATTTCCAAAGAAATCCCCACTATCACTTGGAGAGTCGGAGGCAAAGATAGTCTTATAATAGCTGTAGATAACATTCCTCATGGCCTCACCCTCCACCCAATCCCCATTATCATTCATAATTTTTAAAATAGTATTCTTTTTCTTGCGATGAGATGCATACCTGTGGTAGTATTTCGTGTTAGCATCCGCGTTCTTAAGCCAATGCTGCTTGGCTCTCTGCCTCCAGTATGTATCCTCCTGGGCCTCAATACGACATAGGCACTCCTCCAAACGTTGGAACTCAGCTAATGAGCTCGGATCATTACACCCCCTCAGGCGCAATTGTTCCTTCCGCAGGTTCCTGATCCGTTCCCCAAACTTATGAAAACGCTCTCCTCCCCAACGCGACAAACGATCTCCACAAATAGAGATACGTTCCCGTAATCCCCTTCCTGCGGCTTCATTCCATGCCTTCTCCACCACATCCCTACATCCTTCATCATGCAGCCATGCCATCTCAAAACGAAACCCTCTTCTCAGACCACCCGTCCTTTCCCGAAGATTTAGAATCCCAAGGAAAAGAGCAGAATGATCGGACTTTCGGGTTAATATATTTTGCACACTAGCATCCGGCACAATCTCACGCCAACTCTGGCTAGTCAAAACCTTGTTTAATCTTTCTTCAATCCAATCCGGTGTGCCTTTTCCTTTTTCCCAGGTAAATGGATATCCCATCATTGGCATCTGCGCTAATCCACACTCCTCTATAGTCTCACCAAATCCATGCAGTAAACTCAGAGGATGAGGGTTTCCACCTCGTTTCTCAGATTGATAAAGTAAATCATTAAAGTCACCAATCATCACCCACGGTAGATTCGATCTGCCAGCTAAGGTACGAATAAGATCCCACGAATCTCTCCTTTGACCCCTCTGTGAGAAGCCATAAAAGCCAGTCATTCTCCACTTCTCAAACCCCGGCATAGTCACCTCAACATCCACATAATTTGTGGAATAACTAATCAATCTCGCCGTATTATTCGCTCTCCACAACAGAGCCAATCCACCACTCAAACCAGAACTGTCAATACAAAAAAGTCCATCAAAACCAAGTTTAACCCGAAGACGCTCCGCATGATCACGGTCAACCTTGGTTTCTATGAGAAATACAAAGTCGGGTTTCTTCGAGGACACCATGCCTTCAATCTCGCGAACTGTCTGTGGATTACCCAAGCCACGACAGTTCCAACTTATGGTACTCATTGGGACTGGCGGACCTGATCCACAGGTCCTGCCAATAAAGAATCAGAATCAACAACCATGTCCCCATTCAAAGCACTCACCTCCCCAATGTCCGTCCTCCTTCTTTTCGGATCTACCCGAATTCCCGCCCCCTCACCGCTAACGCCCTCACCGCCCATCCCCTCCACACCTCCAGTACCCGAAACCACCCCACCCGTAGGCCTACTCACCTCCACCCGAGACCGTCCATCCCTCCCAATCCCAACAGCCACCGCCATTCTCCCTCCCTCACTCCCATAGCCAATCTCACGCCTCCTCTCTTGGCCTAGTTGAAACCATTTTTCCCCCAACGCCTTCGCCGGACTCGTACCCCCCGCCCTCATCGACACACCAAACGGATATTGTTCCGGCTTTAACAACAAACGGCGAGCTTGCAAGCAAAATTTATCCGTATGGCCCATCTTTCCACAAAAAAAGCAAAACATGTGGAGGCGTTCATATTTAAAATTTATCCATGTCCAGGAACCATCTCTCAGAATCATCTTCATCCGCCGCTTTAGGGGATTTGAGACATCATGGGTGACTCTAACCCTATAGAAGAAAGTCCATTGCCTCTCAAAGTTTCGTTCATCATAGCGCAAGAAAACCCCAACATAATCTCCTATTCTCTCCAACACTTTAGCCGTACGGTATCCCTAGGGGATGTCCGAAACCTGTACCCATAAGTCCACAGTATTCAGACTAACCTGTAGCGGATCTTCACCATCGTTCAGGACTTGGCATAGCAGCGTCGCATTCTCAAACGCCCAAGGTCCCTCATCCATAACCCGTCTCATGTCCGGTTCATCAAAGAAGGTGAACAAGACCAAATTGGGCTGCACATCCGTTATCTCAATACCCATCAGAGGCTTCCATGCCGAAGCCATAACACGTTTCATCACCTCGGTCTTGAGGTTCCGATCCGTCAGAAACCGGCCTACAATGGCCCAGGTCGCCTTCGACGCCGGTTGGGTCTGGACGCCGAACTCCTCATCTTCGAAGCGGATTCCCTGCTCTTCGTCGTCCAGGGTGATGTCCGCAGTGTTTGTTATGATCTCTTGCACATCCATCAGAGGTTAGCAGCTGCTCCGGCGTCGCTGTTCGCACGCACGTTAACCGGAACCCTAGATCGCAGGGGGGGAAGGGAGGAAAACCCTAGGTCGCAGGGAGAGAAAATTATCAAAATAATATAGATGAAATACAATTAAGAACAAATCAATGTAATTCTGTAAATTCTCTCTATAAGTTTATTTGAATATGCACATAATTGGAGATTATATTAACCATACAAAATTATACTTTTAATTTAAATTTTAATTGTAATTTAGTATTCTATAAAAATAATAAATACTTGACCAATGGAAGCTCAAAAATATTATTATATTAAATAATTTAAAATATTTTAGTTTTTTTATTTTTTATTTATATTTATAGTAACATAATTTTTTCCCGTGCATCGCGCGGGTGAATTACTAGTGGTATGTAAATATCCATATGAAAAAATATATGTATATGTATGCGTTAATTCCATTTTTGGTCCTAGATTTATAGGTGATAGTCTACTTTTAATCCTCTTTTATCGAAACATCCCTTTTTGGTCATAGTATTATTATGACATGACCAATTTTGGTCCTCTATAAAAAAATTGTTGAAATTTCATTAAATACAATGTCATTTCACTCATCAATTATGAATTTTTTCAAAAAATAAACATAAAAATATAACGGGTCAACGCACTTTGTATTAAAAGATCAAAATGTCCTTCAAATTAACAAAAATTCAATGATTTTGTTGATAGAGGACCAAAATTGGTCATGTCACAATAATACTAGGACAAAAAGAGGGTGTTTTGATAAAAAAAAGACTAAAAGTGGATTACCACCTATAAATCTACGACCAAAATATGTATGTATGTATGTATGTATGCTAATGATGGTTTGCTATAATGTATATTCATGTATTTTTTTTTTTTTTTTAGTAAGGAAAGAGAGGCTAGGCCTTAAGAATTAACGTGTTCTACGAGAAAGTGCACCCCCCCCCCCCCCGCGTCGCGAGCCAGGAGAACGTCTAAACCTTTCATCGCATCTGAAAAAATCCAAGTCCCCCAGTCTTTTTGAAAGGCTAGGTTGGCAAGGAAGTCGGCGCACCCATTTCCTTCCCTGAAGGTGTGGGTGAAGATGATGTTTTCAAACTTTATTGTCAAAGCCCTGCAATCAGAGAGAAGCGTGCCATATGAACAATCAACTTTGTCATTCCCGCCCATGAGGTCGATGATGGCCTTGGAGTCCATCTCTACGATCACCCGGTTGATCCCTTTTTGAAGGCAGAGCCGTAAACCCTCCCTAATGCCCCACAGCTCTACCATGAAGCTATTGCTTTTCCCAATTTTTGCAGTAAAACCCCAGGCCAAGTTACCATGATCATCCCGGACCAAGCCTCCAGCTGAAGCCATCCCCGAAGTCGCTCTAGCTGCCCCATCGATGTTGAGATTGTACCAACCTGGTTGAGGCGGAGACCATTGAACCCAAACTGAACTTGCAGTGACCACATTACCATGATTTGTTAGGCTCATAAGCTCGCTGACTTGAGACTGAACCCAGGTGGTGTTGGCCAATGGCGTCGTCTGCTTGTTGTTGAACACCCACTCGTTCCTCGTTTTCCATCTCGACCAAAGAGAGAAGGAGAAGATTACTTGCCACGTGTTGTCTGAACTTCCTTTACAGTTGACTTTGATCCATTTCTCCACAGACCAGTGATGTAACACCCCACTTTTCTTAACACTAATCCACAATTACTTAACTTTCAAAGATAAACTTAACGAGATTAAAGCTTTAAATAAAACATCCGACAAGGGTGTTACCGCCACATTCACCACCCATAGTGACTGCACATGTTACAAAAAGGGAATCTAACTGGAGTCAAGGTCAAATAAACTACAAGATAAACTTGGGGAATGTAACCCCGGTGCTCAACACCAACAAAAGATCAAGTGATATCTAAACATCAAAGTTCAACAGATTCTACACTAGAATCTAACAACTCAAAGTCTACGCACTAAACTAGCTCGTGCGCGCTCAAACACTGGGCCCACCTGAAAGGGGTTAACAAACAACAAGTAGAAAGCAACCCGTTAGCACGAAGCTAAGTATAACGCCACTCAACCCTGTAAAATACTACAATATATACTTTTGGAAAACATTTGTTTCACTTACTTAGATCAAGTATTCTCAATCACTTAAGCAACATTTAAACATGCTCATCAGGGTTTCTATATGCTTGCAACCTAATTATCAAATAGGTATAATCTCTCAATCATTTAACTCATCAACAAACTTATGCTTTCACATACTTAATTTATCATGGCGATATACACTAATCATACTCAAACTGGTGGTTAACAATATACTTATACTTTAACAAGCAACCTCATGCTATCATATAACTCAATAAGCAATCTCATGTTATCATAAACCCAATAAGCAATCTCATGCTATCATACAACTCAATAAGCAATCTCATGCTATCATATAACTCAATAAGCAATCTCATGCTATCATATAACTCAATAAGCAATCTCATGCTATCATATAAGTCAATAAGCAATCTCATGCTATCATATAACTCAATAAGCAATCCCATGCTATCATATAACTCAATAAGCAATCTCATGTTATCATATAACTCAATATAATGTCATGCCTCTTATCTCACTTCCATGCAACACGTGCAAATCATTTAATCATGCAATAAGATGAATATGATGCTTTAGTATAAGTATAGATAAATATACATATACACTCTTTCTTTTGTAAGAAGGAACACTTGTTCTGTGGAGGTTTCTTAGAATCACAATGACTCGCTTTTCTTTACTTTCTCTAGAGTCACATTGACTCGCTTTCTTTAGAGTCGCAGTGACTCGCTTTCTTTAGAGTCGCAATGACTTGCTTTCTCTCTTTACTTATACTCGTGGGCGAGGTAGGAACTTCACCATAATGTGAATGGACTTATCTGGGCTCGACATCTAGCCGGCCTAATACTCATCTCGCCCACAGAACCACTCTCTTGGTTCTTTTCTAAAACTCTGTGGAATCAGGTATCGAACTCTCAGTGTGCACACCCCCTGACCAGGATTCCAAGCCTGGCAGGAAGTTTCCAACCTAGTAACTCAGGAATATCGACCTCGTTACTTCATATCAGATCACAATGTCCGTTTCTTTATTTACTTTTCTTTCTTTCTCTTTCCTTCCGAAAGGACATAGTCCTAACGGGCCTCCAAAACCTTGGATTACTCACACTAAATACATATAGATATAGCTCATGCATTTCAAACTCATGAAACAACTTTACTTATGCAAACTTATGCACATAATTTCTCAACAACTCCTCTTTTCTCACAAATTGGAAATCATTTATCATGCAACTTCTCAATGCAACTAGATAATGATTTTTCGAAATAGATATAAGTTTTTGAAAGAATACTTTGGCCTACATTAAGCCACTTATGCACTTAAAATCATGATATGCTCAAATATGAACTTTACTATAAGAAATACTTCACTTTCATTTCACTGTGAACTCTCAAGAAAATACCAAATCATGCTTAAATCACATTACTTAGCAATTATTCTTAGCAAACACTTAGGGCTTATAGATTAGTATAGAACAACTGAACTTCCTCTTTCCATAAGTATTGAACATGCACTTGAACTCAAAATATTCAACATAATCTCATTCACTGTAATCTAGCATTCAAGAAATCATGCTCTGTACACTTCTAAACATCTAATATTCTTGGCAAAATTCTCAACAAGTCATAATCGACATTTAGGCATGCTTTTCTAGCATAACTTATCAAATATTGATCATACTTCTTAATCTAACAATCATATAATTGTCATGCTTCTCAAACAAATAGCCAAGACCAAATACTTCACATTTTCATTCACTGTAATTGTTCCAAGACAACTTTTATAGTATAAAATATGACAAATTCTATTGCAAATTACTCATTTCTACTCCAATTTCAATGAAATCAAATTCTACTCGTGTGTCGTAACGATCCCGAGTGTCCGAGCCTCAAGGGCCCGCGAGTCCTGGTTTGAAACGACACGTAGCTGAGCACAACTATTGCCTAGCGGGGCTTGTGGCGGGGCTTGAGGAACCCCGCTGCCTGGATTCGCCAAGCAGCGGCCTAGGGCAACGGCTCTTGCCATGAGCCGTGCCTCCACGGGGCTGGCCAACGGTCCCTGCCTAGGGCCGTTGGCTAGCTTCGTGACTCATCTGGTGCACACTGTCTTGTGTACCAGTGAGATTCTTCTTCACCTGTAATGCAATTTCAGGCAATCAAGTACTCACAAATCCTCAACAACACATCATAGATCAACAATAAATCACTTACTAGCTCAACCACAACATATATCTAGCATTTCTAAGCATTTTTACTAATAAAAAGACTTCACAGAGTCTATAAAAGCTTATGGAGTCCATGGGGTCATACCTTTGTAGTTTCCTCCTTTTTGCTGGGATTCCACCTTCTTCCCAAGATAGCTACACCCTCCTTCACCTCCTAAACATCTCAAACAAACCATACAACAACCTTAAGACTAAGTTCTCAGAGAGGTAGGATAGAAGAAAGCTAGAAGAGATGGAAATGAAAAGTTGAGATTGGATGGAAAACTTACTGTGTTTTCTTTGGTGTTCTTGTAGAGCTTTTGGGGAGGAAGACAAGGTTGGGAATCAAGAGGCAAAGTCTGATAGCTTTCTAATTTATAGGGGCACTAAACCCTAGGAGAATCCACAATGATTGGTGGAGGGCAAAAATGGCATAAGTTTGGCTAAGAAGTGCATCAGACAAAGGTTTGAATGGTTGTGATCTACCACGCTTCATGGACCAAGTCTAGAATCAAGATTTGAAATAGTTTGGGGGTTTAGAATGAATTTCCCAAAAATGATTTTTAGATAAACATTTGATTTAAGCTTCTCAGATTTCTCCCGGTTTCACTCAAAATGATTTTCAGTTCAAACTTGGTACGCAATGTACCCGAGAATTTAGGATTTTAGATTTAAAATAAGTCTAGGTGTTGAATTTATTTAAAAGTGGCTCAAAATAATTTATTCAAACACCAATTTTATTGCAAATATTTTTATAGAGTGAAAAATGACTATTTTGAAATTTCTTAAAACTGAATTTATAAAATTAAATTCTGGATTGTCACAAGTGAAGAGGAAACCCGAAGGATGGAGTAGAAGTTGTGAGGTTCCACATGGTTCGGGCTGAATGGCAATCCCATAAGAGGTGCCTCAACGTCTCATCCTCCCTGTCGCAGCATGGGCAAATTGTATATTCATGTATGATACAGAGAAAAGCATATCTATATATCATAGCATATATACAAACATTCATAATTTACATATACAAATTGCATGTATATTTTAAAGCATATACTCAATATCAACTGGATCTCATAGTGTAAATATACAATTATTAGCAATTTGAACAATTAGGAACGTTAATTAAAAAAAAAAAAAAAAGCATACCGTTCATCGAAGATATATATTATCGTGCTCATAACATGTTATGATTATTGTATTTAGCCCATAGCTATCTCCGAGAAACGGATCGTATTCGTAATAAAAACAATACAAAGAAAATGAAAAAAGAATAGTAGCAATGTCGAGACAACAAGTGACAGCCATTCCATTCAATTCATTCATCATCATTCTTACAAATGGGGGTATAACATATATATAATATAAAAATTATTTTTTAAATACATATACAGAATATGTATACAAAATTTCGAAATGGTATGTAAATATCCATATGAAAAAATATATGTATATATATGGGTTAATTTCATTTTTGGTCCTAGATTTATAGGTGACAGTCCACTTTTAATCTTCTTTTATTGGAATATCCTTTTTTGGTCATAGTATTATTGTGATATGACCAATTTTGGTCCTCTATAAAAAAAATGTTGAAATTTCGTTAAATACAATGTCATTTCACTCGTCAATTATGAATTTTTTCAAAAAAATAAACGTAAAAATATAACGGGTCAACGCACTTTGGAGTGAATTCCATTTTTGGTCCTACTATTATAGGGGCGTTTCCAATTTCAGTCCACTTTAATTTTTTTTGCCACTTTACAACCACTGTTATTGAATGTGTTCCACTTTCAGTCCACCGTTAATATTTCCGTCAAGAGGCCGTATAATCAAAGGGTATTTTGGTCTTTTTTATGTTTGTATCTTCTCTTTTAATCCAGGCGCTTTGTCCTCCTCCTCCGATATTCGAAGATGGCTCTTCGAACAACGAGAATGGGAAGCCAAAGCTACATCGTTTCGTTCGTTCCAACATGGGCCGGCGAGGTTTCTTAAGTTTTAGGTTTAATGTTCTCATTTCTTTAGTCAAACATAGTCTTGGATGAGAAGAAAGGTCAAAATACCCCTAGATTACACAGCCTCTTGATGGAAATACTAACGGTGGGACTAAAAGTGGAACACATTCAATAATAGTGGTTGTAAAGTGGCAAAAAAAAATTAAAGTGGACTAAAATTGGAAATGCTCCTATAACAATAGGACCAAAAATGGAATTCACTCACGCACTTTGTATTAAAAGCGGTGTTGCAAAAATCGCGCCTAGGCGGTTGGCCTCCTAGGCGCCCGCCTAGGCGCTCTAGGCGCCTAGCGATTTTTTCAACATTGATTAAAAGATCAAAATGTCCTTTAATTTAACAAAATTTCAACGATTTTTTTGATAGAGGACCAAAATTGGTCATGTCACAATAATACTAGTACTAAAAGGGGATGTTCTGATAAAAAAAGACTAAAAGTGGACTACCACTTATAAATCTACGACCAAAATGGAATTAACTATATATATATATATATATATATATATATATATATATATATATATATATATATATAAATATATATATATATATATATATATATATATATATATATATATATATATATATCTACTATACTAATAAGAGCCCAAGAGAGTTAGGCCTATAATGGGTAGAAAAAATGGTGGTCAAATTTTTTAATTAAATGAATGGCTCAGATTGATCAGATTTTAATTTTTCCTTAAGATTTCCTAATTTATCCGTAATGAATATGATTATCCGTTAACTTTTCCGTTAAATATTATATTTTCCGTTAATTTATGTTAGTTCACCGTTAACTTACTCATTGATTTCAATAAGAAAGGTCTTAGGTTCGAACCACATCCCAATAAAAGTTGGCATAATTAGTACTCTATTTTACTCTTAGTAAATTAAATAATAATTTAGTAGCTACAACAAAAAATAATAAATATGCATGTCTTTAATTTAGAATTATGTGTCTACAATTTTTTTATTCAAAAAAAAAATTATTCATTATCAATAAATTAAATAAGAGAAATAATTCCATTAGTTATATTATCTTTATTTTTCTCCAATATAAAAACTCTTTACATTAAAATTCATCAATTGATTATATTTGCTACATTGTCCCTACAATGTCTTTATTAAAAAAAAAAAAATTATTCATTATCAATAAATTAATTAAAAGAAATAATTTTATTAGTTATATTGTCTTTATATTTCTCCAATGTAAAAATTCTTTACATTCAAATTCATCAATTGAATATATTCACTACATTGTCTATTATCTTTTTTGTGCACTATTTTTTAATTAAATATCAAAATTATAATACAAATAATGTTAAATATTTATTTACCAAATATTTTATTAATACCATGAAAAATTAAAAAAAATTGTAATTAATAAAGCCAATCATATTAACTACTTGAGAGATTTGTTGACAAAGAGAGTATTCAAATCACATACAAATTGAAGTGAGAACTACCTCGCAATGTCCTTGTTTGACAATCTGCAGTTAACGGTTAGCGTTAGCGGATTATATTAGCGAATTTGACCAGCGAATTATATTGACAGATGGTAAAATGATATTTAAAAAAATTAACTGTTTAGATTAACATGAAAATGACCTAAGGGTATACATATATTTAATAATAATAATAATAATAATAATAATAATAATAATAATAATAATAATAATAATAATTGTTTTAAAAAAATAAAAAAATATAATTAAGCCAATCATATTAACTACTTGGGAGATTTATTGACAAAAAGAGTATTCAAATCACACAACAAATTGAAATGGAAAACTATCTCGCAATGTCATTGTTTGGCAATCAGCAGTTAGCTCTTCAATATTAGTATATATTTAATATTTTATTCTCTAATTTTTATTTGATCTCCCTTATGTCCCGTATTTGGTTTCAACCATACCTATATAATTATTTTATTGACAATTATAATCAATCTTGACTATATTATCTTGCATTTGTAAACTTAGAATTGCCTATTTAAATACACAAATTTTAACATTCAATTGTCTATGCATTAACAATTTCAATATAATCTTGCCTTGATATACTTTAAAGTACTTATTTAAAAAAAGTTTATTGGGCATTATCACAATCGCGCAATGCGCGTAAAAAACTAGTATATAAAAGAAAGTTCAAATGCGGCGGGGTCTTCCCGTGCGACGGTGCGGCGGAATTTCAGAATACACCAACAGTGTTAACAACATGCACCAACAGTGTAAGGGAAACACATCACAATGAAATGCAAAAAAAAAAAAAAACACCAAAAAATATAAACAGACCCAAAAAAAATACACCATATAACTCACCACCCCTAATGGTGTATTTCCGAACAGTATAGTGTTTTTAATCACACCTAATGGTGTGTTTTTGGTGATGCTTACCTAATTTTTGTGTGTTTTGTGGTGTATTTTCCTAACGTTGATGGTGTATATTTGATGAACTATTGGTGACGCCGCACCGCCGCACTTGAACCTTCCTCTCTCTCTATATATATGTGTGTGTGTGTGTGTGCGCGCGCGGTGATGATGGTTTGCTATAATGTATATTCATGTATGATACAGAGAAAAGCATATCTATATATCATAGCATATATACAAACATTCATAATTTACAAATACAAATTGCATGTATATTTTAAAGCATATACTCAATATCAACAGGGTCTCATAGTGCAAATATACAATTATTGGCGATTTGAACAATTATGAACGTGAATTAAAAAATTAACATACTGTTCATCGAAGATATATATTATCGTGCTGATAACATGTTGTGATTATTACCTTTAGCTCATAGCCATCTCCGGAGAAACGGATCATATATTCGTAATAAAAACAATACAAAGAAAAAGGAAAGAGAATAGTAACAATGTAGAAACAAGTGACAGCCATTCCATTCATTCATCATCATTCTTACAAATGGGGTATAACATATATAATAATAATAATAATAATAATAATAATAATAATAATAATAAAAAAGTAGAATGTTACCATCGTTATAACCGTTATTATCTCTAATCATAATGTCTACACTTAATATCATTTATAACAAATATAATTAACAAAAAATTATTTTGAAGGATCCGGTGCATGATATAATTTGCTTTTATCCTTGAGGTTCTCTAATCTCTATCATCATCCATTAAAACCCCTAAAACCTTGTGTTTTTACTCGGTAAAAAATACGATTCACGAACACAAAATTCGCTGGATTTCATACATTCAAAATTTATGTCGCCTTGAACTCCTTCTGACGGATCATCTTGCCCTTCAGAGTTGTTGCGCGGAACATTGAGGTACTTCTTTTGGATTTCTACTCCAAGCTTTTCATGCTAGTATATGTTGCTTAGCATAAACTTGGAGGCAGACAGAAATGGCGGACGACTTCTTGAGGCTTCCTGAATCCTTGATTCAACATATATTGTCATTCCTTCCTTTTAAGGAAATAGGTCGTACTTGCGTTTTATCCAAGTATTGGAATAACATTTGGTGCATTTACCCTAATCTGAATTTCCGTTTGTTGGACAATGAAAAATTGGATAATCAGGTAGAAAATCCAGAGCATCCTTTCTTGGATCGCGTAGAGAATTCCTTGGGTAAGTGCCTTGCTAGGAGGCGTTTCATAAAAGAAGTCTGCATAGAAATTAGAACAAGGTTAGAAGTGAAGACTTTGACACCAAAGTTAGACCGTTGGTTAGGTCTTGCTCTAGACAAGAATGTTTCAAAGCTAGTGCTGAATATTGTTAATACTCGGTGGTTGGTATTGACACCCCCTGTTACTTATTCTGTTCCTGAGCAAGTCTTTGTTGCAAGGACACTTGAGGTTTTGGATTTGTCTCGTTGTACCATAGAAGAAAATTGCTTTGTTTGTATTGAGCTCCCAAATCTAGAGAAGCTCTCTCTTTCGTTATGCAGATTTATCGGTGACAATTTGCTACAAAAGATTGTGTGTGCTTTCCCTAAGATGAAACACTTATCAATTTCTCAGTGCAAAGGTGAGGGGCGCTCTCTATCTGTTTCATGTAAATCTCAGTTAACATGTTTTTTCTTGAAAAGCAGCAACGAGTTTGAGAGGGTTCAAATTAATGTGCCGAGTCTTCATACATTTTCATTTGGATCCGAAAATGCTGCATGTGCTATTGATGTGACTGGTTGCACAAATCTGAGAGAGTTGTACTTGGACGGTGTTATTGGAATGGATTTGGAACGCTTTCGGTCTATATTTATTAGCATTCCTGTATTAAAGGTGTATGCCCGTTACTTACCAAGTAAGTACAAGATTTCAAGCCAAAGTCTTAAGAGACTCATTCTCAATGGTTCGGATTATTTCCCTGGTGTGGAAATTGATGCTCCAAATTTATTGAGTTTTGAGTTTTCCCTTACTCACGATTTGAGTTCAGAATTCAACTTCTGTTCCTGGAGTATTCCAAAAGTAGATGATATTAACATGATGTTTTCAGCCCATAGTTTTCGAAAAGCATGTGGGGCAGGGCTAGAGGATTTCATCCTGAAATTACATAATTATGAGGATGCCAACTGGATTATCTTTGACCCTAATTATCGGGTAAGTTATTTCATGTTCTTACAAGGTTATCCTCTCTACCAACTAATTTCAAGTAGTATGTAGAAAATTTATTGGTAAGTTACTTTTTTTTTTTATGGCTTCTTGTTCTCTGTGCAGGACTTCATTATGATTGAGAAATTGCAAGCTGTCTCTTTTTCTTCTCTTAAGAGTTTTGCAAGAAAGTCAAGAAGTATAAGCATTCTTATATCCTTGAAGGCTCAAATTTCCATGGTGTGTAGGCTTTTGGAATCACATTCTATAGTGCAAACTACTATATCCTTGATATGCTCTTCCCCTCAGTTTGCTGAGGTATGTAGTTATTTTATGTTCTGAAACGACATTTTTAGTACAGTGCAACATTGTGTCCTGTTGATGATTTTCCTTACCTCAATTGCAGTGTTTTTATAAGAAACTTGGTAATTGCTCTGCTGTAAAGGACAATTATTGCTGTGAGTTGGTGTCTCAAAGTAAGGTAAAGCAACTAGCGACTCCGGCCTGGGAATCATTTATGGAGTCTAACTCAAGAGGTAAGAACCACAATGCTGCAATTGTCCTGGATAAGAGGGTTCAGAGATGATGATAGAGTAGATCATTTGAGAAAGCTCTGCTAAAATCATTGCAATTAGTTGGGTTTTTGCAATATCCCCCATTTCCTAAACTGTCCTTGTGGGTTCTATCCCTGCTATATATAGATGTTTACCAGGGAAGAAGGGATAGGAGAGTTACCCAGTTTAAGTTTGTTTTCTTTTCTTTTCTTTTCAGACGGATTCTTGTAGGTGTTTCTTCTTCCAATTTTGCTTTTTTTCATGGATGATGACAATGGTGGCGATAGTTTTTATGATGAATTGGAGTTTGCATGTTAAATGTGAATTTTTTATGTTGTTAGATTTGTAAATTAGGGATGCATGACTGAGATTATTTTAAAGTTTAAAACTTATAAAATTTCTCGCACTAAAAAGAATAACTTATAAAATACCAATAAGATTGAGTAATAAGTTCAAAGAGTTGATACCATCTGGAGTCCTCCGAGTATAGTGGTTTTGCCACGTTTAGTCATAAACTTTTAAATTGATCACTTGTGGTCCTTCGACTTTCAAATTTTAACCATCCATGGTCCTTCAACTATCAAATTTTAACCACTCATAGGCCTTTAAGGAGGGCTGCAACTGATTAAATTTCGAAAGTTGAAGGACCATTGGTGGTTAACTTGGACCACCGATGGTAACAATTTCAAAGTCGAAGGACCACGGGTGGTCAATTTGAAACTTTAGGACTAAACGTGGCAAAACCATTATACTCGGAAGACCCCATATGGCATTAACTCTAAGTTCATAGCTTTTTATTATTTTTTTAGAGTTAATGACCTCCAATGGTCCTTCGAGTATTAGCGATTTACCAATTGTGGTCATCCGAGTTTTAAATGACCTCCAATGGTCCTCCATGTTTTAAAATATGGAGGACCATTGGAGGTCATTTAAAACTCGGATGACCACAACTGGTAAATCGCTAATACTCGGAGGACCATTGGAGGTAGATGAAATTTTAATTTTAGTCATATGACTATATGGGTCTTGTTAATTTCAGTCCCTGACTTTTAAAAGTGTCAATTTAGTACCTTAACTATGCAATTTTTTTCAATTTTAGTCACTCCAGCCAAATTCTACTGGAAAATTTTAATTGTTAAAATAATGAGGGTATTTTGATCATTTCACATCTCTTTTCTTCTTCCCAGGCGAGTCCATCCCTTCCTCTCCCGTTTTCGACGAATGCAATGAACTAAGATGATGGGGAAATGAGGCTTGATGATATTACAGATAGAGTTTACAGGGAGAAAGAATGCCGGAAACGGGAGAGAAAGTAATGGACTCGCCGGAGAAGAAGAAAAGATGCGTGAAACGATCCAAATATCCTCATTATTTTAATTATTAAAATTTTTCCGGCCAAATTTGGCCGACAATTTGTCCGGAGTGACCAAAATTGACGAAAATTGCATAGTTAAGGTACTAAATTGACACTTTTGAAAGTTAAGGACTAAAATTAACAAAACCCCGGTAGTCATATGATCAAAATTGAAATTTCCTCATTGGAGGTATTAACTCTAAATTTTAATGACAATCATGAAGATTGTACCATATCCCTTCTCTACCCCTTTTGAATCAATGATTTTACTTTAAGCAATGCAGAATTTGAAGATTGTTATCTTCAGGGGGAGACGGGAATCACATTCCCTCGAGTCCATCCTGTAGATTGGGTCTTGAGTGGTCAATCTTGTAGATCGGGTCTTAAAAGGACTAACAGTTGTACTTTTCACAATATATACATACCATGTACTCTTTTCCTCACTAGGTTTTTTCTATTGGATTTTTCTAGTGTGATTTTTAACGAGGCACGAGTATAATATAGTAATGTCAATAGGGGAAAGTTGCAAGTAAATACTTAAATAAGATAAATCCCAAAATCATGAAGATTATGCCTTAAACGCTTATGATTGTACTCTTTTTCCCTTAACTAAGTTTTTTCACGAGGTTTTCTTAAGTTAAGGCTTTTAACGAGGCAATCAGTACAATATATGAGTTTACAAATATCATGTACTCTTTTCTTCAACTAGGTTTTCCCACGTGGTTTTCCTAGTGAAGTTTTTAACGAGACATGAATGTATTTGAATATACTATCGGTATACCTTGTACTCTTTTCTTGTTTAGGTTTTTTTCTCACAGGGTTTTCCTAGCAAGTTTTTAACGAGGCAAGGTCGTGGCCAAATAATGTCCAAGCAGGGTCGGTCGTATTATTTTATAGGCCGGGACAAAGTAAAAACAAGGGCCCTTAATATATAACGTTAAAATGTTTTATATATATATATATATATATATATATATATATATATATATATATATATATATATATATATATATATATATAGTTCAAAAGATTGTGTTAATTGAAAATAATTCAAGGATAAATTTTAATTTTTATTGACATATAATTTTTAAGACTTTGTTTTTTTTTTTTTTTAATAAAATCAGTTAGCCTAATTCCGAAGTAATGCTCATTAAAACTTTGGGCCTCTATATGAAGTTTAATTATAAGTTAATTTAATATTCTCTAATATATACAGAGTATCTATTAATTGAATTATTATATTAAATGATTGTTTTTTGGGTTACCCACTCTTTTCTGATAAAAAAAATTATATTAAATGATTGTAATGGTTAAGTGAATTTAATGTTAAATAATAATTTTGAAGTTTTGGGTTTAAATCTCTGCTCATGCAAGAATTTTTTTTTTTTATCTGAACTTTATCAAAAAAAATAAAAATCCAAATTAGGGGCCTTTTCAACATTGGGCCCTGGGCGAGTTCCCATGTTACCCGCCCCTCTGGGCCGGCCCTGGTCCAAGGGGGAGTGTTATAAATGATATTAAGGGTCCGTTTGGAAAGCAGGAAAATGACTTCTGCAAAATGTTTTCTGGAAAATGAGTCATTTTCCGGAAAATATTTTCATTTCCTGTGTTTGGTTGCATTCTAAAAAACTGTTTTTGTGTGTTTCGTTCATTTTCTGGAAAATGAGTACAATTGTATAATTAAACATTTTAATTATTTTATTTAGAATATTACAACATGTATAATAATATATAATAATATAATAATAATTTTAAATATAATAAAAAAATAACTAATAATATATCAAAAATATTATTATTGTGGTGGTGGTGGTGGTGGTGTAGTGGTAGTGGTGTTATTTGTTATATAATAATAATAATAATAATAATAATAATAATAATAACAATAATAATAACTGTGGTGGCAGTGGTGATGGTGGTGATGGTGTGGTGGCGGTGGTTGCGGTGGTATGGTTGTGGTGGTGGTGGTGGCGACGGTGGTTGCAGTGGTGGTGGTGGTGGTGGCGGCGGTGGTTGCGGTGGTATGGTCGTGGTGGCGGCGGCGGTGATGGTGTGATGGTGGTGGTGTGATGGTGGTGGTGTGGTGGTGGCTGCGGTGGTGGTGGTGGTGATATGGTGTTGATGGTGTTGGTGGTGGTAGTGGTTGCGGTGGTATGGTGTTGATGGTGGTGGTGTGATGGTGGTGGTGTGGTGGCGGTGGTTGCGGTGGTATAGTGGTGGTGGCGGCTGCAGTAGTGGTGGTGATGGTGGTAGTGAGGTGGTGGTGGTATGGTGTTGATGATGTTGGTGGTGGTGTGATGTTGGTGTAAAAGTTAGAAAATGACTCCCCCCCAAAAAAAAGGAAGTCATTTTCCTCCAAAAACAAGCCTATTTTCCAAAGTCAACGGAAAATGATTTCCGTTGACTTGATTTTCCAAGCACATCCAAACAATGAAAACTTGGAAAATGATTTCCAGAACTCATTTTCCAGGTTTCCAAACACACCCTAAGTGGACATTATTGTAATGGTTATAACGTGTGTAACAGCCAACATTATTATTGTTATTAATTAATACTAGTATATATATATATATATATATATATATATATATATATATATATATATATATATATATATTGTATCCCCTCTTGTACTGTGGATGCTGAATGAAATGGAGATTACCCCTACATGATTGTCTATCATTCTCCCTTCTCCAACTTACAACATTAACTACTTACTTATTTTCTATAATGTCTTTATTAGTTGAGTATATATATTTTTAAATTAATACATTAGTAAAATATTTGATTTTCTGTCAGTGACCTGTTAATATAATCTAATTATTAAGAAATAAGAAGGAGCTTTATTGACAAAGATTGCGTGAAAATTGAATTGACTAAAACTAGTGAAGTAATAGATGAAGCAAGAGCAAAATGATTGATAATATGAACCTGACTCACCAAAGGTGAAATCTTTACCTCTAAACTTAACTTGCATATAACGAATGATAGAGTAGATAAAGAAAAGTGTCGAGTCAAGCGTAGAGGATGAAAAATTAACACAATACATACATCACACAAGCATATTGCATAATTTTTCAATTATGGTACATACATAAATTACTCAAACCCATAACCAAAAAGACCCAAAATTTGAAGTGTTTCACAATTATTTGATTTTTTCAAGAAATTTATGAAGCAAATCCATAATATTAATAGTGGATCTAAGGGATTTCAATGATTACTTGAACCAAATACTAACAATAGAGAACTAAGGATGAAGGTAAATGGTGTACGTTATACTTAGCTCAATAAGTGAGCAAAGTTCTAGGTAGAAGGAAGCTATGGAAGTATGGAGTCATGGAGTCTCCAGAGTAGTGATGAAGTGAGTAGTAATGAAGCGTTGAGAGATGTAGTGAGGATGCGACAGATGAGTAGGCGATAGATGAAGATGGAATGATACTTGTTTTTAATTAAATAATAGAATTTTTAATTAAAAGAGTAATCAAATCCCCTTATAGTTGTGTTTTAAAAAGTTTTCAACCAAATAATAACACTATAATTTTAATTCCTATTCCTGATATATAAACCCATGCCATGAACCAAACACATGCTAAGTGATGACATAAATGTAAATATACAAATAAGTATATAACCATAATAGGTTTTGTGTATGTATGAATAATGTAATATGTAATTAATATAGTCGTTTGAATTCGGTAACGTTGAAACAGACGTTGTGACACAAATATTCATAACGCAGTTTCGGGCAAGCAGCCCTAATCTGCGAGGCACTTCTCAAATTGAGAATTTGCCTAAATCCACTAAAAGCTCAATATTTAAAGTACACTTTGTTTAGGGAACGGAGATTACACAATATGATTTCCTATCAAGCTATTGAGACCTAAACACTTGTACTACTTTTCAAGGGGATTTGGGTATCTCTCTCAATGACTCTCGTGCTCACGATTAGGTGCTGAAAGCGTAATCTTTGTGATTGAGAGTGGCTGCCTTTTATAGGACAAGAGATGACTTAGTTTGAATATGAATAGATTTATTAGTCCTATTCATATTTGGACTATGATATCTACTGGAATTAGGAGTCAGGTTTTTGCGCCCAATAGTTGACAATACTTTTGAGGTCAACAATCTCCCCCTTTGTCAAACTTTTGCAAAAACCTTGGTTTGTTGGAAGGTCTTAATTCCTGGTGTGACTCCCCCTTAGTTTGGGGAGGAATGTGATGATCTTTTGATGAGTAGTCTCCCCCTTGATTCAATCTTTGCTTCAGCTGTTGTTCTTTGACTTGTGTAGTTATAGCATAATAAAATGTGCTGGCAAGGAAATAAGTCTTTTCCTTTTGTCAGTATCTTTCCACATGGTAGCAATAAAGAATAAGGCCAGCCTGGATCATTTTTATCCTCAAAAGATAAGCTGCCAAAAAAAAACAGAAAGAGAACTGCCAAACTGCCTCTTGGAAACAGAAACTGCCAAACAGTCTGGGTTTACATGTCCCATACACATTACAGATTATTCAATTCAGATCATCCAAAAGATATCAAAAATACCCTACCATCTATTTTGAGACAGATTAAAAAAAAAAAAAGAGAGATCATAACATCCACCTTGAAGCTGATCCATTTTGAGACAGATTCTTCCCAAACAAAAATGGCCAAGGGAAATCATACTATTCATCTTGAAGATATCTTATCAAAACTATACCATCCATCTTGAAGAATGTCTTACCAGGACATCAGATCATAGACCAAGAGAAATCATACCATTCATCTTGAAGATGTCTTACCAAAACATCAGATCATACAAGGTACTAACTCTCCCCCTTTTTTGCTAAATGTTTGAAGATGTTTTAGGTGGATTTTTCACTACTTTCAGCTTCAGGTTCTTGATCATCTTCTTCTTCATTTCTTTCACTACTCTCAGCTTCAGGTTCCTGATCACCATTTTCTTCACTACTTTCTTGATCTTTTTCTAGTTCTTGATCATCTTCTTCTTCATTACTTTCTAATTTCAGGGCTTTCAGCCATTGTTGTAGTTCAGTTTTCTCCTCTTTGATTTCCATATGTTTCCTCAATACATGTTTCTCAGAAGCCTCTAGTTCAGACAATCTTTTCTCAAAGTAGTTAATTAGAGTCTGCTGATCTGTTGGTTTGTCTTTTGGACCTAGGGTTTTGAGATCATTTTGGTGCCCCCCTTTGGTCAATTTAATGGTTGTGTTGAGGATTTTTACTTGAGACTTTGGCTTGTGAATCTTGAGTCCTTGTTTTGCTAGAACAGAACAGATGAGGTTTGGAAATATAAGGCAAGCTTTGGTTCCTTTGTTTTCTGCTAGGTTTGTGACCTGTGTGTAGATGAGATTGCCAAGGTCAATTTTGATCCCTTTTCCAATCTTGTACAGTAGGTCTGCTAGGCTTCTTTTGAGTGTTGACTCATGTAATGAGGGCATCCAATTTGCCAGTGCGATTTTCTGTAATACAGCATATATACTGGTTAATGATGCAGCTTTAATTTTGTTTTTCTCCAGATTCACATTCCCTGCTGTGAGTTCTTGAATGACTTCATCATTTGTAAGAAGTATTCTTTCATCCCCTTCAGTGGTGTTGATGTGGTTGTTGATGATATCCGAATTAAACTCATAATATTTTCCCCTTAGGTATATTTTTCCATGCATTGGACTTGTGGAGATGGTGATGTCTTTGGTTAGGTTACTATAAAATTCTTGAACAACTTGTTCATCATAGGCTTCTATGTTTGTGACAGAACCAAGTAGTTGATTTTTTGTCAAGGTTTCTCGGATTTGATCATGTTTGTTCAGTTTATCTACCAAAACTAATTTTTGACTGAGGGTCTTTCTTTCAACAACTTTGCCCCATAGTTTTGCTGATTGTTGGCTCAAAAATTTTGTGCTGTGTGGTTTTGGTAGGATAGACTGATCTTCTGCTGGTGATACCTTTTCTTTGCCTCTTTTCTTTTGTTTTCCTTTTCTAGTAGGTTTTTCCTTTTCTTGAACCAAATTTTCAGTATCATTATTTGGGTGTTCTTCCGAAGCCCAGCTCAGATCTTCCTCTGGTTCTCTTCCCTTTTTAGTTGTTACTTTGGAATTTTGCAATCTTGGGAGGGGATTAGTGGGTTTTCGTTGTGGAGGCCCGGCCCTGATTGGGAAGTCATCTGGCCGTTTGGCTCTAGGATCACCTCCTTCATATGGGTCTGTCCTTTTTCGTTTCCTTTTGGTGGGTTCTAAACTGTGT